>NW_004567125.1:24526554-24611824 GCF_000260355.1 Condylura cristata | reverse complement strand
AAAAAAATCACTACAACATTAAAGAAATACTACCAGGAATTTATAAATCACAAGGAAATGGATCAAAGAGGTCAGGGAAATGTCCCTGTACCCCCACCGCCACTCCCTGCCAAGGCTTGGTCATATTTTTCCAATTGTTCAAAAGAAAAAAAATCATAAATGTTATCTTTATTTTGCCCAAAGGTAACTTTCAGGAACTGAAAGGGTTGGGCCAGGCCAAGGGTGGATGGGTCACCACATGCCTTTGATGGGGCTAACTCCCAGGTAGTTACAGTGCTGGAAAAGTTCCCTAAACTAAAAGGTCTTGGGGGAGCTTCTCAATCATCTCCATATTCAGCCAGGGAACAGAAAAATCAACCAATCGGAAAAAACCCAAATCCAGAGAGGACATCCTAGGCGAATACAGTTCAAGTAACAGATATTGAAAGAGATTGATTAAAAGCATCACCACGTGAGAAAGGAACTTTAAGATGAAAGAGTGACCACAAAAAGTAAAGAGCTGATGTTTTGTGTACTTATTTTAGTTAAGACTCACATCTCAGCCCTTCTACAGGTAACTGGCACACTGGACCCTCCCTGGTGGCGCAATGGGTTAGAATGCAGCACTGCGGCTGCAGCCGCTTCAATGCCAGTTCGATCCCCGGCCCTGGAGGTGATCCACATGGTGCGGCAGACCTCTCCTGACCCACCTGCTGCTCCCCTCGGTAGTGTACTTCATCAATCGGCCTGTTCTGCTCCCCATTTTGTCTCTGGTGAGTCCTCTTACTGCCCCCGCACCTCTGGCCTGTACCCCAGTTCTGTATGCATAAGTAAATAAGTCTTTAAAAAAATGAGTGGGGCATACTTCCAAAGTTGGCCAAATCTACCTTCTGAGCCCCTTCTTCCATGGGGTGTCATATCTGACCTCATGTAAGATCCTGCCACATAAGGTGCCCATGGCCTTGCATTGGGCCTGCCCTCCTTTCCTCTCTGCAATGGCATCTCTGTCAATACTCCATGCTGTTGGTCAGCTCCCTGAACCTCTCCTGTCCAGCCCCCCATCTCTTCGGATCAAGGATTGCTCTGCCATTGAGCAAAGTACAAGCCAAGACCTCCTTATAAGCAAATGGTCAAAGACCAGAAACAGTCAGTTCTCCAGGGACAACGTCTCTATTTTCTATTGTTGGAAGAGGTTGGTGAGGCTGGATGCTATAAGTAAATGTGGAGATTTCCATTTTCTACCCCATTTCATTTCTATGAGGTTAATCACCCAGCATGCCATGAAGTGGCCAACTTAAGAGGGAGAACAGCTGGGAAGTGGAAGGAACACAGTCATGGTGGGACGAGGAGGGGAACTGGAAAAAAAAGGACAAAGGAGTCTTCTGTTGTTGGCTCTTTTGCAGCTTTAGTAGGTGGGAGAACCCGAAATTCTTGAGAAACTATAGTGGTCATATCTGGGAGATATATACATTTGACTCTCCTTCACCCCCAGCCCGGTCTAATGGACTTGTTCTCCACTACCTTTGCTTTTCAGCCTTGGCTGCCCTGTCTGGACAGGGCATCCCAGGACCCCAAACCTGCCTGATCTAAACAGTTTCTGCCATCTACTGCATCAAGGCAAAATATACTCCACTGTGTAAGGCCTTTCATGGGAAGGAACTTTAACACAATTAATGTGCAATAAAGAGAAAGGAAAGCAGATAGTTTCCAAATCAAGAAGCCAAAGTTACCCATCCCCTCTTGGATAAATACCCAGTCAAACAGGGTGGGCCCAAATCAGGGCCACTGAGCTCCAGAAGCCTGTCACAAGCCTAAGGCATCTACTGTTGAGGACACATAAGAAAGGGACAGAGGGGCCCAGCATGTCTGGGGTAGAAGGAGAACATTTAAATCAATATAAAACCTGCCATTATTAATTTCCCTGTCTCTCACCCATATCTGCTTTAACTAGTTCAGGACCGAAAATTCAATGCAACTTCTTCACATTACTCTCTGCCTCCCTCAGGTCTCCTTCTTGCACTCCATCCTTCTTCCTTTCTCATCCACTCTCATCTCTAGCCTCCTTGTTCTGCTCTGCCCTTCCTTGGGTGGGGCTAGAGACCTCTTTTCCCGGGGCCCTTCCTGTTACAGGCCCAGCCTTTTTGACAAAGCATTTGTCCATGAGGTAATGGGTCATTTGGTGTTTGATTAGAACTCCATATTTTGAAATCCTTGAACACACTAGAGTATGATTACTTTATCTTGATGTATGTGTGTTACATGAACACCTAGAATGGACAACACAGAATTTTCCTTTTAACAGTGTGCGGCCCTGGGCACTGATGTCAGTTTGGAGAGATGTTGTGTTCAGAGAGTTGGGTCCTTGGGTTACCTTTGTGAAAATTTCGTCAGCTCTCCCCCCTTTTAGCAGGAAGCAGCAAATTTCCCCAGGTGAGTTTCCCCATGAGGCAGAAGCATTTAGTTCTATTCAAAATGGCACATTTATTATAAAAGGGGAAGAGGCCCCTCCCTGGTGGTGCAGCGGGTTAAAACACAGCACTGAGAAGCTAAAGTCACTTCCGCATGAGCTCGATCCCCACCTACCCCGGAGGAGATCCACATGGCGAGCAGCCCTCTCCTGACCCGCCCGCTGCTCCCCTCAGCAGTGTACTTCATCGATCTGCCTGTTCTGCTCTCCTCTCTGTCTCTGGTGAATTGTCACCCTCTGCATCTCTGGCCTGTACCCCAGTTCTGTACAAATAAATAAATAAATCTTAAAAAAAAAAAGGGGGGGGGAAGGGAAGTTAAGGACACTCTCACAGACACCAGTGGTCAGTAAGAGCTGCCCCTGAACGGCACAGGTTTGCTCAAAGAGAGACCTGAGTAGTCACAGCGTAACCCATGGCTGAATCCAAAGACTGTTACAAGTGGTTCTCCCAGGAGGGGGTGCTAGTGAGAATAGGTAGGCTCAGGGAAAATGCCAACAAAGTACCGGTGGGGGTGGCAACTGATAAGAAATATAAGAGTCTGCAGAAACAGGGAGTCACTGTTGGGGATTCAGCATTTGGGATTTCAGCGTTTTCCGGTTCTTCAGTTGCTCTAGACTAAAACTGTTCCCGGTTTTGTTGCTGTACAGCAACTCCTGTGAGCATCTCCTGTTGTGTCTCTTTCTGTCTCCTTAAGTTGGATCCTGGCAAGTAGTGTGACTGCTGTGTGGCTGGAAGACGCCATCCTAGGAGCTGGCCTTTTCGTTTGGTTCAGGAGCTCCACGCCCAGCTCTGGGCCTTCCCCTTCCCTGCCCGGCTGTAACATCAGCAAAACGGAGAATAGTTTCACTAGCTGGGCTACCTGCAAAGCCTCCAAACTTTTCTTCTCTGAGGGGTGCTGCTGGAGGCTTCTCCTCATCCTTCCAAGGCCCACAAGAGGCTTCTGGAAGATCGGCACAGTGGGGCCAAAATCACTGACCCTGGAATGACTGAAGATCCAACAATGCTGAAATTCCTACACTGAAGGCCTAGGGCCTCTTCTGTGGTGCCTTCTCTTTCTTACCGGAGTCTCCACCCCCCACTGATAACTTTGTTCACATTTCTCCTGGGACTATCTTTCCTCTCCAGCACCCCCTCCAGGGGATGCCACCTATGACAGTCTGGCTTCAGCCACAGTTACAACAGGTTGGCAGCATTGTGGTTGTGAGGAAACTTCCTTTTGCAAAGGGAAGGATTTGGAGAAGAGAAGAACCTGCATAGTCACAGGTGGGCAGGGGGACTGCTGTGTCCTCCCAGTGTAGAAATTGTCCTCATACAGTCTTCTCTTTGACAGGCACTCATTCCTTTGTGGGATGTTAACTGCTGTTAAATTAATTATTTCTAGGGCTGGCTCCTAAGGATTTTTTCTATATTTGGTTTGAGTAGGTCAATTGGGAAGGACTAGAGATTCTTTTACAATAGCCCTCAATCCTCCTCACTGTGAGCCTCCAGATACTTTACTTTTCTATGTAGTTTGTTTAACGGCTGTGTTCATCGTATCTGCCCCCACCTCCAGCTTCTGGACTTGTGTGAGCCAATTTCTGGTCTTATGATGTCTTTTCAAATTTTCTACTCTTAGCCTCATCATCCCCATCAGAGGTATGAAAGCATCATTTCATGGATGAATCAAGGTGCGTTGGGCCCTGCAGTTTGCTGATTTATACTTGCATGCACATTCTTACCAGCCTCCCAACCTCATTTAAGTAGGTTTTTGAATATTAATGCTCAGGGCTTTACTGAGTGAATTCATGGGTTAACAAGTCACCCCTGGCAATAATGAGGGCCAGTACTGTCATTCCATGAATGATGATCTGAGGTGCGAAGCATTTCTTGTGAAGGACCCTGGTCTTCTTGTACTATCAGCCTTTCCATAATACCATTTATACCCAGGCAAGAGGTCTAATAGTAAGAAAAGGTCAGGCAGGGTCTGTGTTGACCCCATAACTCAAAAAGTTAGCACATTTCTACTCTTTCAGCCCAGAATGTTGGAATAACACTCTCCAATCATTCTTCTCCATTGCTTCCATTTTTCTCTTAAATAAGTCTGGTACTAGGACCACTGGTCAGAATCCTAGAAAGAAATTTAAGAAACACAGATGTAGCATCCTGGAGATGCTACATTAATGGGTCTGGAGTAAGGGGGTCTGCTTTTCATAAGCCCCAAAGGCAATTTCTCTGTATACTTTGACCTTTAGCCTTCTGAAATGACTTTGGAATCCTGATTTAAGAGACACACACAGAAAATTTATCTTACATGTAGAAAAATAGACTAGACATGAAAATGGATTGAAAGCCCTTTTTTGCAAGCACAGTAATGCGAGATGATTACAGCAGTAACTATTAGATCATCCTGGTTTCTCTCTTCACTACATACCCTCAGGTCTCCCTCAAAAGAGCAATTTTGAATCTGAAGGTAGCTCTTAGGCTTTGGAATTCCCTGAATATTGTACCTTTCAGGATTCTGTAACATATCACTGGGTGCAATAGTGCCCATCAAAATATTCCCAGTGGTGTGCAGGGAAAGAAGATTCAGCCAATGCTCACCCCAGGGCTCACCCTGTTGGCCGCTTTGTATCTCAGCACGGGCATAGAACCAGGCCAGCTCTTCACAGACTTTAAATATGGGAGGAGGTGAAGTAGAATGCTCAATTTTTAATTTTTTTTTTGCCACAAAAGTGTCTTTAATTTTGAAATTTTTGTGGGTAAGAATGGCACAAGAAACAATATATCTGTAAGACGTATAATTTTAAAGAGTACCCCATACTATCTTCATTTTGTGTGTAAAGTGAAATATTTTCAAAGTTAAAATAATGCTTTTTTTTTTTTTAAAGATTTATTTATTTGTGCATACAGAACGGGGTACAGGCCAGAGGTTCAGGGGCGGTGAGAGGCTTCACCAGACACAAAGTGGGGAACAGAACAGGCAGATCAATGAAGTACACAGCAGAGGGGAGCAGCGGGCGGGTCAGGAGAGGTCTGCCACGCCATGTGGTCACCTCCGGGGCAGGCGGGAATCGAACTCATGAGGAAGCGGCTTTAGATTCTCAGTGCTGTGCTTTAACCCTCTGCACCACCAGGGAGGGCCAAAATAATGCTTTTTTTTTTTTAATGAGAAGAAAAATATTCCTTTTTGAGATGAAAGCACAGAGCTCCCACTTCTGATCTGGAAAGGGGCTCAATCTTTCTGAGACTTGCAGTTTTAAAACATCAAGATGTTGGGATGATCAGGTACAAAACTAGAAAATATTATTTGAGTCTGTGTGAATTCATAGTCATCTATCACTTGGATGGTTTAAGCAGTTCCAATTATCTGATTCTGATAGAGAAATAGAAAGTTCCAGAAAAAATCAAGATAAACTACTGATGGGTATAGTCAATAGATATATTTAATATGAGTGTTAATCAACAGACAGAGTGACACAGGGCAGCAAGGCGCGTAAAAACTGACCAGGGACAGTGTCCAAATAGTTTACTATTCATTGTTTGAGCTCTTCACCCATGCACACAAGTGCAAGTCCACTCAGGTTCACAGTACAACAATAATGGGAATTAGTTAACAAACAGGGAAAACAAAGCATCACTGAGGCCACAAGTGGCTGTTTACCTCACCTGAAAGAGTGTCCACTATTGTAAAGTCCTAAACACAGAAACTCCCAAGATGGCATCTTCCCACCATTGAAGACCTGGAGTATGTGACAGCCAGATTATAGGCTCAGCTCTAACTCACGAAGGCAGCGGAAGACATTCAGGAGATGCTCACCAGCGCTGCCTAGATGCTGCAGTACAGTACCAGACAATAGGTACTTAAAACAGCAGCTGCAGTAGCTAAATGACATGACAGATGGCCACACTCACTCAACTCAGTTGCCCAGCTCTGGGTCTTCACCTTCTCTGCCACTTTGTAACAGCAGCAAAAGCCAGGAACAGTTTCATTCACTCTGCTACTTGCAAAGCCTCCAAATTTTTCCTCTCTGAGGGTGGCTGGAAGAAGCCTCTGTACGTCCTTCAGCAAGCACCCAACCTTCTGGAAGATCAGCATGGTGGGGCAGAAATCACTGACCTTGGAATCACTAAAGGTCAAAAATGCTGAAGCCTGAATCTGGGGGTGGGGAGGAGGCTGCTTCTGCAGCCCCTTGTATTTCTTATCAGAGTCTTCACACCTGCTTAGAACAATTTGTTCTCATTTTCCCTGCGACTGTCGAGCCTCACTAACACCCCCTTCCAGAGGTACCACCTGCAGTCCTCTTTGGCTTCTGACACTGGTTACAATACAATAAATCCAAAGAAAATCTGATGTTTCATGAGGAGAAATTGGAATTCACAAATTTGGTGCTGTTAGAATGAAAGATTGTTCTTCAAACATTGAAGACAGTAGGATTAGCTCACACAAGAGGAAGCATACAGTACGTAATAATTGGATTAAAACCACTTGCTCAAGACATTGTACAAACAGAAAATTCAAATTCAAGAATAATTTAATTAACTTACAGTCATCATAACAGTTGAGAGAAGTGAGCATGACTTGGGGGAGCACAACCCCAATTTTGAATGGTGAGTACCTAGTAGAGAGTGTGATTCTCCTTTAAAAAGCCTCAGGCTCTCCCTGGCGCTGCAGTGGGTTAAAGTACTGCATTATGAAGCTCTCCCAAGGCACTGCAGCACAAATTTGATCCCCCGGGGCAGGGAAGTGACACACATGGTGTGGCAGACCACTCCTGATCCACCCGCTGCTCCCCTCAGCAGTGTACTTTGTCAGTCTGCCTGATCTACTCTCTGGTGAATCCTCTCACCACCCCTGCACCTCTGGACTGTACCCCAGCTCTGTATGCATAAATAAATAAATCTTTAAAAAGAAAAAGAAAAAAAGCCTCAACCCCAGGAATGTACTTGGTCAAAAGTTTTGTTACAGGGCAGCCCAGAATGAACTGGGCCGCCTGTCGGTGGGGCTTCACCCGTGCACTTAAAATTCAGCTATACTGCAGGCACACAAAGGGGTCAAAATGGGTTTATTACAAAATGGGGAAGGAACAGGAAACAACTCAGGGAAGGCATGCGGTCAGGGAGCCGTGGGGGTGGGGATGGGGAGGAGGGGCAGAGAGAGAGAGAGCCCTATTTATCCCCCAATATCCCAGAATTCCTGCTTAGCTCCACCCTTGGGTCCTCGGAGTTCTCTCCCTGGACAGCTGGGAATTGTAGTTTCCAATCACTGGAGTAGGGGGTAGAATCCAGAAAGCTGGAGTAGGGGGTGGAGTCCACAAGACTCTGCAGAGTTCCTTTAGGACATCCTTCCCCTTAACAGTTTGAGTCTCAATTGGATCTGGATTCAAGTCTTATTCTATAACATGCAAGAAATGTGACCTTGAGCAAATTATTTTATTGCCCTAAATTCTAGGTTCATCTGTAAAGTAATTCTAGGTTCATGCTTGAGGAGTGCCATATGTAGAATAAATGCTGGCCATTTGTCATGGTCTGAATTGAATGGACCATGGCTCCAATCTGAGGTAACATTTGCTGTGGTTTAAATTAAGGGTTTCATCAAGCAAACAACAGAAAAACAAACTCTTAGATTCTGAGGACAGAATGGTGATTATCAGAGGGAAAGGGACTGGAAGAGGATAAAATAGTAAAGGGAGGTCAATTGCCTGTGGTTGGAAGGGAACTAGACTTCTGGTGGAGTTCATGCTGTCTACTTGAAGCTTATATAATGTTATAAACCAATGTTACTTCAATAAAAACATTTTTAATAAAAAAAAAACTAAGGTTTCAAAGGGTAAGTAAATATGTCATAATATTATGGAAGGCATCTCTGTGAAAGAGGGAGGAAGGGTGCAGAGAATACCTCTGCCATTTCCCTGCCTCTGCTCATACACAGCTGCCTGGGATTACACCTCCCAGCATGCCATGAGCCAGATTGAATGGTGGCATCTGAGAGGAGCCAGCTGGGTGCATAAGTGAAGGTAGAACGGAGGAAACAGATATATGGAGAAGAGACCCATCAGTGAGAGTCTCGGGGAGAGGCTGCTTCTGCTCCTTGGCAGAAATAATAGCAGTCATTATCTTGACCTTGTGGTGGAATATTCCATGGTACTAAAGTCAGTTTGAAGAGGTGTTGGGATCAGGGAATGGGGTACTTGGGTTTCCAGTGAGAAAAATTTCACCACAGTTGCCTGTTCAGCGACACACAGTGAGTTTCCCCATGAGGCAGAGTTTAGCTACATGCAAAAGATTTATTATATAATATAAAGGAGAAAAAGAATGGTGTGAAATATGGATACAATTTTTTTAAGGTAAAAAATAAATAAATAAACCTACTACCTTCCTAATTTAAAAATAAAGGTAGAGGTGGGGGAAGAATAATGGATGCTCACATAGACACAAGTGGCCAGAAAGAGCTGCATTGTGAAAGGGGCAGTTTGGTCAAAGAGAGTCCTGCATCGTCACAGGCAGTCTTGGGGAAGAGCTGCCTCTGCTGCTTTGCCAAGGGAGAAGGTCAGTGAAGTGAAGCACCTACCTGCTTTGTCCCAACGTCTGTTATTGACCACAAGAAAGGAAGACGGGAGGCAGAAAGGCTGAGCAAGCAGAGTTTATTGCTCCCAGACAGCAGCTGGGACGGACCCCTAGGAGCCCCTAGAGTGGGGTCTGCAGCTACCGCCAACTCAATAAGGGGGAAGGGCTCTTATATAGATTCCAGGTTCACATTCCAAAGGGGTGACTCATCGCTGTGCCCCTGATGCTAGGCCCAGTTCCTCCCCTCCCACCTGTATCTCCCGGGATAAAGTTAATTAGCAAACTTGGATGTGAGGCCCAGTTCGTTATCACCTTCATCTAGTCCCATCCCGGATGCAAGGCCCAGTTTATTACCACCTTATCACCTTGGATGCAAGGCCTAATTTATTACTGCCCTTACCAGTCCCTTAGTAAATCTCTGCACTTGGTCACTCCCAACACTCCCTGTGTGCAGGCAGGCAGAAGGGCTGCTGCTGCAGGACTGACATATCAGGGAGCTCTGGCTGGCCTGGGTGAAAAGAGAAAGTTCGAATTGCTTGTAGGGGAAAAATCACCAAGGCACACAGCTCTCAGGAATCAAGGAAAACAGAGCGTAAGGGTGGGTGGGAGACATGGCCATCTCCGGAGGTCACAATGGTCCTGTCTAGAAATGCTGAATTGAGTTAGGATGCGATAATCAAAGTATTACTCCAACTTGAGCTGGGAGGAAGCATTGTTGAGACTCTAGAGAAATTTAGTGAACAGAGAGCAAAATAGTTAACTCCCATGACTCTGTGGGCTGAAGTCAGCTCTTCCCTCCCCTTCAAAGAGCTCCATTGTCAGGAGCGAATGATGTCTGGGGACATCTATTGTAATGGACCAGTAAGATGCTCCACAGCTACATGATTATGGGGTCCCTCCAGCCTCTTCCCTGGCCACTATATGCTCATTTCTCAGAAGGATTTCCACTGTCCCTGGAAGAGTTTCCCCACAAGGACCTCTGTCACCAGTCCTTGGGGAGCACCTGTGACGAGGCTGTCTTCTCTCCAGGAGCTTCCACTGAAGAGAGCTCCTACTTCCCAACCATCTTCCTTTAAAAGCTGGCCCAGCCCTCCTCAGAGACTTTGTCTGACTTTACATATCTCAATTGTTTTGCAAGAAACACCAACACTCAGGAATGCTCAAGCCTAGAGAAAAAGCAGGTGGTGTCAGAAAGAAGTGTGAGCTTCGAGAATTGTAACCAGGAGCTGAAGCCAAAGACTGTTGCAGGTGGTGACCCCTGGAGGGGGTTGCTGGTGAAGACAGATAGCCCCAGGGGAAATGCTAAAAAGCTTCCTATTGTTGGTTTGTACTGAGGATTGGAGCAACTGATAAACAATATGAAGGACTGCAGAAACAACAACGATCAGTGTTCAGGGATTCAGTGTTTGGGATTCAATATTTTGTAAGGCAGAAGACGATGTGGGCCTCTGAACATGGAGAGGGCTCCAGCAACAAACTTCAGAGAGGGAAAGTTCGGAGGTATTGCAAGCATCCGAGTGACTGAAACTGTTCCAGTTTTGCTGCTGTTACAGCCTGGCAGGGAGGTGAAGACCTGGACAGGTGCCTCACTGAGCTTTGTGAGTGTGGCCACTTGTTGGGTCCTTTGGCCACTGCAGCTGTTTTTCTGAGTGTCACTTGTCTGATGCTGCACTGAGGTGTCTCGGTAGCTCCAAGAGCATCTCCTGTTGTGTCTTCTGCTGCCTTCCTGAGTTGGAACCTGGCCTAGAGTCTGGCTGCTGTGTGCTCCAGGCCTCAGTGGTGGGAAGACACCACCTCGGGCACATGGCCTGTGGTTCAATAGAGGACCTCGGTGACAGTGCTGGCAAGAGGCCATCTTAGCTGCTTTTTGTTTAGGACTTGAAAACACTGCACGCTGCTTCAGGTGAAGAAAATTTAAATTCAAGAGTGATTTAATTAACTTACAGTCATCATAACTGTTGAAAGAAGTGAACATGACTAGTCTGGCCTTAGTAAATCTTTGTTTTCCCCTGGTTTGGCCTTAGTAACTCTTTTGTTTTTCCCTGGTTTGTTAAACAAATCCAGTTGTTGTTCTCTGAACCTGTCTTGCAATTGTGCACAAAGGTGAAGAATTCAGACAGTGACTGATAAACTATTTGGACAGTGTCCTTGGCCAGTTGTAGTGC
Source organism: Condylura cristata (assembly GCF_000260355.1). Taxonomy (NCBI): domain Eukaryota; kingdom Metazoa; phylum Chordata; class Mammalia; order Eulipotyphla; family Talpidae; genus Condylura; species Condylura cristata. The sequence goes on along the minus strand of NW_004567125.1, from coordinate 24,600,669 downwards.
CCCTTGCTGCCCTGTATCAGAATGGCAATAATAATTCCAACTTTCATTCTTCCTCACGCTCGTTCTGAGTCCTTTGGGTGCCTCGGCTAAGGGCATGACACTTGTGGGGGGGGGGATGGGTTAATAACAGGACCCAGTGTCCCTCCTGGGACTTGGCATTGCACAGGAAGAAATTCTAGGATTGCCTCACTCCTATTTTTCTCCCATTCCAATCTCTTGTCCCTGCCTATCTCCCTACCGCCCCCACCCTCTGCCTTAGAATGTTTCCCAATAACCTGAGAACTTCCAGGATAAAGTAGGAATGAAGAGGGATGGGAAGTGAGTTAAAACAGGGAGATCTTCCCAGAGCTGAGATTTCTAAAAAGTTCAGTGAAGTATTTGGAGTTTGGTGGAACATTGTTTTCTTTTAGTTACTTTAGAACATTGGCACTAAAAATGAAACCCACACTTATCCCTCCTTCTTTAGCTTCCCTCCTGCTCCTATGTGCTAAGGATTAGATAACTGATACTCTTGGACTACCTACTATGTGCTAGATACTTTTCTAGGTTCTAGTAAGGTAAAGCAAAAGCAAAGTTCTTACCTTATGGTAATGGTGTATGGGTGAATTGGTGGAGGGAATTTTATAGGGACTATACCTGAGGTGGGGGAGGGGGGAAAGCATGCATTATACAAAAAAAAAAAAAAAGAATAATGTAAAATACATACTGAAAAATAAAACATCAAATGTATCCTCAAAAACAAAAACCAAATAAAGGAACTTTTAGTCAATGAAACGTCATATTTCATTTTTTTTAAAGATTTATTTATTTATTCACACAGAACTGGGGTACAGGCCAGAGATGCGGAGGGTGAGAGAATTCACCAGAGACAGAGTGGAGAGCAGAACAGGCAGACCCAGGAAGTACACTGCTGAGGGGAGCAGCGGGTGGGTCAGGAGAGGTCTGCCGCGCCATGTGGTCACCTCCGGGGCAGGCGGGAATCGAACTCATGCGGAAGTGGCTTAAGCTTCGTAGTGCAGTGCCTTAGCCCGCTGCGCCACCAGGGAGGGCCCAAAACGTCAAATTTTGTTTATCATTTATTCACACACGTATTAGAAACCTACCACATGGTAATTTAGTTTTCTCCAAACTTGGTGTGTACGTTATTAGGGGTGCTTTTTCTTGTACAAAAAAGGAGGTAGGAATGGTGGTGGTTGCAGCTGAGGGCAGGTTTTACCAGTAGCCGGAGGAAAAAGGAAAGGATAAGGGAGGGAGTGGGGCGAGAGCACTCAGGCAGAGGAGAGGGCACTTGGTTTCTTTCAGGCTCTGGGGCCAGTGGCCACTCTACACACACTCCCTGCACACCCACTCCTCCATGCCCAGGCCTCTTTGCTTACTGTCTGTTGGTAGGTTTCCAGGGAAGCTGGCCCCGTAGGAATCCACAAGGAGCAGAACATTCCAACCTGGTGCCCTGCTCTGAGCCCCCAGCTTATGCGCAAGGCCAGAGCAGAGTTGCAGCCTCAGATTACAGGATATCACTCATGGAGAAAGGAGGCCCAGAGACAGGGCCGATGGCTGGCATGAATGTGAATGAACAGATCTGAGTTCCAGTCTCGAACTCATCTTAGGGCTATATTTGAGTCCCCAGCTCAAGTTTTCTCTGCAGTAAAGTGGAGACAAAGGGTCTAAGTCATGGTTTATTATGAAAAATAAATACTTTAATCCCATAGAGCACCTGGTTAATACTCAATAAGAGGTAGCTGGCATTGGACCAGGGGCCCAGGAGGTGTGTTCCAGGCTGACTGAAGCGTTCAAACAAATTCAAATATCAGAAACTATTTTTTTATGATATGAGTCACATGATCAGAAGTTCATGTGAGTATAGGAATCAATATTGTTTTCAATGTTATGCAGGGAACATGGGAGATTAAGATAAAATAAATAAGTACGCATTTTCCTAGACTGTAGTGTAGGAAGAAGTACTAATAGATAAGGAGTCTATTTTCCATCACTTTCCAGACTTTGCCAGGTAACTCTACACAGTCCAAGACTAGATTTCAGAGATTGCGTCAGAAGTTTTGTTAAAGAGAAGCCTTCTGGGTGATTTTTTTCATAGATGATAGATAAAAAATAAGTGATCAAACAAAATGAAAAAACACACATTTAGACTGTAAGAACAAAACAGTGGCAGAAAAGAAGGGGACAAGGTTGACTTAGATAGAAAAGGCCCATGGTATGATGATGGATGGAAACGAGAATGTTGATGGTGCTAATGGAGCATATACAGAAGTGGATTGTAAGGCTGACACCTGAAACCTGTATGTTATAGACCAACGTTACTTCAATTGAAAGACAGAGACAGAAGTTTGTTAGACAAAAATCAGTTCATCGTTTCTGTTAAGAACTGATTTCTAGCTTTTGTAACGTATCTTATCAGAGAAAAGAATTTAATTATTTCTTTTGATCTATCTGACTCTATGCTCTAGTGAGTCAGAACTTTAAATCCACGACTGTTGTGATTGCCGACATTCTGACAACTCATTGTTATTGTAGCTGACATCCACTGAGAGCTGACAAAGTGTGTGCCCACACTAAGAGCTTTGCATGCATCAAGCCCTGTAGTTGTCAGAAACAACTCTGGGATCCAGGCTATTTTTAGCCTATTTGACAAACAAGGAACTAAGACGCAAAGAGGTGGAGAAACTGACCGCATCTTCCAGCTGGGAGGTGCGCCTATGGGACCGCCTCCCCCAGAGCCTGGTCATCCCTGTAGACTGAACATCTGGTGTAGACCCGTCCCCTTTTATGGAAAGATTCTAAACCGTTTCATTTTTCTCGTTGAGGAACTTATTTTTATAAATAGATTGGCTCTATTGCTACATTCAAAGTGTCAAAAGTTAATAATGTTTAGTTGTCATGGTTTCGTGTAACTTTTCTTTTCAGCTGACTTTTTTTTTTTAATAGACGTGATACTGATTTTGCACTGAAAATTAAACTACAGTTTCTCCCAGAGAAAACTAGTTCAAGTGAAAATATCCATTTCCAGGAAAGTGATGAAATGTTCACGGCCGTGTCACGTGGGCGGTGTCAAGACAGGACTGGTGGACTATACCATTCAAACAGCCACTTCTGGAGCACCAGCCCCTGTTGAGCCAGGAAACACTTACCAGGGGTCAGGGTGTTCTGAGGTTGGGGGTGCCAGAGGCAAACACCCCCAGCTGACCTCACCATCCACAGGAGGGCTAGTCCTACCTCTTCCACGGCTAGTCACCTTATTACTAACCTTTGTGGAAAATTTGCTGAGGCCCATGGGAAGCCAAGCTTTTCTTGGAATAAACATGTTTTAACTAAGAAGTGCTTAACCTTTTTGTTGAGAATATTTATTTTAATGCTGTTTGATAGGGGTGAACACTTTTCAAATACTGCCCTCAGCTGACTTCTCATCTACTGCTGCCAAGAACTAGGAGGAAATAAAGTGGAAAAAGGTCTCAGGTCCAATAAACATTTTATTTCATTGTTCTCTAAAATATGCAAACCATGCCTGAATTATCAACATTGTCACTTTGGTACTTTTTGATAAATGATACTTTGTATAAAAAAAAAAAAGAGGGAGCAAGAGTGTGAAAAATATGGTCTGGGAAGCCAGGGTGTTTACTAGTTAGAGGAACCAGAAGTTCACAGAGGCCTGGCTGGGCTAAGAAATGACTGCTCAGCACCAGGAAGGTGGGGGTGGGGAGATACTGCTGTGGCAATGCAGGAGCAAAGCCCTGGAAGAGTCCTGGCAGCCAACGTTAGGCATGCGTTCCTGTCCCCTCCCCCTCCACACTTCCAGAAGCAGCAGCAGTGTGGCCTGGCTGTGGCACCTGTGCCCTGCTGGGGAGCTGTGCTGCCTACTAGTGACGGCCCACTTGTCACCACCCACATCCACTGAAGTCAAAACCTGCAGGAGGGAGGGTGAGGCCGGGAGCAAGAGAAAGACAACTTAGCGGGCTGGCCCTAGCTCCTGAAGAAAACAAGCAGAGGCAGGGAGGAAAACATACTGTTCCCTGCAATCTGATCACCTCCCTGCAAGCCTCTGGGTTACATCCCCCCAGGACGCTGAGTCCCAGAGGAGAAGTTGATTAGGCTGGGCAGGAAAACCCCAGCGTGGTGACGGTTCCTGGGCAGATTGGAAACACACTCTGGAGAAGGGGGGCAATGGGGCAAGAATGTGCAAAGGAGTGAGGTTGGAGGCGGGGGGGGGGGGGGTGAGTGTGGGGGGCAGAGGGGAGACTGGGCATAATGCTCTGTTTGTGCACCCAGAGTCCAGCTCCTGGGTGGCCCCTGGCAGCTGCCTGGCCTCAGGGTGAGAAATCTACAACAAAGGCACTGGCATAAAGGGGTCAAAGAGGCCTCAGGCTTTATGGGGCCAAAGGCCCTTCAGTTCTGAGGGACACAATGTCACCCTGCTATGAGGTTGAAGGCAGAGAGTCCATTGGGGCTGACTGAAGAAAGGAGTGAAACTCAGTGGTCATGTAGTGGCTGACGCACGACGCCAGGCTCTTTCCGCCTATTTCATCCAGGTTAGGACCACAGGTCGAAATTCTCATTGAATTGGAAAAAGGGGAGAAAATAACTTTTTTTCCTTCAGATGAGTGGCACCGAGAACTGCCCACTATCAAGAGTGTCCTTTGAAATGTCAATGAGTGCCAACTGGGAATTTTGGCACTAAGAAACCAGTGATAAGGCCACATTCCAGCCACGGACATTCAGGGGTATGAAAGCCAAAGTGTGTCTTCATGTCCCCACTTCCAAGTTGCCAGTCCCAGGACCCTCACTTTCCCAAGTTCCCCATTCCCTGACCATTCCTCAACCTGGTGAGCCACTGCTGAAGGGTCCCCAAGCCTCTGCTCTAGCACCACCTGGTGGCCCTGACGGCCAATACAGCGTCTAATCGTCTAGCCCAGATTTTGAGCCCAACTGTCCTATGGTTTTGCCATTCATCTCTGCACCATCATCACTCAATCTGCCCTTCCATGGTCTTTGCCATTTTCTACTTCTCACTGAACTTGGCCTCCAGATCATCATCAGGAAACCTTTTCACTGACTCTTTTCTACATTTGGCATTTTTATTGTGGTAAAATATAAAATAAAAGTTGCCACTTTAACCATGTTAAGTGTGCAGGTAAGTGATGTTTATTATATTATCAATGATACATAGCCATCACCACTATTTCTATTTTTTTTTCATCAACCAAACCAGAAACTGTGAATCCATTAAGCAATAACTTGCCTTTACCATTCTTTCCCAGCCTAGCCCTTTTAATCCATATCTATTTTATGTCTTGATACATTTGCCCTGTCTGACTACTTCATGGAAGTGGAACCATATAATATTTATCCCTTGTGTCTCATTTATTTTACTTATAGTAGACTGCTTTTAAAGTTTATCTATGTTGTAGCATCTAAAAGAACTTCATTTGTTTTTAGGGCCAAATAACTTTCCATTGTATGTATATGTCACTTTATTTTTATCTGCTCACTTGTGTGTGGGTACATGGGTCACTCACCTTCTCAAAATTTTTAACTTTTATTCCGTTTTCCAGAGGATTCTTCACTCTCCCCCTCTCCCACCAAGGACTTGGGACATGTTTCTGGGAGTGTGGGTTTTACTCTGTGTGAGTGGTTCAGTGCTATATCCCATCAACATTTTTGATTCCCACTACTACTCAATTTGCATCTCCATCTGAGGACTGAGACTTGGAATCACAGCTCTGTCCAGTCACAGGGTGATTCTCCTACCCCCTGGGAATCATCCCCAAGAGTACAAGGAAGAAGGCAGCCTTTGCCACATTTTCACCAGGAAGCTCAGGTTGGTGTCCAATTCCAACTCATGGAGCCTAACCAAGCACAGAAGGAAAACCAGCAATATGAACAATGGCCCTGGAGTGAGAGGGGATCTTGTCTAGAGCAGCCACTACAGATGTGCACTGAAGGCAAAGGCCCATTGCTACACAATGTCACTTTTCAAGAAGCAGGGTCAGGCCAAGGATGTAGAGGAGGGCAGACAGAAGCCAGAGAGGAAAGGAGAGAGGAGGTTGGGCCTGGGGAAGCTGGAGGCTCTAGGAGGAGGCATGATGCAGCAGTGAGCCATTTTATCAGGGGCCTGCTAAATGCCATGGTTCAAGTTCAAGTCTGTAGAGCTGGCCAAATGCACTACTATTTCTCTAAGGAGATCTATGGCCACGTCATATAACTGAAAGCCCTGACAAGCTACCTTTGGAACACATGCCCGAAGTACACATAGACTGCAGGAGTCCCTGGATCTTTGTCACACTGGAGTGGTAGGCTGACCTGTAAGACCCCCCTTTACATAAGGCTTCATTCCAATTTTAGTTATTTCTTAATCACTATTCATTTTCATTCAACTAGTGTTTATATTGAGTCTACTAAGGGGCTAGGTACAATGTTGGGTAGTGGAGCAGAAGACAAGTAAGACAGATGTTAATCTGATCACTTACAGTTTTTGGTAAAGAAACATACTATCATGTAATTATGGTGTCGTCTCCCAGTAGTTTCACAATAAACTATGAACTTTGGCAGGTGAGGGTTGCCATCATCGCTTAACAAAAACAGCCAACTTTCCGAGGTTCTGTTTTCTCATCTGAGAATGGTGTCTGGGAAACATTAAAGCCCAATTATCTCAGTAAAAAGTGTTTAACGTCATACCTGGTGCATGGTAAGTGCCCATAAATGTTGGTGCAACGAAAATGATGGCAAATTTGAATGAAGCTCAGAAGGAAACACAATTTGCTGAGTGAGATCAGCTAATAATGGAAACAATACACCATAGAGCCTGGATAATCTCATCTAAAACCTGGCACTTCTCCCCTTGATTCCTTACTTCCGAGAATGTACTATCTAAGTGAGGAACAGCCAGTCAGTTAAGTATTTTTAACTTTCCTGCTGTTGTCATTTAAACAAACAAACAAACATGATAGAGGAGGTAGAGAGACACATGGTGTTAGGCTTACCATATGTCAGCTGCAGGTGTGATTCTACTGATGTCCTGCAACCACACTTGAGTCAGAGATCATATAAACACTTCTGCACAAGAAGGCAGCTGTGAATTCAATATGCTGTAGGTGAGTTCTCCTCTGTCCAGGCTAATTGGGAATATCTCAGTGGATAGGAAATACACCAGGACACAACCTCTAGAAGTTTGATTGTGCTAACATCAAAGTGCAGGGATCTGTACTTTTAAGATTCTGATGATAAGCAGGCTTGGATAGTAACAAACACCTCTCTAGGCCCTCTGTTGTTCTGTAGCCTGTTCTCTCGAGGGGAGGAGGGTTCATTTGACTGAAAACAAGGCTAGGGATGAGAATAGACTGAACCATGACACACGGAAGTCAGCAAGATGATGTACACTCAGAGAAGTGACTTGTATTTTGAAGGACACTTCTAGTCCCAACGCTCAAGTCATGGAGCCCTTCTTGGTTCACTCACAACTGCTGGCCAAAGGCCAATGTTCATGATAAAATGAGCAAAAAGTGGGTGTCTGTCCTCTAAAATCTCTGCTAGGTCTGGAGGGAGCTGATCTAGGTGATTCTCACTAACAATTCAGCAAGATCAAATGTCTCAGGCAACATAAACTGGCACATGGAGAAGCAGTCATGTTTGCTGATCTAGACTCTGCTCCAGGCTTTCTCACTCAACTCCCCAACCAAATCTTTGCTTTGAGGGTACAGCAGCTCCGGGGTAGAAGCAAGCACAGTTTTTGAAGTCAGGTAGGTAAGCAGCCAGATCCAAGTCAGGCCACCAGGTGACCTCTTCCAACCCCAGATCACCATGCCAACCCTAAATCTATTTCACTGTCAACACTTTCTAGGACCCAGTGTCCTAAGATTTGAATGCCCAGGTAATCCCTAACTTGCTTAATTTTCTCTTTTCTCTCTCTACTCCCACACAGTTCCTCAGTCCACATGTTTAGGATTTTGACCTGAGCTAATTGCTGTTGGAGTTTCTCTCAACACCTCTTTCTTTAGGGAGCCCTACCTGAATGTCAAGGCTGGTACTTTGTGTAACTCCTGTCACCATTCCCCTCTGGAACTGACCTTTACCTTTCAATCCCAACTCAGTTTCTTGTCTATGTTGGCTCATTTTCCAGAATCAATTTCTGGGAAGAAGGGAGAAAAGAAAGAAGACCAACTAGGCCTGGTGGAGTCTTTTCCACTGTGAAAAGAGTGAGAACCAGGAATGACCCACTCCGATTTGAGGTTGGTCCAGAAAGGACTGCTGGTGCTCCAGAAGTGGTGTCATGAATAGCATGGCCATTTCTCTCAGTGACAGAGTGAGTAGATAAGGGAGTGCCTGTGGTATCCTTTCTGGACCAGCCTCAAATTGGAGTGGGTCATTCCTGCTTCTTGCTCTTTTCACAGTGGAAAAGACTCCACGAGGCCTAGTTTGTCTTCTTCCTTTTCTCCCTTCTTCCCAGCTCTGGGTATAACATTCTTGGTTCCTGAACCATCCTAAATCACCACACCATTTGTGCACTATAATAACTAGTGACAAATTGTCACTGTTTTGGAGTTTGGAGAAAAAAGGGAAAGCAATTGTGTTAAGGGGGTGTCTGCTCGGAAGGGCTCTGTAAAATAAACATTCTGACCACTTTGAATGGAATGATGAGGTGCCTTTAATGTGGTATAAGAAATGCCTACCATACACTAGTCTTTTCCAAAATCCAGATCAACTCTGAGTCTTCAATGATACTTCTAGGTTTATATTAATTTATACAATCCAGATATGTGAAACATGTAATATGGAATCACAGCCTTTGTCTGAAATCACTCCTGTGATTTTCTCATCAAATACATTCTTTATAGGGGAAAACTCATGTCAAATTGTAGACAGCTTGAATTCTGTTTGTAGTGTTCTCATGCAAACTGCTCAACATGGCCAACCTGGAAAAACAGCCTAAGGAGTTATGCAAATATAAGAACTCCAAATAAATGGTTAGAATGCAATATATGTGGCAGGTCAATGTTTGATATGGCTGATTCAGGCTTACAGTGCTACATCTGAGATGATGTCACTAGGACGTAGACCAAGGGCAGTGATTGGTCCTATCTTGTGCCCATTTTGATCCATTTTAATGGCTTCTTAGAGCATGATAATGAAAGAAGTTGGGAGGCCCAGCTGGATTGAGTGGGAGAAAAATACAATGATTGATTAGTGATGTCTGTCATGGACAGGAAAACAGGCTAACAGTAAGGGTATTGTAGTCAAAGAGACATTCATGTTCTGTCTCTACCATTTACTAGCAAGGTGACCTTGGGCAAGTTACCTAATCACTGCCAGACTTGTTTCTCGCCAGTAAAATGCAGATACATGATAGCACCTGCTTTGCAGGGTTATTATGAAGATTAGTTGAGATAATTCATGCCAAGTGCTTAGCACTGTATCTGGCACAGAGGTCTCAATAAACATTAGCTCTTACTATCTTAAATATCACAGACAAGGCAGTCTGTGCTTGGCATATCTGCCATTCCAGGTTCAGGCATATACCAACCCTTGTAGAGACTTGTGATTAAGACATGTTTTAAAAGCACTTGTAGAAGTAGTTGGAACTTCTTTGCCCTTAGGCTATTAACAAAAGATTTTCAGTTGATGTTACTATTAAGTTTGAGTCTACCAAATGTTTTACCTGCCTAAAGGAGTATCTTAGACCTTCAATGTAAGTAAACGCAGAGCTGATTGGGTCTTCTAGCTGGTTCCTAGTTGTTTAAAGAAAAAAAAAAACAAAATTCCTCTTGATCCTTTCATGGCTTAAAAAATTTACCTCTGGGCCCTCCCTGATGGTGCAATGGGTTGGAGCGCAGCACTGGGAGGCTGGTCCCTGGCTGCTTCAGTGTGAGTTCCATAACCACCCCAGAGGTGATCCACATGGTCTGGCAGACCTCTCCTGACCCGCCCGCTGCTCCCCTCCACAGTGCACTTCTTCAATCTGCCTGTTCTGCTCCCTACTCTGTCTCTGGTGAATCCTCTCACTGCCCCTGCACCTCTGGCCGGTGTCTCAGTTCTGTATGCATTAATAAATAAATCTTAAAAAAAAATTATCTCTGCCTGACTTTAGGGACCTATTTTCTGCTTCTTTCCTGAGATCCAAATAGATGGAACTACTTATTTCCCAAACTGACTGTATTGCTTTGTCATGCTCTTCCTACATAAGATACCTTTCCCCACACCATCCACCTATACTCTATTCTCTGGAATAGTTTACATAAGATGGAATAGCTTCCTTGAATATTTAGTAGAAGTTTCTAGTAATGTAACCTGAGACTTGGTTTTTCTTTGCAAGTTTTTTTTTAATTAGAGATAGACTGCTTTGTTATTAATTACTTAAGTTTCTTAGATATGTATATATTCTTAAATCCACTCTAGTAAATTACAGTTTTAAAAGAAATGAATCAACTTTGCTATTTACCTCATCACCACAATACCATCAAAATATCTAAGAGGTCTATTTCCAGAAAAGTTGGAAAATTACAAGTACTATACAAATTGGTGTTTAACTTGGAAATTCTAGAATGGTGAGTATTTATGTTGTCTAAATATAAACCCATGACCAGTGGTTAAAGTCAGAATTTCTCAAGATTATGAAAATTTCCACCCTTGTAAGATTTTATAATATGACAGATTGTCTGTTAATCCACATCTCCTTCATTAATAGAAACAGAATTTCAACTGGGCCCCATAGCTGAAGGCTATCTATCCAGTCAGTAAAGGAGTTAATTGAATCTCTATTTCTCCAGGACCTTTTCACTTTGATATCTGGGAGACAATGGAAAGTGGATGGACTCCTTTGGATGCAATGAAGGGCACCCACCATGTGTTGAAGAAGACAGAGCCATTCACTGAACTGGATCTTAACTTTTGGATCAATATAAAAGAAATTAACTTTATCTTGTTTAAACTACTGCCTTTTTGAAACTTTGCAAATCTTTTTTGAATGTTAGTTATAATTTGGGGCCTACATATTTTTAAAGATTTTTATTTATTAGTTTATGCATAGGTAAACCCAGATGTGTGGATAATGAGAAGATTTACCAGAGACAGATTGGGAAACAGAACGGGCAGATCAATGAAGTACACTGCTAAAGGGAGCAGTGGAGAGACAGGAGAAGTCTGCTGCACCATGTGGGTCAGCTCCCTGGCCTGGATCCACTCACGCCTTAGTGGTGATAGTGCTGAGATTAACCACTAGGCCACCATGAGGCCCAGAGCTCCATTTTGCTCTTCCATATGTGCACATATTTCCCTCCCCCAATGGCAAATCCTTCTGGTAACCAGCACTTTTTTTTTTTCATGAAGTTTAAGGTTTATTTTTATTGAATTTTGTCATCATATGTTTTTTGTTGTTGTTATGTATATTCTATGGATAAGTGAAGTCATTGATACCTGTCTTTTCCTTTCTGACTTGTTTCACTTTACATAACCTAAAGGTCCATCCATTTTGTTCCAAAAGACATGTTTCATCTTTTCTTTTTTTCTTTTGGGGGTGGGGGAGATGTAACGCCCTTTATCGTGTCGTGTGTGGAAACTGCAAAGGCAGAAGAAGCAAACAGAAATAATCGAAAGGTGAGGCTGATGGCCATTATCTCAGCACACTTCCTCACATATCTCTGCCTGACTTAAAAACCCGAGTATGGGCCCTCCCTGGTGGCGCAGCGGGTTAAAGCACAGCACTAAGAAGCTTAAGCCACTTCCGCATGAGTTCCATCCTGGCCTGCCCAGGAGGAGCTCCACATGGAGTGGCAGACCTCTCCTGACCTGCTCGCTGCTCCCCTCAGCAGTGTACTTCGTCGATCTGCCTGTTCTGCTACCCACTCTGTCCCTGGTGAATCCTCTCACCCTCCGCATCTCTGGCCTGTACCCCAGTTCTGTATGAATAAATAAATAAATCTTTAAAAAAAAATCCGAGTACAAGAAGATGAATATTTTTCATCTTAATTATTACACCATATGAAATACTTATATGCTATAATTATTTTTATAATTATAAAATACTTCTCTAATACTTTTTTTTTTCCTTTTTCTTCAGGTATTGTAGCTATGTGATATATTAGTTTCGGGTGTACAATAGACTGACTCATTATTTGAGACTCACTTGCTGTACATGAGCTTGTAGCCTGTATTAGTCAACCCCCTTAACAATGGGTACAACACAGGCATTGATTAAGGCTCCACAATGCACTATTTTCTAGAAGGCTTTAACCCATTATGATTTAGTCCTAACCCCACTGAAATAAGTCAATGGGTAATTACATTTGGTTGAAACACCTTGTTGATTATATATGGCTTAGTCTTCTCTCCCTGCCTCCCCAGAATAGAAGGTACATTTTTTTTTCTTTTTCTTTTAAAAATTTATTTATTGATGCATATAGAACTGGGGTACAGTCTAAAGGTGCAGGGGCAGTGAGAGAATTCAACAGAGTCAGAATGGGGAGCAAAGCAGGCAGATCGACCAAAATATGCAGCAGGCGAAACAGGATAGGTCTGCCACACCATGTGAGTAAGCTCCTCGGCAGGAACTGAACACAGCTCCACAGTGCTGCACTTTAACCCACTGTGCTACCAGGGAGGGCACCCCCTTTTTTTCCCTTTCAAGTGAATTAATATAATGCTCTCATAATGAAGACATTTTCTTTGAAATAGGAAGCCTAAGTATTTTTGTTTTAGGAATACTGAATTCCTTATTTTTGTATAACGTACGCTTTCTCCTCTCAGGTGTAGACCCCACGGAATTCCCATACCAATTCACTTGTGCACATCACCATAGTCCCCTGTGTTCTTCTTTCCCTTATTTTGATCCTTTTCCCTCCCTCTCCCCTGCAGAACGGAGACACGATGTTTTTATTAAAGCCAATAGATGTAAAAATTACTGTTGAATTTCTATACAAATTTTAAATACTGACCCTAATGTCTAATTTTAAATACAGACCCTAAATACTGTCCTTGGTTCTTGCAACTAGACAACAGACCAGGGACAGGTATCCATGCCTGGGAGAAATAGTCTGTCTAACTGGGCAATCATTGCCTTGTTACCAGATTCAGATTAGACTCTTGAGTTCATGGAGAGGAATGCGTATGGAAAATCAGCATTTGTGGGCTGTAAAGAACATTCAAGTTTCTAAAAATTCCCTGTACTTACCAAAAGCAGTTTGGAGATCAGATCTGGTTTTACTGAGAGTCACAACATGAGAGAAGCACAATATGAACTGGGGTTCCCATGCCAAAGGGGAAGTAAACTCTTGACCAGTTCCTGAAAAGTTGGGTACAGAAAGGATAGAAAGAGTCCCAACATGACAGTCTTTGCTATGTCCTCGAGGCCGAATCCTCTTGGGTCCATAGAAAAAGCTAAATGTGTTTGCATGAACTCAAAGGACTCCCTCCTTGAGTCTAGCTTGGGAGGATTTTCAAAGATGTCCCACACTTGCATAGCATTGTGGCCATTGTGGCAAGAAGTGGGGGCCCACCATGGCAGAGGGAGGTATCTAGAGAGACAGTACCAAAGGTACAACCCTGGGATTGGCACATGGAGACAGCACATCCAGGAGCTCTGACATGGAAGTGCAGACAGGGGTGTGCATGGGAACAAGCCTGGGATAAGAGTGAGCAGAGGGCCCACTTGGCCACATTCAGTGGTGAAGTCCAGTGTGAGCCACTGGAACATTTCAAGCACATTGCTGAGGCAAGTAGCACTGCCTTGCTGGTTTCATTCTTAGAATATAGGTCTCTGAGTAGAGACTTCTGCTGTGGCTGAGCAGACAGCTTCAAAGGTCAAAATATGAGCGTGAAGGACAACTAGCTCTTTTAATTTCGGATTGAAAAGCAATGAAAAAGGGGGCTTTGGACTCGGGCTGTTCTGGATTTTACTAATTTATTGTTGTTAATTTTTTTTAAAAGATTTATTTATTTATTCATACAGAACTGGGGTGTAGGCCAGAGTTGCAGGGGCAGTGAGAGGCTTCACCAGAGACAGAGTGGGGAGCAGAACAGGTAGATCGACAAAGTACACTGCTGAGGGGAGCAGCAGGCGGGTCAGGAGAGGTCTGCTGCACCATGTGGTCACCTCTCTGTGGGGATCAAACTCACGTTGAAGTGGCTTTAGCTTCTTAGTGCTGTGCTTTAACCCACTGTGCTACCAGGGAGGGCCCTTTTTTTTGTTAATTTAATTTGAATAAAGAGACTTCATTCAATGATGAAGCCACAGGAATCTGTTCTTTCTTGAGGCTTAAATGCTCTTCTAGGCCTTTCTCCAAGCTCACATGTACTATTCCCATCTGTACTATTGCCTTATCCCATGGCAGAACACCTCAAGAGCACCTATTCACACTCCAGGGTTGGATTTAAAACTTGGGGTCACAGGATGCATGTTTAGACCCTAATATACTTGCACGTAGGAAGTGTTTTGATGCCCAGGATTTAATCAGACCCTCTCTGGTGGCGCAATGGGTTAGGATCAGCCCTGCAAGCTAGCTGCAGCTGCTTCAGTGCTCGTTCTATGCCCAGCCCCGGAGGTGATCCACATGGCACAGCAGACCTCTTCTGACCCCCCCACCCCGCTGCTTCCCAGACTCCTCCCCTCGCTGCTCCCCTCAGCAGTGTACTTCATTGATCTGCCTGTTCTGCTCCCCACTCTGTCTCTGGTGATCCTCTCACTACCTCTGCACCTCTGGCTTGTACCCCAGTTCTGTGTGCATAAATAAATAAATCTTTAAAAAAGAAAGAAAGAAAGTAGAGTCCTTGAGTCTGCAGGCCCACACAGAAAGTGGCCTCATGTGGCTTCCATGGCAGTCTTCATAAGCTGACACATAGGCATGTTGTTCAAGTTATCAGGGCTAGAATGACTTTAAACAGAAAAAAATTAATTGCCCTGAACTTCACAAAATCACCAGTGAATTTAAAAGCAGTCATTCAGCCACTCCATTCTCTAAACCTGTGGGATTTAAACAAGAGCTGTGGCTAATGCATGGTAGTTCCCCATGATGTTTTGCAATGAGGAAGGAGGGGAGATTTATGGTCTAAACTAACAGGTGTATATGGGGGCAGGCAGTTGCTAGGACAGAACAATCTAGTTTCTGCCAAATAAGATTCCAAGAGTCTTAAGCTATTTAACAGTCAGCAAAGAATGAAAGCAGCAACACAAAATTTGGGTCAACTTCAAGGTTAACCAAATGAAAGAAACTAGCATATGCATAAGAAAATCTTATAAACCAACTGGCAAGTTTTACAGGAACTAAGCAGTCGTTTAGAAACAATACCAAGGCCTGGGGTGAGGCTGAAGCCAGCACCCCTTCAACCCCACCTCCTCACCACAGTCCCCAGGGAAGCACACCTCTAGTCTGAGAGGAGACCAGCAGCCGAGGCCAGAAGGTTACCAGCACCTGAGGTGGGCTGTGTACAATGCCAGTACTTCCTAAGAAAGTGAAAATTTTCTTCTTAGTGTGAAAGTTCACTCAGGTGTGCAACAGGGTTTTAATGTTAGAGAAAAGCGTAGCAGTCTCAACTCTGATGTGCTTAATTCCAGGTGGGGCAAGGAAGTTTCAGAGTGAAGGGATCTGAACAAAGTCATGCCTTTAGTGAGCGGCAGGTCCAGGAGAAGCGAGCTCACCTTTCCCCTGTGCAATGCTTTCCTGGGACACTGTGACTCCTAATGTCTGGCCTCCAGAATTCTTGTGCCTCATGGCACCTAGTATTAGGTATGCTCTTGCCACAAGTCCTGTTCACAGCTAACAGCAGCAGGTGTAGCAGCCCACCTGGTGTTAAGAACTGTCTTTGTAGTTTTATTTTTCAGGCTGGACCGTGCAGGAGATTCACCTAAGTTTTTTACACTCCTTTCAGTAACACAAGATTCCTAATGCACTCACGATCCCTAAAGCTGCCTCTGAGGTCGTAGGTGACATTTGGGATATTTGTTTAGTGTCAACAAGAAACTTGTTTTCTCACACTCCAAAACAAAGAGCGTACCATGTAGCCCTAGAGCTAATGCTGACTCACACAGAAAAACAGTGACGGTTAAAACAGAGATGCGTGAGGTAACATGATAAGCTCTGTGAACTTCCTGGAAGGGGAGCTCAGTGAAGTTTGGAGGGGATCTAGGAAGGCTTCATGTGAGAGCTGGGACATTTGTCGGTCTTCGGATGATGTGGATAGATCTATGATTGGGTCCCGCCATGCCAAGGCAGGGAGCATGGAGAGTGAAACCCGAGACACAGGCATGCGTAGAGGAAGTTCAAGAAGTCTGGTCAGCCAAGGATTGGAAGAGGGTTTGAACAAGATTGAATGATACAGTTCCTGGCAACCCAAAAAGAAGACTGCAAAAAATTCACCTCAGGAAATGGGGCACCAGAGAAAGATTCTGAGGAGAGAAGTGACATGAATATAGCTCTAAAGGAAGGATGTTTGGTTTGTCCCGGTATGCAGGAAAAGTAAGTATTGAGAGATATGGCAAGACCCTGAACTAGGGTGAACCTGTCCAAGAGGAAAAAGAGTTAGAGGTTTACATATGGAATATCCTACTATATAAATAAATAGGTATTGACCTATAAAGTCTTATCATAAAGGCTTATCATGATTTATTTGATTTTCCAAAGAGTTCATCACTTTAGATGAGTTCTAAAATATTGGATGCACTTTAGGGCAAAATGATCAGAACAGTTAATGGCTTTCAAGTGACATTTCAGAATGCCTTTGAGAGCTTTCAATACTCTGACCCTCACAACAGATGGCATATCTGTCAGGCAACTTCACATTACAAGAAAAAGACATGCCTAGATTATCTTAAGTGATAGAGGCTTGTTGTTGGAATGCACAAGGAAGTGAGGAGGTAGGCCAAATGTCCAGCAGTTCTGGTTACTCCAGGTCCCACACTGTTCCAGGGCTTTTAACCCATGGGCCCACAGTTAGTCTGCACTGGGCCAAGGGACCAACAGCAGTCTGCTGGCGGCTGTCATGACCCACCTTCTCCATGAACACCTCTCATGCTCCCCAACACAAGGCCAGAATTGAATTGTCACTGGTCAGTCAGGATAACAGCACTGGATAGTTTCTCCCCAGGGCATGACATAGGAGTGTTCTACCTCCTAGTTATCCTGCAATTGATGGCTTTTGACAGGCCCCCATTCCTGTCGTAAGCAGTTAGAACAGGGGTAACAGGCTCTTTGCAAATAACATAATCCAGAGCAGTTCAGACAGAAAGGAAAGTGGGTCACCTCAAAAGATGGTAGTGATGTACATGGGAGAAATTATCTCTACCAGAGAGGAATATGAGAACTTCCTGAGTTTCTAAACTTAGGAAGAAAACTAGGTCTCAAATGGGCCAGAGTTTGTATATATTTTAATTTACCATCAACTTCTGCTTAGCTCAAAGTTTTCTCTCTCTTCCTCCACTGATGAGACAGGGAATATGGTCAGACACGGCACACATCAAGAATATCAAAAACGTTTATATTTTATTGTAATGCTTAGTGGAGGTTAGAAAGCAAAGAACAAGAATTGCTTTTTTCAGGTTTGTGTGTGTGTGTGTGTGTTTTTTTTTTTTTTTTCTGAGTCAAGAATTTGTTTTGAACTCATTTGCCTGCGTTTATCATCAACAGTGAAACAGTGAATTTCTGCTGGGTAGCTACCATCAACAGCAACAAGACAACACACACTCCTGATTTTGTCCCAGCACTCATGCTTGTTCTGGTCTAGTTCTGATCTAGTTCTGACCTTTGAGAGTACCTCCCAGAATGTTCTAGGGTTTTAGAGCTGGGACTAGTTTTGGAAGGGAGAGAAGTCAAGCGGTGTAAGGTAGCTCCAGCAGCACAGGGAGCAAATGGCAACTGCACACATGGAGTTCCCAAGCTGACGCCACCCTGTGCCTCATACTATCATCAATAGAAATCCCCCTCTCCCTGTTATTCCTAGAACCTGGAAACTTCTTTATTGCCTGACTTCTTTGTCTTCTTCACTTTCACTCAAGTCTGTATTAGGGCCTTTCTGAAACCTCACTGTCACTTTCCAACCTCTAAACTCCTCCTTAGTCTAGGTTTTTTTTTTTTTTAATTTTATTTTTTATTTATTTATTTTTTTATATTTAGCGACGTCTTTGTCTTCTGGAAGGGACAGTCCAGGAGAAGCCAACTAGATGTCCAGAAATAATCCAAGTTAACAGGTCCTCAGGAATCTCATGATTCTGAGGTTTGGTGGCCCCTCAGGTTTATCAGTTAAAAACACAGAGGGGAGTGTCACACAGTGAACACAGAGGGAAAATCTTAATTGTAGGAGACTGATGCAGAAAGTCATGGTAAAATATGGGCTGGACTTAGGGGAAATGGGAACGTTCTTTTATCTACACGTTTGTCCTTGGTGAGAAACGTCTTGCAAGTTAGAACATGATCAAAAGGGTGACTGGCAAACGTGAAACCAAGATAGGGCGCTAGTCGGGGCCTGGCGAGGACAAGGCCTCGCTGCAGTCTCCCTCTGCTCAGTGTGCTTCCCTGCACGGCTCTGGGGCGTGCTGTCAGTGCTTCACCAGGGACATTGCTTTGGTGCTGTTGAGTTGGTCCTCTCAGTTGGATTGAGCACCCTACTTTTTTATCCTGAGTGTTGATTTTGTTAGCAGAACCTTTACAATTTCAGGGCAGGACACTCTCAGGCCTACCTAGTTTAATTCCTAACTGCTTGTCTCAAATTTCTAATCCATTTGTCTGCAAAGCCCGTTAATCAGCTAACAATACCTCTCATCTGAGGGACCCCTGGTTGACAAAACCCTTTCATGGTATCTCAGAAAGCTCTCACAAGGGGCTTGGAAGTAGCCAGTCGATGCATTGCCATGTCCACCCCCACTCAGAACACACTCCAACTCCTACAGCTGATGTCCCAGGGCCAGGCCTGAACCACCTCTCCCAACTTGGGGGCCCTCATTTTCTCTGCTACTCCCAGCCCCTCCACCTCATCCCTCCCCTCCTGAAGATGCTGATAAACATTCCCAGTACCAACCAGAGTGGAATTCCTAACAATGGGTGTCTGATGTCCTGCTCCTGCTCCCCTAGATTTTCCATTCTGTTCAATCATGCAAACCTTGCTCCGGTTTCCACTCGCCCCCGCTCGCACTTCAGTCCTTGCTTTGACCACGGCTGAGCAAAAAGAAAATGAGTTCAGAGTGTGCTTTGGGCCCCTTTGGGGCGCCTTCCCCGAACTACACGGGGTATCAATTTGGCAGGTCACCTTCTGTTGGCACTGGCTCAGGACCTTGGGATGGCGCGGGTGGGGGATGGGCGCAGGGCTGAGAACGAGATATTCTCAATGCGAGTTTGATCCTCATTTCCATTCAGGGCTCCTCATTAGGCCACAGATGCAGCACGGACCTGTTCTTCATTGCGAGTTGGCACGGCCCACTGCCCCATTAGTGGTAATACGCACCAGCAGGACTCCGGGGAGAGGAAGAAGGCTGAAAGGACTCGAGTTTTGGGTCCAAATTTTTAAAGAAAAGGAGAGAATGAAAGACTCATAAAACTAAGAAACACTCTCTGCCCTTGGCTCATTCACATGGAAATACAAGTCCGATGATCCTGGGCAGGGAGGTGATGGCCCCAGGAGCAAGGCTCAGGGTGACCTCCAAGTCCTCAGAGACAGCCTCCTGTGCCAGCAGGACTCACCTCGTGAGTCACCAGGGTCCAATGGAAATGTCTTTGGACCCTTGACAGGAAGAACCACGTGTGTTCCAGTTACTAAACTAATAAGGTCCGGGAAAACTTTGTTGCATGTACACCCCAGTGCTGGGAGCTTGGAGAAATCCCGTCAAGCACGAGAGGCTCCTTGCATTCCTGTGTTCATGTAAGGGAGCAGAAGTATTTGCGCTGTAGTGACATTGACAGTGATCTTCAAAGCCCCCCACCTGGGAGCGCTGTGTTCGCTGGGAAGGGCTCGCTCTGGTGTCGGGGTTCTTGCAAGAAATGGAAGGGGTGGATCATGTTCCTTGAAGATTAAAGAAACAGGCGCTGAAACAAGAGCTATGTTTTGCAATCTGATCTCTTGATGACAGGTGTAGCAGGCACGCCTTTGTTATTAGCGCTCTGCTTATTACTTAGCCTGTAAACAGACCTGCTTGAGCAGCATGAGAGACCCTGCCCCGCTACAGGCCAACCCTGGTCCCTAGGGCACAACCTTCCCCTTCATCAGCCGATGGTCAGACACGCAGGGAGGCAGGCAGGGTAGTGTTAACCTTTTCATCTTACCCATGAGGACTTGAATCTCTGCATGCAAATAATCTGCCTGTGGTGACCAGAGTGAAGATTGAACTCAGGACTTCTACCCAACGCCATTATTTTTTTCCAGGAGTTCACTTTCTGGAGCCATCTCAAGCTCACCAGTGTGCTAAGTGTTGGGAAGAGGAATCAACTTTCAGACTATGAATAACTTTCAATTTGAAGACGTGTCATGACCCCTGGGCTTCCTAAAGTCCCACCAGTTATTTTATTTTTTACAATTTGTCTATCTATGCATACAAAATCTGGAGTGTAGGCCAGAGATTCTTGTGGGGAGAAGATTCACCAGAGGCAGAGTGGGGAGTTGAACAGGCAGATGGGCTGAAATATACTGCTAAGGGGAGCAGCGGGGGAGACAGGAGAGGTCTTCGTCAACATATGGGTCAGCTCCCTGGTTGGGGATCAAATTTGTGCTGCAGTGGCTAACAATATCTTCCTAGTACTGAGAATTAACCCTTTGGCCACCAGAGAGGCCCCACCACTTAATAGACTTCCTTCAGGAGACCTGAGCAAGCGCTCTCTCTAAGCACAGTCTCATGCAAACGTCACCACAGCAGCGCCAAAGTTCTCCCATCCCCTCTGACTGTTAGGTTCTTAGTTCCAGCAAGTCAGGGCTTCACATTTCCCCTGCTGCTCACTTGCTTATTTTTTCTTTCCTTTCCCTGGGAATCTAGTGTTAATTGAAGCCTCCCACACCATGCTGTTTGTTGTTGGGGGTCCAGAAAATGAGGGTCCTTTGGAGGAAAGAAGATCAAGAAAGCCACTCAATGAAACCACGAGTATGTTGCTGTCCTGCAATGAGCAGAAGGGCACCTGTAGAGCATCTGGGGTGCCAGTCTCCATCAAATCAGGATGGTGCTGTGGAGCTTCAGCAGCCGGTGTGTGACTTTGGTTCACTGCCAGGGTTTGGAAAGTGGAGATAGACTCATTTTACAATGGGAGGTCATTGTCCCAAAATTACAAAGCCACTCATGTCCAGACAGAGGCTCGCTGCTAGTTGCATTACTTTATTTTCTTGCTATAATTTTGAAGGATTGAGAGGAATATCCAATTTCATTTTAGATGGAAGCATCAATTCTATGAATTCACATGGTCTTCTCATGAAAATTTGCTGAAGGCGCTAAGTTGAGAGGACCTATAGCAGAAAATCTCAAAGAAAAGTATCAATCTATTCTCTCTTTCTGGAATGTCTTCTGTCCAGTGCTTCCATAACTTTCCACTAGTTCCTTTAAGATGAGTGGGAAATGGATAACACGGTCCTATAATCCTCAACATAAAGAGATTGGAATAACCTCCCCTGGTCCGAAGAACTGTAAATACTGGAATTTTGCATCTGGGATCCCTTACATGGAAAAATTTTGCAGTCTTGAACTTGACCTGGATTACAAAATTTAGTAGCTACACAAAGGTCCCCTATATAACGCTTTATAAAGGAAAGATTTACTATGAAGTAAACTGTCTTTGTCTAAATTAGAGCAGCTTAAGGAATTTGCCTGCTTATATTTTTCCTAACATGACCCTGTTTTCCAACTTCAAAACTGAGACTTCAGTTCTTCAATTTTATATTGTGAGTTAATTTATCCAGAAAGTCACATAAAGATATAACAATAAAAGTGCAGTAAATATCAGACACCTGGATATTCAGTAGTAGAAAATATAAAATCTGTGACAGACCTTCAACCCATAAAGCTCATTGCAATTTACAGGGTGACTAAAATAAGTCAGATTGTTAGGAAAATAAACTTAAATAAAAATAAAGGGCAACATGATCAATTGGACCTCTTCAGGTGTTCACAGCTGAGCAGGGCCCAGAGTGGAGGGGATGCAGACGGCATTTGCTCTTCCAGGATGGGGTGAGGATCCCAACAGCGCCTGACGCACACAAGTAGCACCATCAATTCTCCTAATTCTTTATTTATTTATTTATTCGTACCGAACTGGGGTACAGGCCATAGATGCGGAGGGTGAGAGGATTCACCAGAGACAGAGTGGGGTACAGAACAGGCTGATCGATGAGGTGTACTGCTGAGGGGAGCAGCGGGCGGGGCAGGAGAGGTCTGCCACGCCATGTGGTCACCTCCGGGGCAGGCGGGAATTGAACTCATGCGGAAGTGGCTTTAGCTTCTCAGTGCTGTGCTTTAACCCTCTGCGCCACCTGGGAGGGCCCAATTCTCCTAATTCTTAAAGTGCCCTTCTTGCAATTTTTTCTGTCTTTTAAGTTGACCATCACTAGAGAATAAAAATTATAGAGAGGTCATAAATTAGATGTGACTTTTCTGAGGTCCCCTTACCGGTGTCTTTTGTCCCACCCCTGTTCCACAAGACTGGCCCCAGTGTGGTTTTAACACAAGAGGTCCAAGACCCATGAAGACAACTTGAGTTCATTCCTGAGCCCTGTTGTGGACTAGTCCGGGTACAGGTCAGCAGGGGCACATTCCTCTGTTGCCCGAGACAAGATCAACGCCACTGGTTTTAGCGTCATTCATCAGTTGTCAAAAATTAAGAGCATAATAACTTCCTTACATGACACATGTTGTAGCCCAAGCACCACAACACTTCCTTTAGCACACTCAGCAATGATGATTTGGTACTAAGTAATATAAATTGTGGATGGTTGCAAAACTTAAAAAAAATTCCCAAAAGCCTTAAATTAAACAAAATAATCATCTATGTATCCTCCTATTCTAAATGAATGATTATGAAAATGACTGCATCAGCTTGTCAGGCTATCGCCTCTTAAATGGCTGCTTTGATGCCGGGCTTTGGCTCTTGGTGAGAGGTACTAAGGAATGTGGCCAGGCCCTCCATCTCTTCTACCTGGGTTCTAGCTGGCCACCTTCTCCACCTAGCCTCTCTAATATGGAGTCTGTACTATGTTCCCTGAAATGCAGGACTTGGGGTGGGGGTAGAGAGGGTGTGGCTTCCAGAGCATTCTTTACCACAATCCCCAGTGCCCATGTTCAGAGATAAAGCAAGTCTTGTGTTCTGTCCCTTTTCCAATCATCTGCTTATCTGTAGGCAAAGCAAATATCATTGGAATATTTAAAAACGCTGTTAACCAGGTGTCAGTGCAGTTCCACCTGGTCAGGTGTTCTGAGCACTCACCAGCCCTGGCATTGACAAGTTCTTGAAAGAGGTGAACAGTTTCAAGGAAAATAAATATCAGCTTGCCCTTTTACCTTGAGTGTGAAGCTGATCTCCAAGAACACAAACACCACAGGACTGGGCTTTCTGTTTTGTCTGTTCTTAAACACATCCCCGAGAACATGTGCAGCACCACTAGAACAAGACCCAACAAAGCCAGGGACGAGCAAGTACTCAAGTACTTGTTAAAGTAGCATTGAGTGAAGTAGCATTCCTCGCCCATTCCCTGGCAAGGAACTTCACAGCAATGGGATCATTTAGTATGTGCTCTGTTGTGTATTTCAACTCAGTATGTGTTGGTGATTCACCATGTACATTGCATGGACTAGTCACTTGTCCCTTTTTATTACTGTGTAGATTCCATGTGTAGATTCTACCGTGTAGATTTTACTGTGTAGATTCCAATGGATTAGTATTTGCTTATCCATTCTCTTACTGACCAATAACTTCCAGTTTGGGGCCACTATGAATAAAGTCACCCAAAAATTCTTATACAAGTTTTCTCGTGGATATATGAATTTTTATGGTTCTCTGAGATCATTTGGAGTAAAACTGCTGCTTTACAAGGTACAGTTACCTTTGTAATATTCTGCCAAATGAACACAATATATTAATCAAGCCCTTTGAAATACATCCAGATAAGACATTCTTTTCTTTTCTCCACCAATCATAATACATTCATTTTTCAGAATTTAACCTCCTCTTATGTACGTCTTCTCTGACTCAGCAACATCTTCATTGATTTTGATGTTCAACAAATATTTATTACCTATCTACTAGGTTCCTTGTATTTTGCTCTTTGCAGGAGGCTACAGAAATGGAAATCAGTCCTGTCCCCAGGAAGTTCACCATCCAGTGAGAAAGACTGATGGGAAGGGTGGGGCGTGTGCAGGATGCTAAGGTTGTCAAACACCTAATTTTAGTCTATAAGGGCTTTCTAGGACTGGACACCTTTGTTGAATCTGATGGAAAATGAAGAGGACTTTCTGGATGAAGTAAACAGCAGATGTAAAAAGAGATGAAACAGTATACTTTATTTGGGGACCAGGGGGCCCCAGGCACTAGATCTGACTGTGGGTCAAAGGGGCCAAGACCTGGATCACAGAAGGCCTTGAATGCCTTTTTAAGGCATCTAGGCTTTACTTTGGAAATAAACCACTGATGGCTCAAAGGGGGGAGGGGGGAGCCTCAGAAATGAAAACCCCTCCCACTTTTCCATAACAATTGACTCAACTTTTACCATACCAATTGTTTCCATTTTCCTCTTGTGCTGTGTTTTGCATCTGTGCCTCCTCTCCATCCACCCAAAAGGTAAAACCTGTGACTACTCATGGATCTCCATGGTCCCCAGGCACATTTATAGAAGGCACAGTGCTTGGTGGGCATTTGGTACATAGACTTGAGTCCAGAATTCCTAGAGCTATCATCACCTTTGGCTAGGTTGAGATTGGAGAAGGCTGTTCATTTTCATGGGGGCATAGGTCCCCTTGAGAAGGACCTAAGAGAAAATTCCTAAATGCTGAGATTGAACCATAAAGGGGGTACAAAAAAACACGAATCTAAGAACTCTCAGTTGTGCCTGTCACAATCGTATCTGCCACCCACTCAGAATCCCTCTGAGGTATTTTAGGGCGGTTCTGCACCAACAACCTGGTTGCTTTTTTGAAGCCTTCTGGAATTTCCTTCTAGGGAACAGATGGCATTGTTTTCGCATAAAGAGCAAAAGAATTTCATGTATTCAAACACTAACAGCTTGAGAAAACACGCAGCACATTGGTAGGAATTAGAATGGCGAGAGAACACGCTATGTCAACAGAGAGCTCGACTCCATACAAAACAAGAGCCTAATTGGATCCTGTACCAGTACCTTGGGCTCTGCAGGGTGTCTGTGCTAAGCAGGAGCTGGGGCAGTCTAGGGTCTCATTTATAGCAATTGCTCACTCTCTGTAGAGAAACTTCCCATTCAGTGCATGGCCCTGCGATTTCAGAGATGAAAAGAGCCAGTCGTTCTCCTCAAGGGGCTTTTTACCTAGTAGTAGAGACAGACCATAAGAACCAGGAGTAGCCTGGAGGGATTGACCAGGTCCCTGGAGAGGAAGGGTTATATCTGAGCTGAGACTTCTAAGTGAACTTGGAGCTGGCTCGGAGAGGGGTGGTAATGAAGCAAGGTTAAGGGCAATCTGGACTGGGGGGACAGTGTAAGCAACGGTGTGAAACTGCCAGAAGCTAGCCCAGTGAAGGGATGTAGTTCAGCCAACTGCGGCTGCTGGGTAGGGCAGGGAGTGGCAAAAATGAGGCTACAGATACAAGCTTGGAGTTAGAAATACCTGACAATAGGGACATACCTGAGCACAACATTATACAAGTTGATGCAAATTCCTTGCATAATAAGGTGTATCCTATCAGTAAACCTGTTCATAAAATCGAGTGTATGGGCATATTTAGCAACAGAACCACACTGCCAAGGTCAACAGATGACAGGAGGGAGATCTACCCACTTCTTCATTCAACCTAAACTCTGCAGAGCCTGTGCTGAGTGTGGGAAGCCCCATGCCACATATCATATTCTGAACAAAATGACTAGCACTATACCCAAGGGGAGCACTCTAGAGACAGTCGTTCAATGAATAAATGATTAGTTTGGATCCCTGTCCCAAGAGCTCACAGTTTAGTGAGAAAATTAGAAAGGCCAGGAGACAATTGTCATATCAAAGGAGCGCAGTGAAGACAGAGCAGGCAATTCATTCTTAAAATGTCTGAAAGTGGCAGAGAAGTAAATTAAGTAAATAAAGAGTCCTCTGGGTGGAAGATAACAGGTACTGGTGGGGAGCAGAGCCAATGGTGTGTGTTTATTCTAGAGGGAGCAACGGGCCTCCCTGGTGGTGTGATTGGTTAAAGCACAGCACGATGAAGCTAGCAGCAGCTGTTTCAGCACCTGTTCGATCCCTTCTCTGGAGCTGACCCACATGGCAGCACAGATCTCTTCTGTCTTGCCCGCTGCTCCCCTCAGCAGTGTACTTAGTCGATTTGCCTGTTTGTTCCCCTCTCTGTCTCTGGTGAATCCTCTCACTGCCCCTGCACTTCTGGCCTGTACCCCAGTTCCGTATGCATAAATAAATAAATCTTTTAAAAAGTAAAGGGAACAGTTACTACACGGGCAGATTCAGATCAAAAGAACCTATAAATTTGTAATTTAATCAAGTGAAATGTCATGTCCAAATCAGTTGCTTTCATATGCCCAGGCTGCCAGCGTGATAAACCCAATACCTACATGGGCGTGATGACATAGAAAGACCTTAGTTGGCTAGACACAGGACCTGAAAAGTTTCCTTTGTGGATGGACATAACATGGAATACAGTGACTGGCATGATCCGGAGGAATAGCCCTCAGAGCCAAGAGGGCACTGTCAGGTACTCCAGCAACCAGGGCCCCACCTCCAGAGTCCATTAGCCCAGGTACCCTGCTGAGGGCAGATTTTAGGTCAGCCTCCCACTTCCCAGGTCTCTGCTGGGTTCCAATGTGGCCCCTCCCTCAGAGGGAACCTGTGTGGTCATGGTGGCTAATTCTCTGGCTGTGGGGAACTGTTTGGACTGTTTGTGCTGTAGAAGGAAATAGAAGATTGCAGTGTCAGAATCTAGCCCTATCCCTCCTCTGCACCCTGCCTCCCCCACCACATGAAAGCTGCTGAACAAACAGAGAAATCAAAGATGATTATACACTGCTGGAAACCCGCGTGCTTCCGCCTGGCTGCAGCCCCCTGCCAAACTGTTATGTAAGCCACAGGCCGGCTCAGGCCTGGAGCCCCACTGAGATGCAACTGACAGCCTGTCCTGACCTGTTCATCACCCCCAGCTCTCCCTGGATCCTGCCTTACCTGGAGCAGGCCCACCTCCCCAGAGACCGGAGGCCCAAGGCACAGTCTGTGGCTGAGAGGCTGCTTTTACATTTGTTTTGGGGATTTCCCTGTCTTCCAGTTCAGCAGTATGGGTGGGTCAAGACTAGGAATTTATTTTGTCTGGATTCCAAGTGACTCAGGCATTTTATACTGGAAAACTCCATTTTGCAATCTGGGGGAGTTGAGTGTTTTTCACCCTCCAAAGTGAGTAATTCACGTTGGTTGTTTAGATACCAGAGTCAAATAAGTAACGCCTGGTGGCCTCCTGGCCAGAATGGGCCTGACCACAATGCTCTGCTGACCACTACTTATTTCTATTTAGAGATTCTGGACAAGTACCTCAGCCCTAAAGGACTTATACAAGCTTTTCCTCTGAGATGTCAGTGACTTGGGCAATGCACTGAATTCTCAGGTCTTATTTTTCTTTCTGCATCACGGGGTTAGGCATATGTGATATCTTATAAGTGCACTGAAGATTTTAAATGTTCATTATGACTTTTGGACATAGGTAGAATTATAGCTCACCTTTAAACTACCTGGAGTTAGGGGTAGTGACCCCCACAAAGTAAAAATGCTGTATATCTTTTGACTCCTACCCCCCACCCCCAATTTCACAATGAATAGTAGGCTGTTGATGGGAAGTCTTACCAATAATATAAACAGTCACTTAACACATACTTTGTAGGTATATGTATTACATACAGTATTATTACAAAGAACAAGCTAGAGGAAAGAAAATGTTACTAAACAATCATAAGCAGATCACCATAAAGATCTTCATCCTCATTGTCCTATTATGAAATTGACTGAAGAGGAATAAAAAAATATACATATAAGTGGGCACACACTGTTCAAACCATTGTTGTTCAAGGATCAATTGTATATTTGATATGAGAGTCCAATAAGTTAGTGCAAAAATGTTCAGGAATCTTCAAGTCCACATATAGTCAACACTGACTTACACTCCTTTCTCTTTGCAGACTTAATTGACCACATCTCAGTATGAGAGGCTCAAATCTTAAGTCAAAAGGGTTTAAATCTTGGAGTCAGGTCAAACCTGTATTGAAGATACTACTTGGTTGTTAAGAGGCTATGTTACCTTTCGTTATAGCCCGAACCTCGCTAAATTCTTGGATCTACTGGTCTCTCTTATTCAGACTGTACAAGGGGTCAGATGATGGCTTTGGAGAGTGATTGACCATGTCTCTACCTCTCTCATTCCATCATGGAAGAGCTAGTCAGCAGCTCCAGTCCGAGAATGTCTTCTTTGGTTGGAGACATTGACCTAGGAATGGACAGCAGTCTGGGACTCAATTCCTTCTGGTCCTCATCTCTTGCCCAGAATCCCTCATACACCATGGGACCTGGGTGACTGTTCAACTCTTTTCTTTCTTGATGCCTTAGATGCCAAATCTTATAATTGATGAAGGAAGATGGTTAGCAACTTCCTATTTCTTGCTAAGGCATTTGAAATAGCCCAAAACCATAAACGGCATTGTTTTTTCTAGATCCTCATCCATAGAAAAACAGGTCAATAAATCCCTGAACCTTAGTAAAAGGATAGATTTTTTTTTTGGGGGGGGGGAGCTAACTCCCATTGCAGGGAAAGAAAACTAAATGCCTTAAGAACTATTTTCAATAAGCATTGCATTGAAGCCATCTCATGAATGCAATAAACTGCTCCCTATTATGTGAGCATAAAAGGGAACCAACCACATATCTTAACCCTCTTACTCAGGAAGCCTTTATTTCCCAACCTGCTTCAAGAAGACCTTTGACTAGAAGATGGCATCTGGGTCCAAGATAGTCAAGCTTGGGCTTTTCATATAGCCCAACTCTTCCAATCCAGAGGGGTAGAAATCCCCACCTCTGGAATCCAGTGGCCCTGCCCAGTTTTCTGACTAGTGATTAAGTATATATTCACCAGCTTTGTTATATTTTATTTTAAAAAGAGAGTAGAGGTGTGGTAAGATGAGACTCTTGGAGGCAAAATTATTGAATCGCTCTCTCCCTGTTACTTTGCTTATTTTTCTTCTGTAAGAGAAAGCCTGTTTTCTGGTCTAAGAAACTTGGCTATCCACTGTGAAGCAACTCTTATACATCTTGTTTTCACTTGTTCTCCTTAATATAGCCCTGGAGTAGACAAAAGTAGAGATTTGGGAATCAAACAACTTGAATAGCTGACTTGCCATTTGTAAGCTGCTCCTTCAATCCTCATTTTTCTCATTTGTGAAATGAAAATAATCACAATTATCAATTTGCTGTTCAAATCAATTTGCATTCAAAAGCACTTAGCACACAATGCCACATATGTACATGTAGTCCTATAACGTTAACTACCATTAAACTCAAAAGGTGAGCCCTTCTGAAAGTAATTGCAGTCAATAGTTAGTAATGGTCCCTTTGATGAAAAACAGCTTTTCCAAAAAAGATCAGTTTCAAAGATCAGTAGGGAAAGGATAAATAGATACAGAAAATGGAACTTAATTACTTGCAGAATTCTCTTCAAATTGACCAGAAAAATGTAATTATAGAGACTGCTAATGTGAAAACACACAAGGAATTACCCACAGGCTTCCTCTGTTTTACCATTCAGCTCAAAAAATCAAAATGTCAGTTGGCGTTTTGAGCAGAAAACATCTCTATTATGGACGTAGCTTAGGGAAAAAGATGTCTGGGGATAATGAGCAACATCTAGCCCCTGCCATTGTCTCCCGATCCTGTTCATATCTCACTTGGCTCCATCTCACCAAGTTCTCAGGCCCTGTGGCCACATGGAACTAGTGACTCTACTAAGCATGTGGGAATTCCTGCTTCCATGGTACGTGCCACTCCTGCCTGGCTGCACCCCAAACCTTCACCTGCTTAACAGTCTTCAGGATTCCATGCAGCTGTCGCCTCTTGGGAGCGTCTTCGCTGAAACTGCCATTCTAGCTAAGCAGTGCTCCCAGGAGCTCATGCTTCAGAGAATGAATAGCATTTCGCCCACCCATAGCCCTCTTGCTCCCTCTGCTTTAAGTGTCACCAGCAGCTCAAGTCTGGTTTGGTCCCTACCATGAGAAGGGCTCATACAGTGTTGGTGAGTGCCTATCCTTGACCACCTATCAGCCCAAGCATTTGGGAATCATCTCTTCAAAGCTAAAGAAGCAGCAGCAGGGAGGCCATGTGGATGTGGTAAAAGCTACATTTTCACCCGTGAAGCACAAATGAGGAAAGGACATCATGAAAGTCACCATAGGATTAAACTGCAGCATATATTTTGTGCCACTGCATGTCCTGGTCCTAGGGCATATGTAACTTGGGTCTCGTGAGATGTGTGCAGGCTCGTGAGGGTTCTTCTGGCTGCCTCTCTTGTGAGGGTGCTCAGTGCTGCGCACAGAGCCCTGTTGACTAAGAAGGGCGTCAGAGGTCAGTCTGAGATGGGGAGCCTGCCGTCTTTCCTCTAACTCTCCCAGGACTGACCCAAATCTGCAAAGTGACAGTTGTGATTCGTCAACTTAAGGAAATTAATTTCTTCAAGAGCACACAACCACCAAGTTTTGAAAGAGGATCCTGGCCCAACTGGCTGATGCCAGAAAATTTAACCAGCTGGTACCTGCTCACATCAAGCCCTGGGTTCCCAGAGGGCAAAGCCTTCCTGCATGGAGCTGAGCCAACACCGGCAGATCTGTTTTCCATGCCTGAGCATCCTGACAGGATGGCTTGAGCGCCCCTCTGTCATTTAGGCTGTGCTGTTTGACCTTCTCATTCTCTTCTCCTCTTCATCCTGTGCAGTGCTCTGGTATTGGCTGGGGTCATAGCATTCCAGGATGGATGAGAGGATCTTTAGACCTAGAGTATTCTACCTTACCCACAGCAGGATCCACACTATACCTAGGATTTCGGTAGAATTTCCAGCGGTATGAATAGACCTGGGGGGCAAATCATTGCACAAAAAAAAAGCTCTTTATTTTTTTCCCCACTCACACTGTGTCCTCTCCCTCTAATTCTTCCAGAGGAAGAGAAGAATGATCATCAATGGCAAAGAGCAGTTGCACAAACAACACTTAGGAGAGGACCCTGTCTCCTCCTCTTTGTTTCTGGTGCTCTACCCAGTCAGAGAAACTTTTCTAGTAACAAACTATAGAAATGATCCTTGAAATTATAGTCTTCCAAAAAGCTCTTTAATTACCTAAGTTGATGCCAAGGAAGATAAGGAAGCTTTTGCTAGGTTTGAGGATTCATTTAAATCCATAAGGTTATTTGTTATACAGTGGGCATATCCCAGTATGCCATCTAGTCTTATATAAAATGCCACAGGAACACTTAGAAATTTGGGCTTAAATTTTCAGCCTTTGGTGTTTTTTAAGCCAACTCAATATGTACCTACAATATAGCAATCTCGGTCCCCATGCAAAAAGCCCAGAACCAATAGCTGAGTATTTTGTGGCTGTGTCTGCAGACACAGGTCTGGAGAGCATCCAGGTGCAGGTGAGTTGGCTAGCTGTGTCCAGGAAGGTGAGCCCCAAATCTGCTTCTTATCCTGCGAACATTGCTATCCCAACATCGGTGCTATCATCTTGACCCACCACATTTTTTCCTTCCAAAGTGGCAACCGCGCACAGCTACAACATTTAAGCCGTTTTCAGAAATGAAAACTCACAGAACAGCAAGGAAAACAGACAGAAACATGAGGTGACCTTCCATCTCCTCCCGTTCTTGCCATTTCAGGCCCACAACAAGTTATCCTTGCCCTTCCCTTGCCTGGAGATTGTTCTGTGGTTTTGGCACAAGATGCCACCAGGGAGAGAAAGCGAACTCTATGGCTATGATTGCCTTCTCTGCTCTAAGCCAACTAGTGCCTTGTTTTGCTGTGAGCCTGCCACTGTGGGAAAACTGCAAGAGTGTAAAGTTTCCTTCTTTGTCCCCCGCGCACTTCATTTACCAGCGAGCCAAGCTGGGAACAGAGCCGCCTCTCACACGGCTCATGAATGACTCCCATTTTCTCAGGGCAGCCTGTGCCTACCCATTGTCTAACTGTCATGCCCTCTTGTATAGGTGTTCCCTGCAGTCGGGGCTGTTATGTAACGCCTGTACAGGGAACATCGCGTGAGAGCGAGCGAGCTCAAAGTGGGGAGGGTCGAGGGGGACCCAGAGGGAACCAAGACCAAATGTCTTCCCGGAGAAGGAAGGGAAAAAACAAAACAAAAACAAACGTTAGCCACTTGTCAGCTCTTTTCCTTTGGCTTGCTGAATGATAAACGTGGATTGCAGGCTTACAAAGCCTCAGGGCTGGCTCAAAAGAAGCCTCTGTTTACATATATAAGTCAGGACATCTTGTACCTCATGTCGACAGTGGTATAGTCACAACCTTGGTCTTCCCATGAGACTCTGACAAGAGATCCTACCCTCTCTCTCTGACGACCACTGAGGAGAAGTCTCCCCTCTGCTCTGTCTCCACTTTCTAGTTCATTGTTAGTCTGGGGAGGACTACTGAGAGGACCACACACACTCTGGCTTGTCGTGGGTAATTTTCAGATGGACTTGAGTCTCCATCAGTGTTCAAGGTCAAAGGCAGCTGTCACTTGGCAGCCACAAAAGGGGTCACTATCCCCCACACTTGCATCACGTGGATGATCTGATCTTTATTTAAATGTCATCCATTGTCCCTTTGGGTCACACTACCAGGAATGTGATAAAATACCAGCAAGTTGAAGTGATGCTTGTCAAGGTCTGTCTGCCTTATCAATTTCCCTAAACTTGCATTACAGAATATAAGCCCTGTGGCCACAAGAATTGTTTTATGGCAAATGAAAAGGATTCCATGGCCAGATATTTCTGTGGACTTTCTATAACATTTCTTGCATAAATTATACTTTATATATCCCACCCCCTCTTAGGAGATTGCAGTAAATTTTAGTAAGCTAAAATACTGTAATGTATGCAGTGAAAAAAAAATCTGTATCAATTCCACTTAATACTTTCCAACTTACTTGACTGTTAGTAAGCTTTATTCATTGTTGAATTTGTCACTCTTAGCCTTGTTGTGGATGTTCATTATATGTGTTAAATAAGGAGAATTTAATTAACCTTTTCTTTAAATACTATCTGTTAGTATCCTACACAAGAAGTGGAAAGGGCACACTTTGGCAAAGTTCTACCACCTTGGCTATTTCTATTAGTTACAACGAACAGAGAAAAACAAAATCAAAGGTAGGTCCACATATACCTTCACACGAGCAGAGACTGTTAGAAGTTGCTGTCAGTAGTCCCTTAAATGCATTCAGTACCCCCAGGAACTGTCCTTGGGGAGGATGGCAGAGCTTCCTCCCTGCCGTTCCCTTCTGATATATGTCTCCATCCACCCTTCTCTGCTTACTTCAATTTTTTAAAGCATAGCTTAGGGGACTGACTCCCAGTAGATTCTTCTGATCTTCTCCCTTGTTATAAAGATACCCATTAAAATGAAATGTAACAAAACCTTATCATTATCTTGCTGGCTAGGACTCTGGAGTCTTAAAAACTTAGCTTTCAATCTATATCCTGCTACTTATTAGCTACGAGGTATTTAGAACCTCATTCCCCTCTAAAAGCACCAACCTCACAGAGTATTGTGAGAATGAAATGTGCCTGAGAAGTGTCAGCACAGTGCTGGTACCTGTGATTCAATTACTTTCCACTTTTGGCTCTCAGCTGTACCTGTCGCCTCCACTTGGGCACGAATACACCTGCAAGTGAATCTCTCCCTGCTCTCTACTCTCTTAGCCCAGAACACCTACCCAGCAGGAACTGGCATCCTCTGTCTCTTAGAAATGCTCCACTCTTTTCTCATCTCAGTATTCCTCTTTGCATCTACCCTTTCCTTTTCCACTTCTTGTGTCTCCTGGAGGCACCTACAAACATCATCTCATGTATGTGCACAACAATGCTTTGCTGACAGACTTACCTTTTTGCAGTGAGAAAAGAAGCAAGTGAGTGGCTGGTTTGAGATCACATAACAATCAAATGTCACAGGTTGGATTTACAACAGCCTGGCTCGAGGTAGAGCACTTGCCACAGCTGCCACTGTGGTAGTTAAATGTGAATGGAAAGTAGAAGTCTACTCTCCTGCCCCTGAGGACCATGTCTTTGAAACTCTCTACTTCCACTTGCAGTGAAAGGCTTAGTCCACCACAGCAATGTGAGGACCTGGAGAGAAAGAATATGGGGGTGCAGTCGGGACAATGAAAGGTAGACAAACTCACCCTCCAACTGCATGTCCCTCATTCTGGTTCTGACCCCCAACTCCAGTTTTCCACCCTCTTCTTTCCAGGAGAGTGGCCAGTGGAAAACTACACACAGTGAGTGAATTCAATGAATTATATCTATTCAATGAATATATTCAATGAACTATACTCAATGAATTATATATATTCAATGAACTATAATCAATGAATTATATATATTCAATGAACTATATCCAATGAATTATGCAGAAGAAAAATATGATCAGTATGCAATGTAAGAAATGTGTCAATGAGAAAAATACCTCAAAATCCTCTATAAGAACCACACATCAATGGTACTAAAGCAAAGAACAGAACAAATAGTGGCCTTCCTTTATAGATTGTCCTTTATGTCATATCCTACAACAAAAGCACACAAAAAATCTAATGACAAATCATAGACCATCCAGAATGTCTTTATCATCATAAATTGCAATCCCTGTGAGTACCTGTGAAGGAATAAGACAACAGGAGCAGAAGGTATCTGACAGGCATAGTAAAAATAGCCAGCACCATGGACAGTCACCCACTCTTGATCACTGAAGCCACATGCCCTGGAAATATGAAAGAGAAAAGAGAAGGTCTTATTTCTCTGTAGGAAGAATTATACACTGGTAAAGTAAGACTCCTATGTTTTTCTGTAAAGCAGTTGACAATTTGTTGGGAAATTAAGAACTGAGATCCATGAGACAATGCAGGGTCTAATGTCACTCTTAAGAAAGGTAACTTATTAATAAAAAGATAACTTCCCAGTAAATGCAACTCTGTTATAAAAACAATAAAAGAGAGACTCTTTTTTTGTGGGATAGAAAAATGAAAAACAAAATCAAAATATGTGAGGGTGAGAAGATGTGCCCTCACTCCCAATACACCCATCTGACTATGTAAAAAAAAAAGCCTTTCAAATAATGAAAAAGACTAATAAAATAGTAATTATAGCAAAAAAAATAGTAATTATAGCAAGCTTGTAGAATATAGTAATGCTTATTAATAGTATGAAAATTTGAGACAAGTTAAAACTCAAGAAATAATACATCATGTATGATTGGAAATCACAGAAGATCTTTAAGTAATGAAATGCCAATTAATTGCAATGACCAAGATATTATAAAATATGCATTATGATGTTGATTAATCTCAAAGGTTACTACCCAATTCAATTCTTCAAGTTGACAAGTTGAGGATCTATTGAGGTTACTAAGGACCTACTAAGTACCTCCACTAAGCTCAAATGCTTGTAATTTTTTTAGAGATGTAAAAATGAAATATGTAAAAACCATATTTTTAATATGGTGTGTGTGTTTTATGGTTGAGTTGGGCTATCAAAACGCGCTGAAAAGGGTCTTGCCTGGTGGCACAACAGGTTAAAGCACAGCATTAAGAAGCTAAAGCCACTTCAGTATGAGTTCCATCCCCGCCCGGAGGTGACTCACATGGCGCGGCAGACCTCTCCTGACCCACTCGCTGCTCCCCTCAGCAGTGTACTTCGTCATTTGGCCTGTTCTTCTCCCCACTCTGTCTCTGGTGAATCCTCCCACTGCCCCTGTACCCCAGTTCTATATGCACAAATAAATAAATCCTTAAAAAAATAAACACACTGAAAGGTGGCCTCAGTTGGGGAAGCTTAGGAGTATGATTCTTGATAAAGAGATAAAAATAAAACAGGAGAAGAAATGAAGAAAAGATATTCATGCAAAGGAATAAAAGGAAGACTCGGGAGCATAATATATATGATTACATTTTATTTTTATTTTTATTTTTACATCATTTTGCACATTTTTTTTCCATCTCGATTGTAATCCCCACGGGTTTCCCATCACCAAATCACCCGTGTGCCACCACCATAGTCCCGTGCATTTCCCTCCTCCCCCCCGCCCCCGTTTTTAATCCCATTCCCCACTCCACCCCCACAAAATGTCTCTGGTATATGGTTGTTCATTATTTTTGTTATTTTCTCACCTGATCCATTATACTCCTGCTATGAGTGAAACCATCCGGTATTTTTCTTTTTCTTTCTGGCTTATTTCACTAAGCATGATCTTTTCCAGTTCCATCCAAGTTGCTGCAAAAGACATGTGTTTCTCTTTTTTGGTTGCTGAGTAATATTCCATTGTATAATATATATGATTACTTTTAAACATGAATTTCAAAAAAGGAAATCAGAACTTTCAAGTGGCAAGGGCCAAGACATTATACACACACACACACACACACACACATATATAACTATGTATAAATATAAATATATATACACATACATGTATATATATATAAATCTTAGTGGTGGAGGAAAAATAAATATAAAAATCAGAATGACAACATATGTATTTATAATGAGAATTACTTCCTTTGAAACAAAATATTTGTAACCTAAGATCTGAGCTGATAATTGTGGCAGTCAGATAAGAATCCATTATGACTCAAAAAAATAGTTTTGTAAACTGTGGCAAGGAGCTTAGATAGTTGATGGGTGATTGAAAATCACAGAAGATCTTTAAGTATATGAAATGCCAATGTGTGAGCTCTTGGTGGAGGACAAAAAGAACAGAGGTGAAACCAGTTAGGTCAGGGCTGAAGTCCAGGTAAGCAGAAATGAGAGTCCATGTCAAAATGGACAAGATAGGGATAAAGATGAGAAAAGTTTGGAACATCTACCCACCAAAGTTGATACTTTGGGTAGGATGCAATAAGGGATTATCAATAGGATTCTTATAAGCAACTGGGAGGAATAAATGGCATCAATTAAGGCAGACAACAAAG
This sequence comes from Condylura cristata, assembly GCF_000260355.1. Taxonomy (NCBI): domain Eukaryota; kingdom Metazoa; phylum Chordata; class Mammalia; order Eulipotyphla; family Talpidae; genus Condylura; species Condylura cristata. Next base: position 24,563,352 of record NW_004567125.1, on the reverse strand, counting down.
AGAAATATGTATGGTGTGTAAATATCTTCTCATTCAGTAGGATGCATTTTTATGAGATACTTTTCTGATAATGCACAGTTGTAATTGGAGTGGCTCATCCTACAAATATCTTTGAGCTTGCCACATTGGTTTCTTGGCTATTAATCAGGTCACTCTAGTCAATTCTTCTCCTTTCATTGCTTGAAATCAATCCATCCAGGCGAGTCCTTAATTATCTGTTCTTCAAGGGTCATCAATGTTCTCTGCCATTTTATGAGCAGCTCTGACTCGGTTTAGTATTTACTGAAACATTAGTAAAAGATCTTGCTTCATTATCTTTCAGATCATATATTGTATTGGATTTACTCTCACCTGAATGATTACTATGTCTGTCTACTGTCATCATCTTTCTCATCTCCCCAGCCTCCAATGCTAAGGGACCTCTTGGATCATCACTGAGTTTTCCTGTCTCACTACCACCACTCCTTTGCAATAGCTTCCACCTCAAGGTTTTTGAGCCATAGACACATCAAGGACTCCCAATTTATACCTCCATAGAGAAACTGTCTCCTGAACTCCACAAGAGCACCCCCATATAGATGCCTGACAGGGAAACAAAATTCAACAGTTTGAAAAACAAAATCCTGATATTAACCAAAATATGATATGCATGCATTTTTCCAATCATCACTAACAACTCCAAATTTTCTGGTACTACACAGTCCTCTTTCACTGGACTGCAGCATTGATTCCCTTCCTTCTGTTATAACTTGTGTCCAGTCTTCCAGAAAATACCATTGTCTATATATCAAAATATATCTAGAATCCAGTCACATAAAGTCTCCATTGCTTCTAACTTGGTTAAAACCACTACAAATTTATAATTATCCAAAAGTCTCCTTACCAGCATCAGTAGGGTATTGATATGACCTGTCTGAATTACTTTTTTTAATATCATCTTTGATAATTTTCCCATCTCATCTGTTTCAGCCTTGCTGTCTCCTTATATCCTGATAATTCATTTGGCTGGTTCTTTGTTTCAGGATTAATTTCACTGTAGCTGTCAGTATATTGACTTGCAGATTTTATTTGAATGAGAGTTATTTCCTCTCTTTTTCTATTGATGTGTTCACTCTTTCAAGTTCGCAGTTACCCTCATGGACCACCAATTCTCTAATCCCGAATTCAGATAACTGACTTTTGCAACTTAGTGATACTGAGACTATCATAAATCCAGCCACAAAGATAAATTCAGATCTTTCTTGTAGGCATTTTGAAATATTGGAAATTCTGTGTCCACTGTCTAAGCTGAGACAAACTCATAACTTTATGTTCACCCAATTTTCGCAATTAAAGAAGTTTCACCTCTGCAAAGAGGGTATGAGGAGAAAGAAGAGGAAGTAGAAGAAGAGAAAAAGAAAGGAAAGGGGGGAGGGGGGAAGAAAAGCCACCCCAGGCAAATAATAACAAAGAGAAAGTTAGGAGACCTCTATCAAGAATATAAATTGAAATTTAAGACAAAGGTTTTACTAGTGACAGCTTCATTATGGTAAAGATGATTTCTCCAAGAGAATAAAAAAATTCTAATCTTGTGTTTTCTATTAACAACCTCAAAATATGCAAAGCAAAACTGAAAGAAAAATTCATCTACTATGAGAACTGGAAACCATTAATATACTATTCACAACTAGAGCATTCAGACAAAAATCACTATATGTACAGATTAGAACAACTCAATCAGTACACTTGACTCAATGGACATTAACAAGACATGCACATTTTGTCTATAGGTGTATTTTTTGTTCAAAGAAATTTCAAAAAATTGACAGTGCTAGGTTACAAACCAACTCTCAATAAATTCAAAACTTTTGAAGTTGTTAAAGTATCTTATAAAAAATCAATAACAGGTATTAGTAAAAAATAGTTAATATCATTATGGAAATAGCATCAAAACTTTTCTTCCCACAGAAGAAAATGATGAGTTTTTTTTTTTTTAGTAGACGTTGGCTACTGATTCTAAACATTTTATGAATATTTCAAAGGCTAAAAACATCTAAAACATTCTTAAAAAGGAATAAAGTGTGAGAACCTGCTCTACTGGATATTAAGACTAATTATAAAGGTACAGTAATTAAAACTATGGAATTGGAGCTAGCATGCTAAAATGACCAATGAAGCAGAAGAGAAAGCCCATGGTGGGCCCTCCCTAGTGACGCAGCGAGTTGGAGCACAGCACTCTGAAGCTGGCCACACCCGCTTCAGTGTAAGTCCGATCCCCAGCCCCAGAGGTGACCCACATGGCATGACAGACCTTGCCTGCTGCTTCCTTTGGGCAGTGTACTTCATTGATCTGCCTGTTCTGCTCCCTACTCTTTCTCTGGTGAAACCTCTCACTGACCCTGCACCTCTGGCCTGAACCCCAGTTCTGTATGCATAAGTAAATAAATCTTAAAAAAAAAAAGCTGATGGGCACCTGATTTATTACAAAGTTGACACTACGAGCAGGGAGGAAAGGCCATCTTTTTAACAGGTGTACTAAGACATTTTTGGATATCCCTATTGAATAACAAACAAACAAAAATTGGAACCCTACTCACACCATAAAAGATTCCTTTTCGGCATAAATTAGATCTAAACATAAAAGGTAAAGCAATAAACCCAGAGACAATAGAGGAGATACCATCATGATGTTGGGATAACAGACTTCTTAAACAATACACAAAGAAGAATAATCACAAAGGAAAACATGGATAAATTGGATCGCTTTAAAATTAATACTTTCTATTCCCAAAATGACACTATCATAGAGTGAAAAGATAAACAACACAATACAAGATATTTATAATACATCTATTTGTACCAAATTATGGAACAATATTACTACAAATCAGCAAGAATAAAAACAAATCCATCAGAAAAGTAGAGTTTGAACAAGCATACTCTAAAAGAGGATAATCAAGTTGTCAAAACATTGAGATACAATATAAAACATCCTTTTTTTTTTAAGTTGAAAACAAGTCATAATATTTGGAGGTTAATACTTAGATGGCAAAACTATAAAGTAAGCAGGTATGTTATTTCCTTAAAAGCTGGCATAGTGTTTTGCCTTTTGAAGAGGAGGAGGGCTAAGAATTGAGAAAGATCACAAAAGTCATTTCTGGAATTCCATTAACATCTGTTTCTTGACTTTACATGGGCATTTGTCCTGGTACTGAACTTTGTTTTGTGCACATTTGGTAGGTGACTTATAGTTCAAAAACAAACAGGGTTTACACACACATATTCAACATATTCAACGCCAATATATATGTTAAGCACTGAGCCTCATGCCAGGCACAGAATAGATGAACAAAGAACATGAGGTTGCTTCTCTTTCTGCATTCCTTCTTTCTCTCTGGAAGAGCTAAAATCAATAGAGGAAAATGAGAATTTTCATAAACATCGCACTTCCCAAGTATAGGGGTTATCATTGCCTACTCTTACTTCAAGCTCCCTCATTGCCATGGCAACTGCAGTCCCAGGTGGAGCCTGTGCAGAGCCAGGGCCCTGCCGCCTGATCTTGATTGCCTTCCTCCTTGCTTGAGGAAATCCTTGCTAATAACTCAATTGCCAAGCCTTAAGCTGAAAGTGCCCATTAACAGATAATATGTTTGTTTGTTTTGCGTTTTATTTTCCTTTCCAAAAAACAAAGCAATAGCTTTGTTAAAGGCCTATCTTTGCTGCAGGTTGCAGTTAATCCTTTAATCATTGGGTGAATGTTTATGGAGCCACACATTGTCTGTGCGTCAGAGAAGCCAGAGGTGGGCAGTGGAGTACTGTCTTCTGTGGGGTTGCCATGGGGGGAGGCTGCAGGGCGGGGTTGGTGACTAGCACAGCAGGCTGTGAGCTGCAGGGAGCTGCCATTCACCTGCTCCTGCCACAGCAGACTTGTTTCAGCCTGCACTAGCTGGGCTGGTGTCCGCACCCACCCACCCACTCTTGCTCACAGCCACATGGTCACAGAACTGGGGAAAAGATGAATGAAACTTGGGGAAACATTTCAACTCTATCAGATGAGGAATCAAAGACATTGGACAAACAAAGAGATTGCCAAAGATCCCTTTTTACATGACCTCCCTCCAGGCCACAGCCTTTACCCCATCCCCCGTGAAGAGATAACCCTCACCCCATACACACACACACACACACACACACACACACATCTGAAAAATACTAATCTTGGAAAGAGATGAGAGGAGATTCCTGGGCCTGAAAATAAGCAAGTCCAAGGGCCAAAACTTGAAGTCACAAAGGACCTCAAAGGCTTATTTTCAGCCTATGTTGAAATTCTTTCTTGTGATCTCAAAGGAAATGCTGCATTTAGCAGATATTTGTTCGGTAAAGGGGGGTGGTGTGAGGGGGTCAGACTGAAATTCCTTATAAGCTGGGAAAGAGGTAGAGAACAAGGGAAAGGAGTCAGGAGTAGACATTGGGACTGCATTTTCAGGGATCTATGGAATTAGATGAGAGGCATTTTGCTGGACTGGTAGAAGCTATATTATATAGATAATTGATTAATTAGCTCAATAAATGACGAAGATCTACCACGGCTGTGCTCGGCGCAGAGACACGGCCAGCCAGAGACACGATGCCCACCCCATCCCACCACATGCATATAAGGACGGGAGATGATGGGCTCAAAAGCAGGTTCCCAGGGTGCCAGAGATACGCATGTGCACACAGGCATTGCAGGGTGCCTGGTGGCAAAAATGAAAGAAAAGATAACTGGAGAATTTACAGGTCAGAATAGCCACCAATTCCTCCACTTCTAGCCAGTAGCAGTCTGGCAGGAGGGCAAGGTGTGAAGAAGAGGGTAGAGTCAAGGCCATCACAGATGTCTTGCATTCACCTGTTCTTGGTCAAGATGTGTCAGGTAAAAGGGAAGCCAGGAATGTGGTTGGGGATCATCTCCACAATTACATAATGTGTGTCAAGCACCAGGGAGGCCTGAATAGAGCCAGCTTGTAAATTTGTAAAAGCAATCGAGAGTAGCCCCACAGCCACATGTCTATCTCTTGTGGGGGATCTAGAACTAGAGAGAAGACACAATAAAACACCATTGGCAGATTTTAGCTGACCATTCAGAGGTCACCAAGGGACACACACTGCCAGCCTGCTCAGGGGTGGGGAGCTGAAGGGATGATGTTCCCAACCACCTGCAGGGGGAGGTCAGGGATCCACCCTGGGGGCGAGTAGATTGCCTGCTTGCCTGCTCACACCATGGTTTCCAAAATGGAAGGAGCAAGGAGATCTGAACGAGGATGATGTTTTGTTTTGATTCTGCTAAGGATTCCTCTGCATGACCCTTGGCAAGCTTCTTTTCTCTACGTCTTCCTCATTTGCAGAGCATCAAAAGCTTTCATTATAGCAATTCCAATCCCATTACCTTCGTCACGCTCACTGCCAAAATTAAATAGTGTAACACCAACTTCTCCTCTGTAATTCTTCCCAATGACATCATCTCCGGTACTTATACAGGAGCAGCAGGGACAATTGGACTTTAACATTTAGAAAGAGGGATGTTTGGCCTCTCCTTCCCAGAGATGACAGCATGGCCCCTGCATGGTTGGGGTGATAACCCAAGGGCCCCATAGTGACCCCAGACAACCAGGAGTGCTGAGCAAAGCAACACCCTCTCAGCTTCCACACCCAGCAGGACTACTGTACACAGGGGTGCCCTCACCCTAGTCTGCCATGCCTTGGGGCTTTAACTCTTCAGATCTGTCAGTCTTTCTCCACCAATCGATGGTAGAAAAATTAAGGACAGGCCTCATCATTATTTTTCTTTATGCCCCCCTCAAGATCTAGCATTAATGTTCACTGTTAAATTCAATTTGTGTTGCTAGAACAAATTCAACAGCTATCTACGGAGTGTTTATTGAGTGGGTCCTGTTTGACAGGCACTGTGCTGCAAGAACAGATGTTTTTAAAGGTCCAAGGAGCTCTCCAGCAAGGTACTCACAGTTACCCTGCTCTCAACCACTCTGTTCGATATGTATCTTTAGAATGGCTGCCACCTGGACGTGACAGCAAGGACACCATTTCCTGTCTTCACACAGGCCAGCTCCAACCTGATGTCCACCGCTCCTCTGAGCCAGTCTTTGTCCCAGTGATTCGGGATCATCTGCTCAGCTTGGCAGGCCAGAACTTTTGCTACAAGTTTCAGGGGCCATTTGGGTCGCAAGATTCACTCACACTATAAAGAAATTCAGCTAAAGAATACCTCCTGGCATTCCCACGTGGCGCAGTGGGTTAAAGCGCAGCACTGTAAGCGGGCTGTGGCCACTTTAGTGCGAGTTCCATCCCTGACCCCGGAGGTGACCACATAGTGCAGCAGACCTCTCCTGACCCGCCTGCTGCTCCCCTCAACAGTGTTCTTCATCAGTCTTCCTGTTCTGCACCCTCTTCTGTCTCTGGTGAATCCTCTCATCGCCTCTGGCCTGTGACCCAGTTCTGTATGAATAAAAAATAAATCTTTAAAAAGAAAAAAGAATACCTCCCAACTCCTCTTGGGAGGTAAATTGTTTTCTAAGATTCTGGCTTTAGACTGAGAGAGGGTGACACTGGAGGGTCAGGGTACAGGGACAGTGAAGCAAGATGATCAGCTCAGAGACGCTGAAACTGGATGGTTGTCAGGTGAGAGTGGCCCTTGCAAGCTCCATCCCTATAAGACAAATGGAGCAGGAAAGTCCAGCATCAGGAAGCAAATTTACACTTGTTCCCTGAGGCTAGCCTGGTCCTTGCCCCACACCCAGAGTCTGGTCTGTAGACACCTGAGCAGCCCCAAGCAGGTTCAGGGCAGGGCAGGAGGATCCTTCTGCATGCATTTTCCAGGAAAGTACATCTTCAGCACAAGGTAATGAGTCCTCTCACCTTTATCAGTGTCCTGAAAGCTCAGACCAGGCCATGCTCTTGCTACGCTGACACACATTTTTCCTGGAAAGCTGTTCTACCTGCAGACTGCTGGCAGAGAGGGTCTATAGTTATGCCTGCTCTGGCTTGCCTGTCATTCCTGCACCGTATATCAGGGCCAAAGTGACCTGCAATTGATAGTTACAGGGACATTCAGTCTTTACCATGACCCCTGTGGGCCCAAACTGATAACCTCTTGCTAGACCTCTGAGAAGTCAAGCCAACCCTGAGCCAAAACGAATTATGACCTTAGTACAAGGTTGAATCTCTGTATCCCAAAAAGAAGTAGAAAAGGACTTCATGCCCCCATGCCCAGGGCTGCCTTAGGAGATTGGCTTTGGAGAGAGCATGGGCCAAGGAGCTTCTGGCGCAGGCTGTGAACATTAGCCTCCCCACCCCAAGCCCTGTGGTATGCTAGGGTTGGGGATGCCTTCTACCCATAAGGGACAGGGAGAGATTACAAATTTCTCCCCTGAATTCTAATGCCCCAGAATGTGACCATCTAATTCTCATAGCAAATCTACCCTCAGCAAAGGGGCTAACTTCTTGCAATCTCCTCATTGAGGTTTTTTAACCTAGAGACAAACATATCAACTAACTAATGTGGCGATTCTGTTGAACTCCAAGAAGACACAGGGCTGGAAGGGATTGTAGATGTTATCCATTCTTACCCGCAGAAATATAAGTGGTTGCAGTGGCTACTGCAACACCAAGATCAAAGGGACACCAATTTTTTTTTCTTCCTAATAAATGGAATAATTTCCCCTTTCTCTAAACTGCACATTCTCAGTTGCTCAGTCCTCCTTATAAAATATGGAGACAGCTGTGTGGCAGGCCACTATCCTTGGCATATGACGATGAATGAGACTAGTAGGTAAATCAGTCAATGCTATGAGAGCCTGTGTAACCACGTGCCAGGGGCTGCACAGACTGCAGGGCACAGAGCTGTCCATGGTAGCAGATAGGCTTTGCAAACGCCAGAGGGATCCTTTGCCTGATGCGCAAACTGGAGCGTTGGAGGATGAATGTGGTTTACCAGATGGACAAATGGGAGGGAGGGCATCCTTGGAAAAGGGACCAGCATGTATGCTTTCATTCCTCCTGTCATACTTTCAACCAACATTTACCGAGTACCTGCTTTGTGGCTAGGTCTGCCCTAAGTAAGAAAATAAGAGTGGAAAAAAAAAAAAATGAAAGCATGCCCCTCAGGCAACTTACTGTATAGTTTTGGATCTAGGCTTAAAAAAGGCAAAAATTGTTATACAGTAGTCAGACAAGAACAACACAGGGGAGAAAACAGGAGATTTGAGAGCCTACAGGAGTAGGCTCTTACCTCAGTCTATGAGAGGAAGATGAAGCGAACAGCTTGGTGAGCTCAGAAAATAACAGCCAGAGCACAGAGCCCCTGGCAAGCAGAGGGAAATGGGACTGCAGAAACAGGGGTAGAGCATGGAGAATCTGGGGTTTTATTCCTTAGGCAGTGGGGAAAAACCCTGGTAGACTTTAAATAAGTGGGTGGTGGTGTCCTGTTTATGTTCAAGCAAAAGCACTCTGGGGAAGTGCGGAGAGCCGGCAGAGCGAGCAGGAGATGGCTCTGGGAGACCAGCAGGTTGCTGTGGTTTTCGTGGCTCCTGCTTTTTTTCTCTTATGCGCCCTTCTATGTCAATTCCCCTCTTTAAGCACAACGCTGGAGTGGAATAAAATGCTGCCCATGTACTTCACCAATATTCTACAGCGCTTCACTGCCGTCCGATAAGGGATGGTCGCCGTTACTGCTCTTGTTATTGCTGCCTGGGATGATATAATTTTTGGTAACATCACTCTCCATCAATTCTGGGGTCACGTTCTCATTTATTGTAGTCAAACACTGTTCCCCTCATCTGGAGTTTATTACTCAGTTCTTGCTACCAAAGTGTGGACATTCCCATTCATCCTTGCTAAATGTTACTGAGTTAGCTCTCCACCTTCATCTAGTCCTGGTCTGACAATGTGTCTGTGCTGCCTACCTTTGCAATATCTGCACAGTAGGCTCTCAAGTTCCCGTGATATTTTTATTCGAGGCCTTGACAAAATTTTAAACAGGTCAAGAGGAGAAATAAATATCCTTTATACATTCATATAAAATTGTTTCAGAAATCCTATTTTTGCATCATGTTGAAAAATACCAGAAGGATCTATTTTTTAAATACCATGTGGAAACCTGGAAAACTATGGCATTATCAGGGGATACTTTCTAAATAAAAGAATGTGCTTCATCTGGCAAAACCTATTTTCATCGATCAATCTTGAATCCTAGCCATTACCACTTGCTTTTTACAAGGATTCACTGAAAAGCCTTTTAAACAACTGTTCCAAGGGTCATTTTCTCAGTCCCCATCTTACATGACCTTTCAGCAGAGCTGACCCAGTCACTTCCTCCCCACTCTCTGAAACGTCTTCACCTGCACCCAGGATGTCACCCCATCCCCAGGTTATGCTCCAACCTCTCTGACTGCACAATTTTGGTTTCTCTGTGCCGCTTCCTCCTTCTCTTTCAACATGTCAACACCAGGATGTGCTCCAGCTCAGTCTGAAGACTTCCTGTTTTTGCTAGTTAATCTTGTTAATTTCAGCCTTCTCATGGGTAGCTCTCTTACCTTGGCCTCTTCCAGCTCAATCAATCCAGCTACCTGCTACATTTTGCGTCTTGGATGTCAAATAAGCACCTCCAATGTGACATCCAAGAATAAGCCTCTCATCTTCTGCCATCCCTCCCTTCAAGCAGAAATACTGAGGTAATTCTAGAGCCAACCCTTTTCAGTTAATGTGACACCATCATTGCACATGACCAGATGACCAGGCTGTCCTCTCTTTTTCTCTCATCCTCATTCCATCTATTAGTAAAATCTCTGAGGACTGCCATGTCTTAGATTTTTCTGGGCTTTAAAATCACTAAAGCCATTTTGATAAAGACCATTTTAATAAAGTAGAAATGGAAAGGACAGTTTCTCTGTCATACATGACACCCCACCACTCAACCAGAGCACAGAACTAGGTTTCTTTTTTTTCTACTCAAACAAAGCATTAACAAACTTTGCTAATTTTTCAGGTGTCCTACTTCAACATTTCTAGTGCCTTACTCTTGCAACTATACCAATTATTTAGATTTATATATATATTTTTTTGCCAACAAGTTTTCTTTCTTCCTTGTGTACATGTTCTTTTTAAAAAAACTGAGCAGCCGGGCCCTCCCTGGTGGTGCAGCGGGTTAAAGCACTGCATTAAGAAGCTTAAGCCACTTCTGCATGAGTTTGATATTCCCCTACCCCGGAGGAGATCCACATGGCGAGGCAGCCCTCTCCTGACCCGCCTGTTGCTCCCCTCAGCAGTGTACTTCGTCCATCTGCCTGTTCTGTTCCCCACTCTGTCTCTGGTGAATCCTCTCACCCTCCACATCTCTGGCCTCTACCCCAGTTCTGTATAAATAAATAAATCTTTAAAAAAAAAAAAAAAAAAACCTGAGCAGCCCCTTTTCCCTACTCAGCTATGTTCATGTAGATGATCTTTCTTTGGCCCTCCCACTCTTCTTCCCCTGCAAGGGCAGGTAAGGTCTCATTCTAGAATGCCACCCAGTTGGCATTCTCGCTTGGTTTGCTCCATCAGGAGCCAGGCTCTCTGTCCCCATGTGGAATTGTTGCTGGGAGGGGTTTCCAGCAGGGAGCACATTCCCCAGTTCCACCTGAGACAGGAAACCTGATTTAATTGTGCCAGTGATATGTGTGCAAAAGTGATGTTTGCATATATCTCTATATTATCTACAGCTACATATCATTCAGGGAGAACCCAGAAAGTCTTATTCCAGACCCCCAGCTCCTTAGCTACAAACTTGATGTCTCCTCGCTTACTGACTTTGGAAGTCACCTCTCAAATGGGGCAGTCTCTCTGTCAGTCTGGTTGCTTGAGTTGAGCCCCTTGCCAGTTGGATTTTGTGGGGGTAAGAATTTATAATATGCAAATACATATTATTTCTACTTGCTTGAGGGCAAAGAATAAAAGTATTGCTAATTCTATTAGGCCCTGCAACTCCTCCTTCCCAACCCAAGTGCTGAGAGTCCTGCCTTGCACTTTATCATTCTCTCTGCTATACTATTTCTTTTCATTGAAAGCATTTCCTACCTCAGGGCCTTTGCATGTGCTGTTCCAAAAAATTTATGTTACCATAGCTAATATCATCTTAGTTAAAAGACCTCGCACATATTTTTCTATGAGCCCATTGAAATCTTCTCTCTAAAGTTTGGATAATGATTGAGCCTGTGGAACAGGTTTCTCTCTTCAGCCATGACCAGCTGTACAGGGAGAGAGTTACATTCTCCTAATAATCTTACTGCTTACTTCACAAGCATTTCTGCCTTTTCCGCCTGAAGCCCACATCTGTTTCCTTCATCTCATATTTTACATACTGGGAGAAAAAATTGTCTAAAGAATGAAAGATAGGGGCAGTTTTCTAAACAATGGGTCAGATAAAGGGCCTGCTGGATCCAATTAAAAGAGAGAAGAGTAAGAAAAAAGTGAGTGTTGAAAGAATAGGTCAGTTTTTGTTTGTCTGTTTGTTTGTTTTTGTTTGTTTGAATTAGGGAACCTGGACCAATCTCAAGACTATGTAAGCACTTGGCCCTCAGACTAGGCTAGGCCAGAGGCAGACACTTGTCACTCTTGCTTGCAGGGAAGCTAGAAAACACTGGAAGGCCCAGCAACTGTTGCCTTTGTGCAACCTCTGTGCTGCAGTGACAATATAGTTAACAGCCCTGCAGCAGAGAGAAAATCAGAGAAATGAGTTCCCAGATACCCAGGCCAGCCATCCTGGTACCTCACCACATAAGGGAGCTCCCAGAAGGGAACTTGTATAGCACCTATTGGTTATGAGGCTTCACCAGACCCCTTGCACACAATTGGCTTTCCTTAGATGTACAGTTGACCCTAGAACACCATGGGAGTAAGGAGTGTTGACCCTCATGCAATCAAACATCTGAGTGTAAATATTGACTCTCCAGAACTTAACTACAGTTAAAGAGCTGTGCTATAAAGTTGCCAGGAGAGTTGATGGCCACAGATGTCATTGTCCTTGTTCCACTCCTCAGGTTCAAAACCCTTACCATCTGAGCATCCTGGAGTCAAAGGGCAGAGTTGAAGGTCAGGCAGAGACAGCCTCCCTGGGCAGAGCTGGCGTGTGCAGGGCCAGTCCTGCAGCCCACTGATCAGAGGGGAATTTAGAGCACGTAAAGCCCTGGATTAGTGACTCATTATTCTGCGTGACTGCGCTCTCCCCTCCTACTCTGAGCATGTTCCAAAATTGAAGTTGCAAATATCTTTGTAATCATTACTTCAGCTGCTTGCTACCGGGGTTTAGAATGTGGGTTTCTGGCCTTGAGAGACAAGTGAGAAGCTGGCTGGTCTTTGGGCCTCTCAAGTGGGTTTTCATGAATTCCACATTCACAGGTCATTTGAGGTCTCATCCTGTGTGTGATGTTGCCCCACTCCTGCCACCACCTGTCCAAAGGGCCAATACATTCTCCAGGTCCCCATTCTCTGGGGCGGATTTAGGCTCACCTGCCCTCTACCACCCTTTAGCCGAGGATACACGTGCATTTGACAAATCTGCACTGAAGGGGCTGTGTTCGCAGCAGAGAGCTCAGGGCTGGAGAAGAGGTGGTGGAATTTCATGAGACAGATGCATGAGGTCCCAGTCATGCCAACCTGTGCCCATTTCAGCCAACACCCAGGACTGCACAAAGCAGAAACCCATGAACCTCTGCTGTGGTTAGCTTGCAAGGTGTCTTGGAGTCTGTTCAGAGCCAGAGGTGTTTCCCACAGCACACCAAGTGCGATGCAAGTTCCAGAGTCATAGTCAGAATCTCCAGAGCTTGTGGGCTTTTCTGGGTGGGGTTGGCTCTACCAGGCAGACAGGGAGTCTCATTTCTCTCACATGCCCTGGGATAGTGTGGGTCCTTTCAGTTTGCCCTTCAGTGACCAAAAGGCATTGGTGGGTGTGGTGAACCTGGCACTATCCTCCATGGAATTTTTCCAGAACTGAGCTGACCCTATCACCTCAGTCTGTCCTTCCTGGTTCCCACCCCACAAAAGGGTAAGAGAAGATGCTGACGTCAAGAAAGACACAGCAGGAGGCTCATGGAGCTCCTGCTTCCCTCCCAGCTTCTCCACATGGTGTTTGCTCCTGTCTGGTGATTTTGGTGGACCCCAAGTAATGGCCCAGCCTTACTCTTCTCTGGATGGGGGATGATCTTCCTCTTGTGCTTGCCCTCGTGGTTACCTGAGTGAGTCATAGGGCAGAGGAGGCAGGGTGTGGCCTATGGCCAACTCGGGACAAAGAGACAGCTGCTTCTAATGCCCAGATTTTTATAGGATGCCATGAGGGAGGGGCCTGCTCCCACATGGATGAAACTTGCCTGATTTGAGGAGCTCAGCAGTGTGACCTGATCAGGATACAGGAAGGAGGACAGATAGGGAGAGATACATCTTTTGGGCCACAGTTCCACCAGGTAGCAGGTGCATGAGTCATACTCTGCGCTCCAGGTGCCATCTTCTCAAACAACAGGGGTGAGGCCAGGCCGGCCAGGGAGGGTGGAGGCTGGCTGGCCTCACAGCTCCCACCCAGTCACTGGCACTCACACCCACTCCCAGGGCCTGCGGCTGGGTGGTGACAGGGAAGCCTTAGATGAAATTTCCTTTGTCTTAGCAAACTCAGAAGGAAGAGCAACGAGTGTAGGGGAGCGTAGAGAATAGGGCTCAGATGGTTGACAATAAAGTTTACCCACTGGGAACCCCTTTCTCCATCCTAACTTTTGTCCTCTCCAAATACCCTGACCCCATTAAACAAAGACCTCAAATGTTTGCTGAAGAGAAGTGCATTTTAACCCCAAAGTCTTACGATATTTGCCCTGGAGGCAGGGGAAAAGGCATGGAGCCTCAGCATATAGCTCCCCCAAATTTATGGACTCCACCCTTGGGCTGCTCCCTCATGGATTTCAGGATGTGGCTTTGCTGGACTGGTGTCAGGGGCTGGTCATGACTCTCCCTCAAGCACAAGACCAACGCTCAAGGAGTATTGTCAGCTCTCAGAGCATTTCTGCCTCCAGTTCTCTCTGTGGCTCTGAACTTCATGCTCCTTCTCAGTGTGAAGGTTTTCAGTAGCTAAAAGGCCTTGCCACCTAGGCCCTCCTCCCTGCCTGGCTATGCCACACTCTCCAGAAAGCTGTGCAGTGATAGACCAGAAGCATCAACAAGACTTTACCATTGACCGTCGTTGGCCTGCCCCACGTTTGGACCAGTCCCGTCCCACCCAAAGTATCCCAGCTGTGGCTTAAGAACAAAGGCTGGACAGCACAGCCGAACACTTCTACCTAAGCCACACTGTAGGGCTCAAGTCCGTTTCTACTCCACGTGAAGTCTTCTGGTCAATGCCCAGTGCTGCCATCTTCTCCTATCTCCTTGTCGTCATGGTATTTAACAACCACACTCTGCTGGCTTCCTGTGTCAGCTTTGGTGTGCTTCCTCTCCTGTGCCCTCAGGAGACCCTGCACTGGGTACTGGGGGTGGTGTGATAGGGCACCCCCAGCCTTCTATACCCGCCCCCATGCTGTGTGTATAGAAACAATGATCACACCTGGTTCCGTGAGACAGATTCAGAGAAAAGGCCATGGGGGTTGGAGTGGGCAACACAGCAGTGGGAAAACTGACTGAGCAGGACCTCACCAGGGGCTCTGAAATGCCTACGATTTGGATGCTAAGGGTCATTCTAGAAGACTTTCTGGTAGGACAGAGCGGACAGACAGACAAAGACATGGAGACAGGAAAGGATGACAGATGCATAGTAAACCACCAGGATGGGTCACAACCAGGCCTGCTCCTTCCAGCTGGCCCTGTCATTTGGCAGATGGCTCCCCTCCTCCAGACTTCTCTCACTGGCCAGCATCTGTCCCAGGTCACTTGTGGGCATTGAACTTGGGAAACTGCAGGAAGGAGCAGAAATAACAATAGGATCACCTGTTGTTAAAACCCAAACCTGGTCACCCTGGCCCAGATTTTCTGTATGGGTAGCTCTGCCAACTTGTCCCCTCAATGCCACGGTGCCCTCTCTAGACCTCTATTTCCCAAGGTACAAATAAAAACACTGCCTGTTGAGAGGTGATTTCCAGCTGACTACCAAACACACTCAGCCACCCCATTTGCTCCTCTGGACGCACCAAGGAGCCCTGCAGCTGGGGTGAAGCTCAGCCGGTAGTGGAGTAGGCTGCAGCCCAGGCCTAGACTGGCATAGGGCAGCAAGCAAGGAGGCTGTGCCTGGAAGGCTGTGCCAGATAGCTGGAGATCCCTTGCTCAGGCTTCCGGCTTAAGCGCTTTGCCAGGGCTGGGGTGGGGGGGGGTGGCTGGGGGCACGGCTGGGCTAGGCTTCCCCAAAGAATAAAGAATAAAGTCAACATTGTAACTAAAGCCTGCCCTCTTGAATCTAATCGCACAAATGAGAGTTTGACTGCCTACATCACAATCACTTAGGAATGCCCTGGCACGGCCAAGGGGATGCCAACTCAGTGGTTCTAGGTGAGTTCTGTGAATCATTTTATTTTATCAAATATTCATGTGCATGTTTTCTTAGCAATCATGCAAACCCCCCTGCAAGAAGGCTTGGTATTCGGGGCCGCTGGAGCTGCAATTACTAGCGAATGTCTGCGGGGTCTGTGACCTCGTCTCGCCCTCCTGCCATACTCTGAGGCTGTTCTGGTGCTGGGTCCCTGAAACTGCAGCTCGGATCAGGAACCTGTCTCCCCGCAGCGCCTGAGGAAGGAGAGCCTCATGCAAGGGGCAATGCCACCACCTGCTGGTGAGTCTAGAAACATCGCACATTCTCCAGAGGCTTGCTGGAAAGAGCCGGAAGCCAGGTGGCAAGGCCCTGCCCACCCTCTCCTGCTCTGCCTTTGAAAGTCCTCCTCTGAAGGGCCCTCCCTGGTGGCACAACAGGTTAGAACACAGCACTAGGAAAGCTAGCCACAACTCCAGCCTGGGCGCTGACCCACATGGCGCAGCAGACCTCTCTTGTCTTGCCCGCTGCTCCCCACTCTGTCTCTGGTGAATCCTATCACCACCCCTGCATGTCTGGTGTGTACCCCAGTTCTGCATGCATAAATAAATAAATCTTAAATACAAAAAAAATGGTTACAATGATAAATTTTAAAAAGTAAAATAAACACCCCAATTTCCTCCTGTCACAGAGCCTTTGCACTGACTGAGTCTGTCCTCCCTGACTTTACTCAGGTGTTCCCTTCCTACCTTTCCAGTCGGGCTCAAATTCCTCTCTCTGGGGGGGGAGGGGGAGGGAGAGGAGCCCTCTGATGGTACACAGAGGTTAAAGTCTCAGCACTATCAAGCAACCACCAGCCATGGCAGTGAGTTTGTTCCACATATTGCCAGGGAGCAGACCTCTCCTGACCCATCCGCTGCTCCCCTCAGCATCGTATTTCAGTAGATCTGCCTCTTCTGCTCCCCACTCTGTCTCTGGTGAATCCTCATCTGTACCTCTGGCCTGTACCTCAGTTCTGTACGCATAAATAAATAAATCTTTAAAAAAAAGATAAACATAAAAAAAAAAAAGAAAGTCTTACTCTGAAAGACTTCCCATCTTGTGCCTCCTTGAGTGCCTCTGATTTAGGCTTATTTTCCTGAGCAGTGTTCAGTTAATGGGCAGATCCTGCAAACCCTCTGTCTTCTCGAATTTTAACCCAAATTCTTCTCAATTTAGCACACACTTGATGTGAACCAGCTGTGGGCTGGCCGGACAGAAGAAAGCAATGTAGGGTCCTACTTTTGCAGAGGGGACTGAGAAGTAGAGCGATTCATGAATATGGATGATTTCTATCGAAGCTGACTCCTAGAGGAAAAGCTAGAGTCACTGCAGGATATGAAAGGCGATTCCAGCAAAACAACCAGCAGGAGAAAATGTTCTGGCTGTTTGCATGTAGAAACCCAAGTGTTTTAAATTTTATTCATTCTTTGCTGTTTCAAAAAGGCTGAATGCAAACATTTCCACTCAAATTCTGAGGAAGCTTTAACCATCAAAAGGAAAGGAAATAAGGTTTTTAATTCCTAAAATCAAATTGGGGAGCCCTCAGGGGGGAGTCTTAGACCTTTTGTGAATGTGTAAGACGGAGGCCTGGGTTTCATGGAGGTAGCCCCATCACCAGAGAAGCAGGAGGCATTGAAGTCCTCAGGGCTTCACCCGGTTCTTCTAGAGATTCTCCTGGTCAGTATGGGGACAGGCTCTCAATTTCACTTCCAGTCTGCCGTCCACACTGCCCTCAGGTGGAAACCTTAAAAGATCCTCAGGTTTCAGGGCCACAAAGTGCCAGAATGTCCTGTGTTTCCAACTTTGCCAAGGATTTCCAGGTCTGGAAAATGGCAGAGGCCTCCTGAGCTGGTAGATCTGTGAACCCCATGCTGAAGGAGTCCCTTGGTGTCCATGGTAACCTGTGTGCACTCACGCCCAAGAACTAGACCTCTGGCTCCCCTGAAGGACTCAAGGACCTTGACTTAGTCCCAGAGGTAGAGAAATACAAACCCAAACCACAAGGAGGAAATGAGGGACTCGGTGTTCCCACTTAGCAGCAGATTCCCACTGGTCTCGGACACAAAGGAGGTCAAGAGACTGCCTCAGGGTAAGATGGAACCAGAGCACTGCCACACAACTGGTCCATAAAACTGTCTGGGTGGTGGATGGAGCGTGACTGTGCAGGACATTCTGGAGCTCTGGGGCCCTGGCCAAATGATTCCCCCACTGCACTAGGCTGGTTTGCACCCCCAGAGGTTGTGGGCTTTGGGCTCTCAAGTGTCAGCTCCACGCCTGTTCAGGCCAGACGATGGGAGGGACTCTCACAATGTTCAGCTTCTGCTGCTCATTCCTCAGCCAAAGAATGAGTTGCTAAAGACAAAGAAAATAGTCCTCAGTGAGCCCCAGGGCAGCTTCAGCACCCTCCACTCCACAGTGTCGCCAGGAGCTTCTCCCCCTCTTACTAACTTCTGCTCATCTCAAGCCTGTGTTGCCATGTTCTGAATGCCCACCACGCCCACTGGGGCTGAGAGAGGGGAGCTTGCTGCGCCTCCCATGAGCTCTGGGTTAAGCACACCTCAGGGACCTTCCCAAGCCACCTGCTCATGTCTTCATCTGTGTCACCAGGCTGGGAGAGCTTAAGGCAGAAGAAACTGTGTGATGATTGCTATTGCTATCACACACCAGTACAAAACCCTGATTTAAAGAGTGTTACGAGAGACTTAGAAAAAATGACATTCAACAGGAGACGTAAAGGATCAGGGTGAGAGTAGAGATGTGGGTCAAGCAAAGAAAGCATGTCAGCAAGTGCAAAGGCCCTGGGGCTGGAAAGAAGTTGGCAGTTTCTAGAAACATGTTTAGGAAGGATGCTGTCACTGAATGTAGGGCTGGAGTGAGCAGGTGGCACAGGGGCTCCCAGCAAGGGAGAACATACTGAATGGTATGATAGAAACATGATCCAGTAGCCTCAGCTTCTGTCTTCTCTTTCCCTCTCTACTGTCACTGAACACAAGCTCTCCTCTGAAGACAGCTCCCTGCAGCATTCTCTCGGGGTGATGTATTCTTCTGTTCCACTGGGTGGGAACAATAGCCTCCTTATTCCTTCTGGCTATTTTGGGCCTTTCTTCCTTAATACTTGTCAGCTTTATGGGACCTCCCTGGTAGGAGAGGTGAAAGGTTAAAGTGCAGCATTATGAAGCTAGCAGCAGCTGCTTCATCACCAGTTTGATTCCCGCCCTGGAGGTGACCCACCTGGTACAGCAGACCTCTCCTGATCCACCCGCTGCTTCCTTCATCAGTGTACTTCATTGATCTGCCTGTTCTACTCCCCACTCTGTGTCTGGTGAATCCTCTCACTCCCTGCACCTCTGGCCTGTATCCCAGTTCTGTATGCATAAATAAATTAAAAAAAACAACAACAACTTGTCAGTTCTGAATATCAAATCATCAGCCACAAAGCCTTGCAGCACTCACAAACACCACCAGCACCCCATCACTTCCCTGATGGGTTGAGCCCTTGGCTCAGTGTCACTCTCCCCTACCCCACCCATCATCATTTTGGGGAGCATGTAGCTGTTTCTCAATCCCCTGAGCACCATTCCACCAAGAGGCTCATCCTCCACCCAATCTCAAATCTCACTCAAATGACCAGTCTAGTCTGACGTTAATAACCACCACACCCGCCCCATGATCTCAGAGTGGCGTCTCCCTCCCTGACCAGCGCCTCCCAACTTGTCAACTCACTGTGCCTGGCCTCCCACTGCCAGTCACTGCTGGCTCTTTCGCTCTGACTGTGTCCTGCTCCCCTTGTGTTCTCTTCCCAGCTGACTCAGCTTAAATCCCAAGGTATATTACTGGAATCCCTTCTTTTTCATGTACCTTGTTCTTCAACACCCCTCTTTGGCTTCATTGTATTTTCTTGGCAAAACCCTTCTTCAGGTCTATACCGCCCCACAGCTGGGGGAAATCATGCCGTCTTCCTCTGGTCTGCTTTTAGTTCATCACCACTAACCTCAAGTGGGTGTGCAATGCTGCCTGGTAGCCACAGTCCATTCCCTCTCCCACTTTCCCTGATGAATATTTCATAACTTCCTTCTCTCCAGGCCTCTTCTGCCTCCTCCCTGACCCTCCACCCCAGCCCATGACCTTAATTTCCTCTTGTACCAAGAAAAAGCAGCTTTAGAAAGAACATCTCCTTATTCTCCCACCTCGACATCTTCCCACAGGCCTGCGTCAGTGTCCCTGACCCTTAACTTCCTAAGGCTGGCATTTGCACTGGCACCGGGCCCCTCCTCTCTCCATTTCTCAAGGACATCACCCAAGCAATTTCCTTCACTCCCCCTCTTCAATTCTTCTTTCTCTACTGGGTATTTTCTCCAGCATACATACTATTCTCTACCCTCTATTCCTTCTTACAGGAAAAATCTGAGTGATCTGTTTATACTCATTACCCCACATTTGAGGATAATTCTCTCCCCTCTTAAATCTACTCAAATCAGCTTTTGATGTCTATGTGGCTGAATCGAATGATCAGTTCTCGGTCCTCATTTCACATGAACTCACAGCAGCACTTGACATGTTAGATTAACTCATTGTCCTCGAATCCTTTCTTCCCTTCATCTTCGGAACATCATCTTCCGATTTCCCTTCAGCTCCTTTGGTCTCTTTATGTCTCTCTATCTTGGTCCTATCACCTCTCCTATACATTTCATGTTGGATCGGTCCATGGTCCAGTTTTGGAATCTGGTGACTCACATAATCACATGACTTTAAATGCAACCCAGACATGGGTAACTCTTAAGTTTAACATACTTTATATTCTACCAAGAGTTCCATCTTGAAATTGAAATGCCTGTACCCAATCCAGTGTCGATATCCAATTGTCTCCTCATTGTTTCCACTTGAAAACATTATTCAAGATGAATACCCTCCACTTTCACCACTAAAATCTGCTTCTTCCACACAATGTTCCTCATCTCAATTAAGGATGACAGCACCTTTCCAATTGCTGGGGCCAAACTCTTAGAATCGTCTTTGACTCTTCTCTTTCATACCCATACCCAAATGTACAACCAAACATATTAGCTCTAACACCAACTAGATCCAAAAACTGAACACTTATCACCATTTGTTGCTGGTCTAAACCATCGCTTCTTGTTAGGGGGAAAGGATGTCCTGAAGGAGCTCTAGAGATACAGGTTTTGTGGACTCCACCCCCACCCCACCAATCAAAAATCCCATCATCACCAAAGGGAGGATGCTGTGACCTGAGGGTGGAGTTAAGCAGCCATGTTTGGACATAAAACTGGACGTATGGGCTTTTGGGGTCTCTTGGCCTCTTGGGTCATGGCTTCTCTCTTGGCTTTTTGCTAGTTTTCAGTGTGACATTAGGGTTCCAGATCAGCTGAACTGGTAGGATGCATTAACCAACTTATCCCTCTCTCTCTTTTTTCCCCTGAGTTATTAATTTCTCCTTCTCTTGTAAATAAGCCCTTTATTAACCTTTCTGTGTGTGCCTGCAATTGAATCTTATAAATCCCTTTAAGGGCATAGTGAGGACCCACAGTCAGGCAACCCAATGTAAGTTGGGTGACACTCTCACCCAGACTACTGCCAAGTCTCCTTTTTGATCTTCCTGAGTCCACTATTGCTCTTGTCTGCTTTCTAAAAATAGCAGCCAGACTGATCCCATTAACAAATTACACACAGTGAAAACCACACTATTTAACATGACCTACAAGATCCTGTATAATCTGATGACGACCTCACATCCTCCTCTGCCCTGGCTCTATCCATCCACATAGGTCTCCTTCCTCCCACTTTTAGGGTGCGCTCCTACCTTAAATGTATTGTACTGGTTTTTCTCTCTCTTGGCTTCTCCCAGATTCTGCATGTTTTGCTCTCTTTATACTTCAATATTTTGCAAAAAAAAAAAATCACCTTTTTAATGAGCCCTAACTCAGCCATGCAATTTAAATTGCAGTTCTTGTCCTTACACTTCCCAGCACGTAACACTGTTGTTTTGTTTTGCTTTGCTTTTTTCATAGCACTTATTCAATATCTAACAGTCTCTATGCTTTGCTTACTCACATTTTGTTTGTGTGGGTGGGGCTAGTGGGGAGGGAGAAGAAGCTGGGGATCTATAATTTCAAAATCTTATTTCTGGCCTATGCTACATGTTTACCATTGAGTCTGTGTTCCTCATTCCTCATGGCTGTTCAGAGGTCCGGGGGAACAGACAGTGGAGCTAGCACCTTCTGGGATGTTGCTGGTTGCCATGTGAGAAGGAAGAGGGAACTCAGGCCTCAGAACGTTGGTAGATCTGACCCTCACATTTCATTGGCCATAACTAATCACCCAGTCCCAATTAACCACAAGGGGCCAGGTAATGAAATCCTACCAAAGGCTAAGAAGGAGAGAAAGGGGAAATATTTGATGAGTGACATCAAACCACCACTAAGCAGTCAGTCAATATGTATTAGATACGAAAATGAATCCATTTGGGGGCATGAGTTAGAGTTTTTCACATTTGGTGAGGCTTAATCTAGCAGAAATTGAGAAAAGGAAGGCAATATGATATAGGAGCCAGGATGAATCAGGTATGTCAGGAAATCCAACGTGGCTAGGTCAGTATAAGTGAGTGCAAGAGGGATGATAAGGGCTTTAAGAAAAAAAGAGGAAGTGGGTGGGACATCAATTATTCCAGGTGCCCTGTCAATCCAGCTTCTGTTTCTGTAAGGCTGAGGGCACTGGATTCCACCAAGGCACTTTCGCCTGATGAGGCCCAGCCACAAGCAGATGGTGGCTACTTTTTATTCTGAATACAAGATTTAAACTTTAATCTTCTTCATTTTATACAGAAGGCCATAATTTGTCTCATGTTCAAATTTAACATAAAATTTGATATTTTATGTGATAAAAATGAGCAAAGGATGCCTTTATATTTTTGTTCTCATCTATAATGTTGCCTGTGTTTCTCTCTCCACCCTCTGCCCACACCCTCAGGGTGGATTTGACAGAGGGGTCCTCGGCCCTTCCAAAGAAGAACCGGGCTTTCTGCTAGGGTGAGCCAGCCCAGTCCTCAGTTCACCCCTGCTGGAGAATCCACAAGCACAGAGAAAGACTGAGCTCCAGTCGCTGAAAGAGAGTTTCTTTCAAGAAACTTGGCTTCACGCTGATGGCTCGAGCATTCTGAAGAAAGGTTCTCTCCAGTACTGTTCAGAGAAGCCTTGAAAACGGAAAGGGGAGGTGTGCGTTTATGGAAACCTCGAGCGCCTCTCCCCACCGCCCGTGAATTACCTCTGTGTTCAGGCAGCCCAGCTGGACAGCTGCGAGGAAAGGCGTGTGTGTTTGATGGGGCCGTGGAAAGAAAAGGCCCCTTGTACCCTGGCCAGCGACTGTAGCGCGTGGCTCGGGAGTACTGGAGTCCTGGGGAATAAGGAGCCCCTGGACGCGCTGAGCTCCGCGCCAAGATCTAGGCAGCAGTGGTCAAGCGAGCCAGAGGGGGCGCCAGAGAGCAAGAGGTTCCAGCCGCAGGGCCTGGAGCGGCGAGGGTGCAGGAACAGGGCGTGAGATCCCTCCCCTTCTACACGTGGCAAACTCAAGCTCATCCTTACCTGACTAACTCAAAAGTCATTTCTTGAAAATACTCCAAACTATCGACACACAATAAAGCTAAGTGTAGTCTTTAACAACACAACAGACGACAATGGTTACCTGCCAGTAAGGTGAAGGGGCGGGGCAGGAACAGGTAGAGGAAGTCAATTTGAGAGTGGTAAAAATTCGATGGTGGGTGTGGTGTGATATAAACATTTATGGAGGCTTGAAGTTATAATCTTGAGACTTGCATAGTACTGTAAACCAGCAGTATGTCAATAAAAATATAAATTAAATGAACCCATAATATTAAAAAGAGACTGTTCCAGCCACTTCCTCCTTGTTAACCTTGCATTGCTGCCCACCATGGACAGTCCACAGCGGCCCTAATTCTCCAGCCCTGCAGAGCTGCAGCATCTGGCTTGGTTCTTCTGCTGTGCCAGGTTTCGAGTTTCCCAAAGACCACCAAGGAGCCGACTCCCTTGCAAAGCACACGAGGGTCTTTATTGCAAGCTCGAACCTGGGCTCTGAACATGCAAGGATGCAGTGGCCGAAGTTGAGATCCCTGAGCTCAGGGCAGGCAGGGTTTTTATTACAGAAGAGGGGAGTTTCAGCCCAGCAGAGGGGAGTTTCAGCCCAGCAGAGGGGAGTTTTTGCTGAGCAGCACATTGATTGGTGGACATTGAACAAAGTTATCTTCTCTTAACCTGGTTGATCTATGCATGTAAGATGTGACCTTCACTACTCGGCCGCATACCTTAGGACATCTGGCGTTTTCCTGATATGTACTGGTTACTTGCCTACTTGCTAATTGGCTGTTGCTATGGGATGACAAGATTAGGACATTTACAGTTAAACTCGGCCTTGGCGCCTTGTTGATAACCGAAACTTAGGCCTGGCTGGTTCAGAAGCATTCTGAAGCCTGTCATGGTATCAGTTTGGTCTTTCACTTCCAGCTCCCAGGCTGCTCAGTGTCTGGCCCAGAAGAACTTCTCTTCGTAGTGGGGCCTGGAATGGTTCAGGGGTTGTGAAAATGCAGGGTTTGGGTGTCTACCTAGAGGGTGTCTCTGAATCCTTATCTCTTTTTTTTAAGATTTATTTATGCATACAAGAACTAGGATTCAGGCCAGAGGTGAGGGGGGTGAGAGGACTCACCAGAGACAGAGTGGGGAGCAGAACAGGCAGATTGACTGAAATATACTGCTGAGGGGAGCAGCGGGCGGGTCAGGAGAGGTCTGCCGCACCATGTGGTCACCTCCAGGGCAGGAGGGGATCAAACTCATGCGGAAGTGGCTTTAGCTTCTTAGTGCTGTGCTTTAACCTGCTGAACCACCAGGGAGGGCCTGCTGAATCCTTATCTTACTGGTAGCTGAGACCATAAACTGTGCCCCTTGGAGGAGTTTGCTGATAAAAAATAAGAGTTTCCCAGAAAGGTGCTAAAAGTGGGGTAAAGCAACATAGAAAGGATATAAGGGAACTCCACGCATGCCTGAGAGGGAGCTTTGTGCACTGGAGAGAGGAAGCGATGCAAATATGAGGGGGAGAGAGGCCGAGCTGAGGTCACAGTAGTACAGCATCGGAGGACAGCAGAGGGCCCAGACATCTCTGCAAGGACTTCTCGGAGCTGGGCTTTGTGGGAGCAGAAAGGGTAGTGGAATCCCTCTTATTCTGTCCAGGAATCATTGTAAATGGCCTTGTCCGAGTAGTCATTTTGGAAAAGTTTTATGAGGCTTGGCAGAGAACTTGGGAGACACCCGAGTGAGGTGTCCTGCTAAAATGTGTGAGTGTGGCCATTTGTTGGGTCATTCGGCCGCTACAGCTGTAGTCTTCAGTTTGTTTGATGCTTGTTTGATGCTGTGTTGGGGCATGTGGCAGCCCTCTTTGCTGTGTTTGTGACTCAGATCCTGGCCTAGAGTCTGGCTGCCACGTGTCAACAGTGGCAGGAAGACGCCATCATAGACATACGGCTTATTGTTCAGGAGAGGAGCTGCCCATCCTCAGAGGCAGGAAGAAGCTATTATAATGGTCTTCATGCAAAACTGGACAGCACTGGACCTGACTATGCGTAAAGTAAACGGCCATTATTGGCCTCAGTAACTCTGGTTTTTCCTGGTTTGTTAAATGAATGCCTTTGTTATTATTCGCTAAGCCTGAGCAGTCTTGCAATTGTGTGCGTGGGTGAAGAACCCAGACAGTAATTTGTAGATTATTTGGGCAGTGTGGCCTTGGTCAGTTTAGTGTCCCCTGCTTGCCCTGCATCACTCACATTAAATCATGTCCCTTTGGTTATTCTTACACACAGCTGATTTGTATAAGAGACAGTGTGTGCAAATGTTTCTGTCCAAGAATCAAACATACCAGAGTAAGAAGTACATTTTTCATGGCAACCCCAGCCCCTTATACAGAAGTATAATATAACAAAAATTGCAGCAAACTCAACTTCCTCATATCTGTATAAGACTCTGAGTTGCGGTCAAGTCCATTCTGTGCTGCTCCACTATCTTTCTTATTGAAACAAGAATGTGGGTTGAATGCCCCTAAAGCAATTCCCTGTTCCTACCCTCAGGCTGGGTCTATAGTGGGAGAAGGAAAAAAAAAAATGACCATCAAGACATGTTCAAAGAATGACTAAATGAAAGACAGAACAAATAAGTGAATACTGCATCTTGCAGATAATGAAGTGGAGAGACTCTAGCAACAATTTCTGAGATCTGTTCATTTAAAATTCGGAGATGTGAGATTCTAGGCTGCTTGCTCAATTTCCAACAGTTTCCCCAAGCCCGCGGGCCCTGGCAATCTTTAGTTAAAAGGATCCCTGCTGTTAGGAGAGTTCAGAGGGTTTTATTTCAATTTGTTCATTAACTAAAGACATTCAGGGCCTTCCCTTCTACTCTCCCCAGGCCTGGGACATGCCAACCTAGAGTTCAAAAGGACCAGCAGAGGCAGAAGATAAACCTAGAGTAAAGGAGACTGCTGGGCATGGTGTCCTGGTCTTTCCTGGCCCTCTGGAAGCTTCCAGGGTTGGGGTAGAATGTGAAAGAGGGTCTGCCCTGCAGGGTGCTGTCACTCTGGTCAGGAAAGCTGCTACTGAGCCAGGGGAGAGTGTTTGTGTTTGAGTGTTTGACCAGTTGTATCCAAAAGCCCCCAAAGCCACAGATTTCCACCCTGCTGCTAGCAAGTCATCATCCTCCACGGGGCCCCAGGGGTAGTAGTGTCCTCTGGGAGGCTGGCCGGAGGGCTATTTGGGGAACTGAGAGCACAGTGTAAAACAGTCTAAGTTGCTCTGGGAGACATTTTAAGTGCTACTCTCTTTATCCCATCTCCCCTCCTCCCCTGTCCCCACCACCAGCGCAAAATTTTTTTGAAAGAAATGAATGATAGTTAAGAACCCTCTGGCCTGGACATGATCCCACATAGCTGTAGCATTTGCAGTTCATTGCAGGGGTCCATAGACAGACTTCCAGACTAAAAAACTCAGGGGCATCTTAGCCATCCACCTCCTTCTTCTGAGTCACAGCCACAAAAAAACAGCAAGGGGAGGGTGGGGGTGGGGAGGGAAGAGCACCATGCTCTGAAGACTCCTGTTCAGAAAAATGTGTTAGGTGTCCTGCTGCCTTCAGGGTCTTAGGGATATAAAAGTAGCCGCACGGGCTATGTCTGCTGAAACTGTAACAGGGGAAAGTCCATAATACGATTGAATCCTAAGCACACAGGTGAAGACCCACAGGCAGGCAACCCAATTCACATTGGGGTGCCCTATAATAAAACTACAGCACTAGTGACTGTGGCCGCCTGGGCTGGCAGTGCTGGGAGAGGCGATGGGATGGAGGAAAGACAGCTAGAAGTCCACCAGAAGGGGAGACCTAGAGGGGCTTACACTCCCCTCAGGGAGTGTGGCCCCTTCCAAAGGCAGCCTCACATTTATTGAGGATCAGGTTCATTCAGGGAAGGTGTGGGGAATGTGCTTGGGGGATGTGGACTGGGCATGCATAAATGTGAGGCACAAACTAGGAGGGAGTGAATAGGGGCTGTTGCCAGGGGGCTCCATTGTTCCTGCTGATCAAAGCATCCTATCTCTAGCCCGTGTGTGTGTGTGTGTGTGTGTGTGTGTGTGTGTGTATAATTTTCTGACAAGGTGGTCTAGCTGGTTATACTAATTTGGCCATAATAATGTCTGCCTGTTATTTTCAGCAGATACTGCTTTTCTCGTATGTTCCTCATACCAACATTTTGTCCCGGTGAGAGGCCTCCTGCCTGACTCTACATTCTAGCAGGAACTTTGGGCCCCAAGACAGTATCTTGAATACAAAGCGGCTGGGGAACCCACAAGCACCAAAGAGAGCAGCTCAAATTACAATATTCCTGATAGGTACTAAACTCTTCCCCTAGAGTATCTGTCTTATCTAATCCTCCCAGACCCCCATGGTGAAGTTACCTGTTGAGTGTGACCAGATGGGCAACACCACCAGAAGCGGGGCGAAGGGGGGCTTTGCATTCAGGTGTAAAGCACCACTAAAAAAAAAACAAAAACAAAACAAAAAAAAAACTGAACCTAAAGCCTATATAAGAGACCCTTACCCCTACAGGACTCAGCAGTAGCTGCAGACCCCACCCTCGGAAGCTCTGTCTCAGCTGCTGCTGGGAGCAATAAACTCTGCTTATTCAGCCTTTCTGCCTCCCCGCCTCCCCCACCCCACACACAGAAATCTGGACAAAACGTTACCATCATGACTCCCCTTTCACAGATGAAAAGTCAAGGCACAGAGAGGCTGAAGAATGCACCCAAGGTCACAGAGCTAGTGAGCGGTAAGACTCAAACTTTAGTCCTAGGACCTTGCTATCCGTCAGTAGACTCTTTGGCCAAATAGGGCCACCTCTAATTCTAGGGTTGTGAGCACTCACCCTAATAAAGGCCCATTAGACTCAGGTGGAGACACATTCTGCACCCAGAGTCTCATATCCTTTCAAAATGAACCTTCCTGGGAACCAGTTCTAAATGGTGCATAGGGGTCCCAGGCCAAGTTGGCATCTGGATGAATAAGGAAAGCACACTTTCTTCCTATACCCCTACCCTTACTAAATAGACCCAGGAATCTTTGCGCTGATGACTGCTACAAAATGTTCTGGGAACTCCTTAAAGCAGAGTTTTGCACAAAGTGACTGGTAAAATAGGGGAGATGGGAATATAGGCTAAATTCCCCATCCTGATCCCCCAGGGAGCTCACCTGGGACAAGTAGCTGGCTTCAGGTCAGGTTCTGCTCAGTGGGAGGAGTGGAAATGAACAGGAGGGAGAGGCCCACCTGCAGAGCAACCTCTCAGGGAGGGGGGAGGGATGGAGTGGGAGGAAGGGAGAGGACTGGAAAGAGGGAGGGAGGGAGGCGGGAGCAGAGTGAGTACTGGAAAGACTCAGGCAGTGAGACAGGGCAGCCCCACTGTATTTCGCAGGCTGCTGTCCAGATACAGCAGAAGGTTGGACGTGTTGCCCTGGCCCCACCTCCCAGCGCACTCTGCAGCTGCTGGACAGGACACAAAAGCATGAGACAGAGACACCATCTCTGCTGAGTGTACCAAACTCTGCCCTAGGGAGCCACTGTGACAGAAGCCAGGGCAGGCGCCAGCTGCTGCCTGCCTTTCCCAGGTAAGCAACTATTTGTACTAACTGAGCAGAGTGGAGCAAGGCTGTGGGGAGAGAAGAGGGCAGGAAGGGGCCCTGGGACGGGCCTGGTACAGTCTATGGAAGAAAGAAAGCAGCAGGACAGAGGCGCTGAGCAAGTCCTGAGGCAGGCTTCTGCTGGGGCTCTCCAGGAGAGAACAGGGCCCGGGGTGGGTGTGGGGACAAGTTCCAGAAGAGGTTGTACCTTGAGGCATCTGTGCTTGGGGAAAGCAGAGGGGCCACCACACAGTGTTGGAGACCAGGAATATTTCGGGAAACCCAATCCTGAACCTTGGCCTTCCCCTCAGGCTTCTTGGTGGTGGAGAGGGTGCTCCTGGCAGCACCAGGAAGCAGGACGGATTCATAACCGATATGGCCGCAGTCAGAGGCAGGATGTCCCAGCCTAACAGGCCATCTTTCAGGCTGCTGAGAATGAGCCTGCAGAGGGCTGTGTGCTGCCCTGGGGGGTGGGGAGGAGAGTGGGGCTATACAGAAGGCTGCTCTGTGAGCTGGAGGTGGGGTGGGGAGCAGGTGAAGAAAAGTGGTCTCAAGAATTCCACATGAACACAAACACATGTTGTCCCGGGAGAAAAACACCCCCCAAAAGGCCAAAAGTCCCTTTCTGCCCTGTTGGGGACTCCTGATCCTGAGCAGCCGCTGGCCTGAGTCATCAGTCCGTCAGGGCTGTGTCCGCTCTGTTATCCGCACACAGACATCCATGCTCTGAGGTCCCGCCACACTGGGACCTGCCATGGGTAGAGCGGAGAGTTTGGGGGTGGAAGTGATCCCAGGCATCAGGGCGCACAGGAACATGATCAGACACTGAACCGCAGTTCCTGTGGCATCCCTTCTCCTGGGCCTTCTATACCCAAGTAGGAAGCGCAGCTTCCTCCCCAGGAAGCTGTTTCCAACACAAGCAGTAACTGAGCTTCTGGTCAGGAGCTGGGGAAAGAACATGCAAAGAGATGGGGAGCAGTTTATCAGGACCTGGTCTGAACCCAGACTGGTAGGACTGTCTACCTAGACACCCCCAGGAGGCCAGCTGGGGTACAGAGAGCTCTCAGCACAAGTTATTGGGCACAGCCAACGCACAAGGGCTTCCACAGACCAGGCGTTGAGAGTCGTGTCGCCATTCCTAGGCCATTGAAAAAAGTCCAGGCTGCTGGTGTGCACGCATCCGGTGACCCAGGGACAGCTGTCAAATGCATGGACACCTCTCACAGAGGGAGGAGGTGCCACAGTGCCTCCTGACTCAAGGGGGCGAGTGGGAGCCAGGCCAGGTGCTGAGGGGGCTCCCCTCCCCCTCTGGAAGCTGGAGAACTTTCCAACAGTGAACAGTCAGTGACTCACACCCTTGACCACCCGGGGCAGGGATCCCCACTGTAGCTTCATGGCTCCCTCCTAGGGCAATTTGGGTCAACAAGAGCAGGGAGGAGCCCAGGGGAAGACTCCACAGCCCAGGCCCAGAAAACACAAGCGCTTTGATGTCTGTGGAGAGCAGGGGAGCTCCCGCAGGGTGCTGGGCAAGGCCTCAGCCTGCAGGCTGCTTCAGAGGCAGCACAGCTCAGGCTTAAACCAGTGGCCTTGAAGTTTAGAGAAACCCCCAGGCTGCTGCTGTCTAAGAGCTGTGTGAAGCCAGGCAACTGAGTTACTCCTTTCAGCCTGGGTTTCCTGGTTATAAAATGGAGAAGAGCGCATCATAATGGCTTGGTTTGTAATATCTGGCATTCTCGGGGAGTTCTCAGGAGGCTTCCTCTGGACCCCAGCAAGCCCAGCCCTCAGATCAGAACCTGCCTCCTGCTCCCTGAGAGCCCCTCATTCCAGCCACACCTGCTGTATGAATCACTCACTCGAATTACCCTTCCCGGCCACCCCAGGAGGCTTTCACTGTGTGTCATCAAGCCAAAATAAAAGCAGAGAAAACTCAATGTCATCCTTCTCTCGGGTCTTTCTGTCAAAACCCTAAAGCCATGCTTCTCAAATCAGGGTATGTGCAAAAAATACCCTAGGGGCATATGGGGTTTGCAGGAAATACATGAGACCATGATTAAATATCATGTCTTTGTTGTGTGGGGGAGGGGAGGGCTGTTGAGCCAGTGGTTTAAATACTTAAACTGGAGGGAATTTCAAACTCTATTTTTATGTTTAAAAAAAGAAAATGCGCATTCATGTGAATGCTGAAGATGAAGCAGTATTTCAAACACAGCAAACTTTCAGTGGGCAACCCCTTCTCCCTAGGAATTAAGGAAGGACCCAGCAGTTGAAGGCTCTTCATTACAAAGGCCTTTTGTACAAAGGTGTAAGCAATGAGTGGCAGCTGAGTATCTCCTGGGGAACATGCCCCATGTTCCCAAGGGCAGCTTCTTTTCTCTGGAAGAGGGAGGGGGGCCCTCACGGCCCAGTGCCTCGGAGGTAATCTAGGCTGATACCATGGCAAGATGGCCAGCTAGGGGCAGGAAGCCAGCCTGGTAGTCCTGGATGGTGGATGTAAGAGACCTGGGAAGAACCAGACCTAGTTTATCCCTATGTTCGGAGCTTACACCCAGCAGGCAGTTGGGGTTTGAGTCCCCCAACAGCAGGGAACAGCTGGCACTCAACTAATGTCCTATTGTTGCCCTCCCTGATAGCACTCTCCTCTGGGGCTTCTAGCAAGGGGAATGCCCAAAAGGATTGAGGATGACATTGTGGGTGTTGCAGTAGAGCCCAATGCCTTCCCCGTAAGGTGCAACAATATGGCCATCGCACTTACCTGTGGCAACTCATACAGTGAGAGCCTCGGCCCTGTGGTCATGAAGGTGTCTAAGTGTATTCTTAGGGACTTCCTTTTCTGTTCCTTTTGCAGGTATCCTGAGCCCAGCAGAGGTCCTGTCTAGGAGGAGCAGGAACAGAAGTGCCTGAAACCATGGCTCAGGTGGATCCCCAGAACAGGTGGGGTGCAGTAACTCTTCTCTGCAGCTCGATCGAGGAGGTCCATGCCCCCCAGATGTTGAGCATGAACTTGGAGAGTGAGGATGAGGATGGTGGGGATACAGGAGATGGAGGCGGCGGCAGGGACCTTGATCACCAGCTTCCTCCAAGAGGCAGCTCCCAAGTGACAAATGGCCATGCCCGTTTGCTATGGCAGCAGCCACCTGGCAAGGAAGAAGAGAAATTTTCTGAACCCGTTAGCACTGAAGGTTTTGGGGGAAACCTAATGCTGATGCCTGGGAAGAAGGTGAGTTGGAGGAGAGATGCGTCAAAGATCCCCCAGACCCAGGACTCTCCGAGTACCAGTGTGGTTCCAGGTACCCTCCCCAGCAGCCTCTCACACAAGTTAAGGCAGAGGCAACATTCTAGGGACCCATTAGCTACTGAGGGTGCTGATGGAGACTTAATGGCAAACCCACACAACACCATGAGCGTCCCATCCAGCTTGCCTGGCACGGGAAGGCACTTTGCACAGAAAGGTGTAGGCACATCTCCAGACAATTCTCCGGTGTGTTTCTCCAAGCCTGGGAGCAGCTGGAACCTTCCCATGCAGGAGACACACACACCCTCCCAGAGGTCGGCCACCTCTGCCAATCTGGCAGCTGCTGTGTTGACCAAAGCACCGACAAAGGGCTGCAAGGACCAGAACCCCGCAGGGACAGGTCAGGGTGGCCAAGGGCAGGCAGTTGCCTACAAGTGCTTGCGGGAAGGGCAGGCCTCCCCAAAGTCCTGCAAGCTGCTGAATTCAGCCCAAGCTCCCAGCAACAAGCCTTACGCCTGTGAGCTGTGCGGGAAGGCTTACTCCCACCGCGGCACGCTGCAGCAGCACCGGCGCCTGCACACCGGTGAGCGACCTTACCGGTGTCCCTTCTGCGACAAGGCCTACACCTGGGCCTCTGATCACCGCAAGCACCTCCGCACCCACACGGGCGAGAAACCCTACCGCTGCCCGGACTGCGGGAAGGCCTTCGTGCGCTCGTCGGACCTGCGCAAACACCAGCGCAACATGCACAGCAACGACAAGCCCTTCCCGTGCAGCCAGTGCGGTCTGACCTTCAACAAGCCGCTGTCGCTGCTGCGCCACCAGCGCACGCACCTGGGCGAGAAGCCCTTCCGCTGCCCCGCCTGCGACCGGGAGTTCGCAGTGGCCAGCAGGATGATGGAGCACCAGCGTGTGCACTCGGGGGAGCGGCCCTTCCCCTGCCCGACCTGTGGCAAGTGCTTCACCAAGTCCTCCAACTTGCTGGAGCACCAGACGCTGCACACGGGCCAGCGGCCCTTCAAGTGCGCGGATTGCGGGGTGGCCTTCGCGCAGCCCTCACGCCTCGTGCGCCACCAGCGCATCCACACCGGCGAGCGGCCCTTTCCCTGCGCGCAGTGTGGCCAGGCGTTTGCCCGCTCCTCCACCCTGAAGCGGCACCAGCAGATCCACTCGGGCGAGAAGGGCTTCCTCTGCGCTGAGTGTGGCCGGGCCTTCCGCATTGCTTCCGAGCTGGCGCAGCACATCCGGGTGCACAATGGGGAACGGCCCTATCAGTGTGAGGACTGCGGCCAGGCCTTCACCAGGTCCAATCACCTTCAGAGACACCAGGCCAAGCACAGGTGCAAGAAGGAACCCGTCCTCGTTTGCTCTGATGAGTGAGGGATCTGCCAGAGCACTCTCGGGGAGGGCGAAGACCTCGGGGCTTGGACCCCACCTTCGTGAAGGAGCCGCTTACATGTTTTGCCAACTGGACTCACTGGTCAGACTCTTCTGGTGGTCACCAGCCATGTAGAAGTCCCGTTTGGTTTGCTGCTTGCCCTGGTGCACAGCAGCTGGAGCCTTAGCACCCAGGTATATGGTTTGCTGCTTTTGCATCTGAGAGGCCATATTTTATTAGCAAAGGGTAAGATAAGGCAGGGAGAGCAGCTCTAGGTGGGAATTCTCCTTGCTTGCTCAAGTCAATCAGAAATTATAGAATTATACCCTGGATACTGTCACGGATATAGTAAGGGGGAAAATGTCATGTCCTGCCCTTACAGCCACAAGCAGATGCTGAGAAGAAGGCGCAGGGAAAGGACTTCCGTGTTTACTTGCGTAAGAGAACCCAGAGCAGTTTGTATCATAGATTCTTCGAAAGCCACAAAGCTCCACCAGGACTAACTCAGCTCCAGCCAGCCAGCGCATCTTTTTACCCTTAGGGATGACTTTATAAGTTTTGCCTTTGAAGCAAAGACCTTTAAACATAAAGACAGGGAGATGTATGTCCTTTGTTTTGGAACTAGAACTCTGAAGTCTGGGGCAGACTGAGCCCCTGCTAAGGAAGACTGTTCCTCCTCACAGTGGCTCTTGTGACCGGAGTTAACCTGACTCTCACCCACAAAATGCACATGTACCTTTTCTCCAGACACCTCTTTTCTGATCTCCACCCTGGGAGTTTACATATTAAGTAATACTTACTGAGGAACCTTCCTACTTATATATTAATTTCTACATTTGGGCTTAATATGATTCATGAAAACTTTCAGTGTATTTGAACATGCCAGGATCACTAACTGATTTCAAGTAAATAACACAAAGTAGCCCCTTGCTGAACTGCCAGTTCAGTTGGCTGTGTTTCAAAGTCCTTCAAACCAGATTGACTCACAGTTCTGCTCTAGTGAGGTTACTGTAACAAGCCAGTAGTTCTTAGCCTTATATCTCAATGGCGAGAGAAAGAATTGGTAGTTTTTATTGAGGCTATCTTTATACCTAAAATCTCTACCAAAGGGTGCCAAATCTAAATTTCCTTTGGACTAAACCTGATTCAAATCCAGTGTGACTGCTACATGGCATTCACATGTTTGATGCAATAAGAAGTGATAGGTGTTGACATGCTTTGTTTGATAAAGGTGACCTGAGGGTAAGAGGCCTGATTACAGGAATGGAAGTTTTCTATATTAAATCCCTTAACTACAGCTACATGTCCAAATGAGTTAACTTGCAGGTACATGATGGAGAGGCACCCAGGGATCCCTAAATATTAAGGGATGAACACTAAAAGGGGCCCAGCCATCTACAAGACAAAGCAAAGGAAGCAGACTCCTATTGTGAAAGAGCTTCAAAAGAATTAGTGAGTACAGAGAGAGAGAGAGAAGAACAGATATTAACCCCTGAAGTTACCCTTTTCCTCATGGGCAAATGCCCAGACAGGCAGGGTTGTTGTTGCCGAAAGATTTGCCACAAGTCTAAGGTACCCAGAGAATTCAAAATATACCAAATATCACCCCATTAAGTCTGGAAATTCACTGTCATCATCTCTGCCAAGAACTAGGAACAACCCCCATGTGTGTCTTGTCCACATATCTCTTCCAAGTCTTTTCCGAATGTCTCTCCTCCATGTGTCTCCTGTTAGCATCCTCAGAAATACCAGGATGCAAGTAAGAGCTGAAAATCAACGTCCCAACCCACATGTGTTCATTAGCTAAACCCCCTAGTTCCCAGCAACCCCCATTCCATTCAGGAAGTCCGATTCATGGCATGCTGAGGCTTGTAACTCAAGATGACTGTATATAAGTGGGAGCAGAAACAATGGCACCTCCCCTTCATAGAGGTGTATCTGTAACAAGCTGGTTCTGGGTCTGGCACAAGAACAGTGGTTAGGTTCTTAGCTCATCCCCACTGTCTATCAGGGATAAGAAGCTGGGCTTCAGCTTCAGCTTTTGCATTGGCAAAATTGTTATTATAATAATGGGGTAATAGAAGGAGTCATCCTATTAGAAGAAATTTGATCACTGCAAAGGCATTAGGTTGGTAGAGAATTCAGAAGACTCAACCATAATCTTGTGACGATGAACAGAGTAAAAGCTAGTGTATTTTTTTCTAGTTCATCAAGGAAATATTCGAAGACTGAAGTTATGCTTTTCTTTGTATTCTGTTTTAAATGATGGCCGTTAGTACAGTTTTAAGTAGCTTAAGGTTTTGGTTTGATTCTATAAATGTTTTGAGGCAGCTCTTAGAATGACATAGGAACTATGTGAGCTGTCAGCCTTAACACTGGCTGACAGGTATGCAGTGCTTAAAACCTACTTTTCGAGCTTATCATGTGATCTCATGCCCAGCCAGATTGGGACCAGTGGTGATGACTACATTCTACCTATTTACATAAGTAAATAGACAGTATAAGAATATGAAAAATAGGCAATTTGATGAGACCACAATAGATCTACTAGAAAACCTTCTGACTTGGATATGGTAGACTCAAATTAACAAACAGGTTTTGATGATGTCCTATAATCTCATTTCTACAGATGAAATGTAGACTCTAGGTATAGCTTCAGGTGGATTCACCACTGAGTAGAGGAGAGAGTATATCTATATCTTGTTAGTAGGCAGAAAAACTAGATTAGCTTGTGCCAGATTTGGTACTATACATTGTATTTCCGAAATGTCAGGGCACATACTGTAATTATAACATAGCAGCAATATCACTATTAGATTTTACTCTATCCAAATAATATGAAAACTCTAATACAGAAATGGTTAATCTTCACCTATGTATAATATATTACTGTCCATAATTGCCAAGTCATAGAATCAATCTAAGTGTCCTCCAACATATTTGAAATATATACTTGAGGTAATACTGCACAGCTATGACAAAGGATGAAACAGTGGTATTTGATATAGAATGGGTAGATTTTGAGTGAATATGTTAAGTGAAATAACTCAAAAGGTGAGTTTCACTCACCTGTCAAATATAAATAAGGAAAAACTATACACAGTAAAAATACAGTAGGAATAAATCTTGAACTCAGTGAAATAATTTAATGGTTAACAGAAGGATTAGGGGAGAAGGAGAAAGGGGTTGGAGAGGGAGGTAGACACGATATTGGTATGGTGGCTTGTGGAGGGTAAGTAGAACATGTACATATATGGAAAAACAAAAATATAACCACCAAAATTTTAATAAATTTTTTTAAAAGTTTTAAAAGAATGAAAAGGCAATCATCGTTGCTCTTTAAAATATTTAATTATTAATGATTATAAATGATAATTTTTGAGTGAGCACAGATTATTTTGTACCATCAATAAAAATT
>NW_004567125.1:24520241-24525704 GCF_000260355.1 Condylura cristata | reverse complement strand
ACTGCATCTTGAAAAAGAGGTGGAAGCTCTATTTATTGTTTAACTCAGCATAAAGGGTTGAAGCCCTTGCATTGTTCTTTTCTACCAGGGCATTCCATCTCTCCAGTTTTTAATTTCATCGTGCTTGGAACCTCTTGCTTTGTCTTGATGGCTTCCAACCTAACGATGTCATTAGCTCCAAGGGTTTGTTGGTGGTGAGAACTTTATTTCATCCATAGTATGTATTGTAGAGGGCTTTCTTCTCAGAGATAGGGAGTATCGCTATTAGAGTATAGGTAGATGATCTTTCCTTGAATTTTCAGTGGAGAAAAATGCTACTTTCTACTTTATAATAGCATGATCGGTCTCAGTCTGAGTTAATATCCAGCATCAGGGAGCATCCCAAGTCTCACCAGGCCTCATCTTCTGCTTAACACAACAGTACCCATCGTGCCAGAAACTGTTCTATGTGGTTTACATATAGTGATTTAATTTTAAATCAAACGTATAGTGATTCTTGTTTCCATTTTAAATCAAGGAACAAAGAAGTGCCATGCTAGAAAGTAGTGTTATAAGGCATCACCAGGGGAAATGCTGTGACTTGGTGGTGAGTCTTCATCCACACACTTAAAAACTCAGGACAAGACCCAAAAGCAGACACACAGAAGGACATTTTAAAAAACATTTATGTACAGAGGAATAAGAAGAGGAGGAGAGAAAGAGAAAGATTAATTGGTCAACATGTCCTACCAGCACCACTCTGGGATACCAGGGAACAAGTTGACAGCCTGAAAAGCAAGAAAGCACAAGCCTGCCTGTTTTCAGTATAAATCAAGCAGCACCATAGCGCCCCCTTCAGGAAGTTAGAATCACGCTGAGAGTTGTAGTCTTTGACACCAGAGAGATTTTCAGATGGAGGTGGTAATGGAGTCTGTAAAAAAACATCAGGGAGTAGAGTTCATTCAGGATGTCACTCTCTGGCCCAGTTTATTCTTTACTCCAGTGGTATCAAAGTAATGAGTTAGATTTGCTACCTCTGAGACTCTGCTATTAACTACTGGGCTAACTACCTCTGTTTGGTATATGAAACAATACTCTGCAATACT
Organism: Condylura cristata; assembly: GCF_000260355.1. Classification (NCBI taxonomy): domain Eukaryota; kingdom Metazoa; phylum Chordata; class Mammalia; order Eulipotyphla; family Talpidae; genus Condylura; species Condylura cristata. The sequence goes on along the minus strand of NW_004567125.1, from coordinate 24,524,619 downwards.
TGATGGCATACATTTTAAAAGTTGATGATCATAATTTCAAGAGGACAAAAGGTTGAAATGTAGTATAGTGGGAAACAGGACATGACTAGAAAGATGTATGAATTACTTAAGATTGGGTCTGGGAGAGCCTGCTGGCAGCCCTAAACCACTAATTCTGTTAAAAAAAAAAAAAAGAAAGAAAGAAAGAAAGAAAAATTCACAAGTGTAGAGGTCAAGTTAGCTTTCAAATGAGTCAGGCTTCGGGTAGCATCTTTAAGAGCTAATACAAAAATAGGATTTTACGGACAGTAAAATGTTGGCACAAGATGTCATGATAAGTGGAATCTAAAAAAGTCAAACTTATACAAATAGAGAATAGAATAGTGGTTACCAGAAACTGGGGAATGGGGAAACTGGGGAGATGGTGAGACATTGGTCAGTGGATACAAATACTTTATTAGAAGATAAATAAAATCTGAGGATCTAATGTAAAACATGATAAATAGGTTGAAAACAATATTGAAAAACTGAAATAGTCTAAGAGTGGAATTTCAATATGTTCATCAAAATAAAGGGTAAATATGTGAGGTGATAGGTGTATAAATAACTAGATGGATAGAGAATCCTTTCACAATGTTTATGTATATCACCTCACCACAATGTACATTTTAAATGTCTTACAGTTTTATGTCAAATAGGTCACAATACAGCTGAGTTACTTTTTAAATTTTTAAAATATATCCATTACATCACCCTTCGTTTTTGTACAATGTATGATGTCCCCATGAAATTCCCACCACTAATTCATCTGTGCAACATCACCATAGTGCCTTGTGCTCTTCCCATCTCTGTACTGGTCCTTCTCTCTCCTCCTCCCCTACAGAATGTCTCTGATCTATACAGCAGCCTGATGATTTTGATTTTATTACTTTTTTTTTCTGAATGCTTTTTGTTTGTTTGTTTCCTCTACATTCCTCCTGTAAGTGAGACCATTTGATATTATTCTTTTTCTTTCTGGCTTATGTCACAGCTCTATCCATGCTGCTGTGAAGGACATGTGTTTATCCTTTTTGATTGCCAAGCAATATTCCATGGTGCAAATATACATCTTCTTGTTACAGTCATCTATTCTGGAGCATCTGGGTTGCTTCCATAGTTTACCTATTGTAAATTGTGCTGCAATAAACACAGGGGTGAAGGTGTCCTTTTGAATTAAAGTTTTTGTGTCCTTTGGGTAGATTCCTAGGAATGAAATTTCTGGATCATATGGAAGCTCTATTTTTAGTAGTTGAAGAAACTCCACACAGCTCTCCATAGTGTTTGGACCAGTTTGCCTTCCCACCAGCAGTGTAGAAGAACAGCTTTTTCTCCACATCCCTGCCAACATTTGTTATTGCTAGTTTGTTTTTTTTTTTTTAAATATGTGCCATTCTTATTGGTGTGAAGTGGTATCTCATTGTGGTTTTAATAAAAATTGCTTAATTAAAAAATTTACCAACATTTTTTTTTTGTTACAATCCTCCCATCAAGAAGTTGGGTGTATTTACTCTCTTTAATGTATGTGTGATGTTATGAGTGACCTTATAAAAAGGCCCTTGTGGCAAGGAACTGGAGTCAGCCTATCACCCCATCATTGAATTTTCAGGGGATCCCCTTCCTCCCAGATGACTGCAAACCTGGCTGACTGCTCCACAGAAACCTCATGAGAGACCTGAAGCCAGAAACTTCCAGCTAAGCATTTCTCAAATTCCTGACCCTTGAAAACTGAAATGATAAATGTGTGGAAGCTGCTGAGTTTGGGTTGGTGATTTGTGATGCAACAATAGCTAACTATGTCAACAGAGAGGACTTGCCCCTAGTGAGGAAGAGCAGTCACTAGATGTCACCATGAGCCCTGATTTCTGCCCCAAGGAAAAGAGAGTTGGAACATATCTGTTTCCAATTGGTACCTCCTCCCACTCCCCACCCTGAACACCCTAATCCTACATCTCTCCAGCTCCCTCACACCCCTCTCACCACTTGTATGGTCACCATAAGGCTATTTAGTTCAGATGGTATGCAGACATCCCTTCTCTCAGCTACCCACTTCAAGGGAACCATCCAAGCTCTAATGCCCAAGGAAAGGAGCCTCTGGGAAGGGGAAGAACTATGGGCAGTATCTGGACATTAGTTGTACACTGATAATCTTGTAATATATTTCAATTCCTTACTCATGGCATAAAGGAATTAATGTGTGGTTTTCCCCATGTGTGAAGTTCCCTAGAGTTTGAGACATAATCCTGTGAAGCAGGATAATTTTACTCCATTTTGCAGATAGAAAAACAAAGGAGCGGAAGATTACCCAACCTTCCAAGGTCACACAACTGGTTAGCCTGGAGCAAGAATATAAGCTTTCATCTGTGAAGCTGCATTGCCTCCATGTGGGCCTCATTGGGGGTGAAGTCAAGACCCAGGTTGCTCCCTGGCCTGGGCAGACAGCGCTCCCTGCGAGTCAGTGTTCCTGTCTCGAGGCGTCATTTCTGCTAATCTCTTTTTGTTCACTCTTTCCTGCTCTAGCCATGCTGTAAGGGCCACAGTATTCTTCCCTTAATTTTCTTCCTGAATGTCAACATTTAAATAAGATGGTAATATACACACATTTGTGAGGTAACTGAAGCACTTATTTTGATTCTGGGAGGAAAATAATAGGAAAAGTATATATTTAAAGTTTTCCATTTGGGCATCAATGGAGACAGATATTTGGGAAAACGTTCCTGGTGCAGCCCAAAACATAAGACGTACATGTAGACATAGGTCAGCCTGGAACTACCAGAACTCTATATAAATACACTGCACAGATATGTAGCTAGTGAGTATATTTATTTCCCCACTACAGTAATGTTTACAGTCATCATATCTAGACATCTTGTATGTGAATGTGCGTTGTATTAGTTTCCTGTGACTTCTGTAAAAACTACCTCAAACTTAGTGGTTTAAACAATAACTATTTAACTCCTTAGTATTCTGGAAGCCAGAAGTCTGAATAAGTATCACTGGGCCCATCTCAAGGTGTCTCCAGGGCCAAGCATCTTCGGGAGGCTTTGGGGAGAATTCATCCTTTGTCAGCTTCAGTTCTGCTGGGGTTCCTTGGCTTCTGGCTACATCACTCTAATCTCTGTCTCCGTGACCACATTGTCTTCTCCTTTTCCATCTGTGTCTAACTTCTCCCTGCCTTAGAAGGACACCTTCATGGCATTTAGGGGCCTACCCTGATAAAACAGGAAATCTCCCCAACTCAAAATTCTTAGTCACATTTGCACATTTGTTGAGTGAGTGAGTACAGCAAATTTCAGCACAATAACATAACACTACTAAACAGTATGTGTTCTGTGAGAGACATACATGAGCGCTTTCTCTATTATTCTTTGACATTTTCTGTTACCTTTTTTTCCAAGAAGCAAAATAGACATGATGTTTTATATGTTTTATGATGAATTGCAATTCCTATACATGAAGCAAGTCAGATAATTCCTATAACTCTCCATGTGTCTCAGTGTATGCCCACATCAAAGCAACTTTAAATCAGAGCTTCCAAAAGAAATACTTATCAACAGAAAATTCATATTTCTTATTTTCAAAATATGTGTTCTTAATTTTACAGAAATGTAAACATATCCCTTCTGAATATTTGGATATCACATATGGTTCCCATGGCCCAGATACTCCTCAGTGAAAGGTTGTTGGGTATTTATGCAAGGATACAATTGGAAATTCTTTCCAAAATTAATAATACAAAAGTTGCATATTGCTGAGCTATATATGTTAAAGTCCATTACAACTTTTATATAAAATTATCAAAGTCTTGTTAATGGCTCACTTGGCTCAATATTTCAAGTTATGCCCATATATCAAAAGAACTGTCAGTATTCAGGGACTAATCAATTCAAATAATGAAATATTTGACTTCCTAAAAGCATTTTTGTTTGTACCTGTGCCCATTCCATCTCCTCTACAAAGAAAGAGTGAAGCTTAAAACTGATCTATTTAACTATTTTGGGGAAGAACGAATTACACTTAAGTGATTAAAACACAGACACTAATTATTGAAAGGAGACTTGAAGATTACTCCCAACATTTCACTATAGGAACTTCCTTTCACTCTCATTTGCATAAATATTTAGGAGATGATTCCCTTATTATTGCTCCAAAAAAATCTGTAGGGTAAAAATTTCCAAGGGCATTCTATGTTCTTTCCCATAGACCTGTCCGTTGTTTTAAGTGCTGAGTTGGAAAAGCTGGGAAGTATGAAGAATAAGACATTAAGAATAGCTGTTTGAGGGTCCTCCCTGGTGGCGCAGCAGGTTAAAGCACAACACTAAGAAGCTAAAGCCACTTCAGTATGAGTTTGATCCCCGCCCTG
>NW_004567125.1:24515638-24516466 GCF_000260355.1 Condylura cristata | reverse complement strand
GGAAGATATAACAAGTTCGTCTTAGAAATGACAGCTCTTCTCTAGAGAGAGCAAACATGCTTCCACTGTTTCTAATTACAGAACAAACACATTTCCCTATTTCAGTAAATATTGGGATACAAATACTTTTCCATGATGGGATTAAAGATAAATAGAGACTGGGAAAAATGATTTAATTATAGAAGCTTCTTTGAAGAGATATATTGCTCTTGACCTCAAGTTTGTAGAAACTCTACTAACTTGTGCCTGAGCGAAGTTTCACATGCAGAGTCCAAGGGACATCTCCCAAAGGAAACCAGGAAAACACCTGCAAAGGAGGAAGTGATAGGAGTCTTCAAAGGACATATAGAAAGAAAGGTCTTAGATGATTTTAAAGATTATTCATGCTGTCTGTTGTTTCTTTTCTGATATTAATAGTTATATCCATTTCAATTTGTTTTAAAGATTTTACTTATGTATGCATATAAGAAATGGGATCTAAACCAGGGGATGTGGGGGTAGGGGGTGTAAGAGAGTGTAGAGGGTGAGAAGATTTACCAAAGACAGAGCTGGAAGCAGAACAGTTGTATGTGCTGAAATACATTGCTGAGGGGAGCAGCTTGCCGGTGGCTGGTGATAGCTTGATAGCTCTGAGATTTCAACGCCTGTGTTACCAGGTTGGCCCAAAGAAGATCATTATTAAAACATTACTAAGACTAAAATGTGGGCTGTTATCTCAATTCAGCCATGATTCCTTCATTAGTGGTAAATAGGATCTGTGCATTGTCCCACAATTCTATTCTTCCCAAACTTAGTTCCAGTGAAGAACTCCCCCACTCCGAAAAAAAA
>NW_004567125.1:24512463-24513417 GCF_000260355.1 Condylura cristata | reverse complement strand
GGAACTTGGTGAAACTCCAAGAACCAGCATGGAGCAACAGTGTGGGCCCTGAAAATCTGGGTCAGCAGTCCCGAGCCTGAGGGATATGCTGTCGCAGGCTCTACTCATAGGCCAGGAGACTGATCTACCCGGAAGCTCTACTTGCCCTGCGCTGAGGTGCCTCTGGCTCCCAATACTCCACTCACTAGCCACAGACTGCCCACCTCGCTGAGAGCCTTGGGCCAGAGGGCGGCTGAGCTGGCCACTCATCCCTGCCTGGCAACGTCAGCTCCTCCCATCCACCAGGAGAAAAATAATGACGTCCCCAGCCCCTCCCGTGGGCCTGCTAGATAAGATAGCCTCCCAGCAACCAGGATTCGAATCTTCTGCCTTTAGCTTACTCCTTTGCCCCATCCACATTGAGGTGCGTCCCTGCTACAGGCTCTGCCCACAGCAGGCTCTAGGAAAGGCTGCAGGAAACCTGTAGTTTATTCCTTGAGAATCCTTTGAACACCTATTGATACCAATGGCTGGGTGTGAAATGAAGATGGGATATGGGGGCAGAGTATGGGAGAGCACAACTTCAGTCCAGCAAGAATGTAGGTTTCTTTTGTAATTCGTGTTTTTGTATATATATTTTTTGTAGATTGTAGGAGTGGAATGGTTGGGTGCTATGGCAGATCCATTTTTAGTCTTTTGAGAAACCTTCACACTGCTTTCTATAGGTGCTGGACCAGTCGTTGGGGTAAGAGGGTATTCTGTTTTCTTCATGTCCTCACCAGCACTTGTTTCTGGTCATTTTGATATGGGCCATTCTCTAGTGTGAGGTGGTATCTCCTGCTGGTGCTGATTTGCATTTCTCTGAGGATCCTTTTTGCTGTTGTGCCTGTGAGCCATCTCTCTGTCCTTGGTGAAGTGCCTATTGAATTCCTCCACCCTATTTTGATTGGATTATTTGTTTTTCTTTTGCTGAGT
>NW_004567125.1:24509205-24510758 GCF_000260355.1 Condylura cristata | reverse complement strand
TGAGGTTATACTAAAGTAGGGTGGGCTCCTAATTCTTATAGGAAGGCCTGGTATCCTGATAGGAAGACAGCCATGCACAGACAGGAAGAAACAAGTGGAATGCTGTGTGAAGACAGGATTGTAGAGATGTATAGATGCAATCAAGGACACAGGGGAAACAAAGAATTAGAGGAGACTTTGAACAGATCCTCCCTTTACAGTTTGAGAATGTAGCCCTGAGGACACCTTGATTTTGGATGCTTAACTTCCAGAATGGTGACATGATACATTGCTATTTATTCCTGTTATCTATTTGTCCATATAAGAACTGATGTACAGGCCAAAGGCGCAGGAGGTAAGAGGATTCACCAGAGATAGAGTGTGAAACAGAACAGGCAGATCAAGTGAAATACACTGCTGAGGGGAGCAGCTGGCAGGACAGGATAGGTCTGCTGTGCCATGTGGGTCACCTTCCTGGCTGGAGACGGAACTTGGCTGCAGGTAGCTTCACAGTGCTGAGACTTAAGCCTTTGTGATAGCAGGCGGGGGCTATTTATTCCTGTTTTAACCCACCCAGTTTGGGTACTTTGTTACAAAAAGCTTTAGGAAACGAATATATTGAGACTCCAGGAATCTGTCATTTGTCCTTGATCACCCAGCTAGTTTGAGGCAGAGACATTCTTCAAACCCAAGGCTATCTGGCTTTCAAATCAATGTTCTTTACATCATACTTGGGTGAATCAATCTTTGATTCTACTTTACTGTGATGCAGTGATGTGAAATCAAATAGTGACTCATTAAGGAAAATGATTTGTTCTTTTCTATTTTCACTCTACAATATCCCCTATTAAGAGAATTCCTTTCTTTCTTTAGAATTATCTACCAATACTGTTTTTAATACTGTCCTTTATAGTCACAAGCTGTAAGTTGTGCTTTTCACCCTCCTTGAACTTCTCTTGTCCCACTCTGTTAATTCTTTATTTTTTTTTTAAATTTAAATCACCTAGGCCAATCTATATTTGGCATATTCCTTTTTAAAATCTTGTTTTAAAAAACACCTTGATGAGGATGTTTCAAAATCAGAAAATTAATTAATGTAATCCATCACATCAGCCAACAGAAAAATAAAAACCACATAATCATATCAATAGATTCGGAGAAGGCACTTGACAAAGTTCAACACCCATTTATGTTGAAGGCCCTCGAAATCCTTGGAATAGAAGGAACATACCTCAGCATGCTAAAAGCCATATGTAACAAACCCACAGCGAATATTATCCTCAATGGAGAAAAGATGAAAGCCTTTCCTTTGAGATCAGGAACAAGACAAGGGTGTAAACTATCACCACTGCTCTTCAAAATAACATTGGAAGTTCCACCAGAGCAATAAGACAGGAAAATGACATACAAGGAACCCAAATAGGGTAAGGAGAAGTAAAACTGTCCTTATTTGAAGATGATATGTTAATTTACATGGAAAATCCAAAAACTACACAGAGAAACTAATAAAAATCATCAACCAGTTTAGCAAGGTAGCAGGATATAAAATCAACACACAAAAGTCAGAGGCCTTC
>NW_004567125.1:24504184-24507075 GCF_000260355.1 Condylura cristata | reverse complement strand
ACCTTTTAAATATTTTATTTCCCATTCTCATTCCAATCCCATGATGTAAACATTATTAACATTACTTTTTAGAAAAAGAAACTTAGATTCAGAGAAGATTAAGAATCTCCTTAAGGTCAAAGTTCATATGTGGTAGGTCAAACATTTCTCCCAAGTCTGTCTTAGGCCATGTTTTCCACAGATTACCTAAGTCACATATGTTATCTCTCTCCTGCCCTTGTCTTCTTCATGGCGCTATTTCCAAATTAACACTAGCTTTTTCATTTCCTTTTCAAGGAGTATCTTAGAGTTCCCATTTTCCATATTCACATATGTCACTAAATCCTTCCCTCCTTTTTCCAAAATTGGTCAGGACCCATGTTGTGAAGTATGTAGAAACCCTATTAGACCTACTTTTATCTTTTGTTTATTTGAAAAACTTTAACAAGGTCTTTTGTAATACATTGGAGATAGACAATCATATCCAATTTTTTTTTTTTTTGCCTTTTACTACATATTTTAAAGGCCAAGGTGTCCTAGATTACTTCTGAGAGCAACCCTCCACTAAGCCTCCACCCCATTCCTTTCAGAAGCTCTAGGGGCCTTTCTGTGTTAGAGCTATCGTTTTCATCACTCCCTCTTCCCCTACTGCTTCCTCTCAGCTTACTAATATTCCCTTTAAAAAAGAAACCCTGCCTTTACCCCACTTACCCCCTAAAGACAGCACCCTTTCAATTTCTTTCTCCCTACCCCTTGAAAGTGTAGTCTACAGTTTCCAGCTCCATTTCTTCTTCAACCAACCAAATGTGGTCAGATTTTACACTTACCTTCCACTAATCCTGCTCTAAGATTACATAAAGCCTCTTAAATATCAAAGTTAATGTATGGTATGAGGTCATCATCCTGCTCCATTTCTCAGCTGTTGTTTTCATCTTCCTATTCTGCTTGAAATTCTCTCCTTTGGAGTCTGGAATCTTGCATCTGTCTCTGTTCCTTGTTTTTTTTTTTTTCCCCCCTCTGCCTTATAATGTGACTCACTAGTTCTTTCTCATTTCATGCTGCTCTGAGAATTCTTCCACTCTGATAGCTTCAACCAACACCTTTCTTCAGAGTTTTGCACCAGAGCTATATAACTGATCTTGTCCTCACCTGACCTTGTCTTCAATATTTTCAAAGAACTTACTTTCTCTTAAGATGAGTTTTCAAGGAAAAGTAGAAATTTGCTATCATACCCACAAAGTAGAGAGAAAGAGTGTGTGTTCCAGATAAGCAGTTGAAAAACCATATGCAGGATGAAGAGAGATAGGGAAGATCATTAGAGACCAAGAAGTTTGTATTTAGTTCAGCATTGCTATTGTGAAGTGAAACCGAGGGGGAGAAGAGGGATGGGAGGCAAGGCAGGGCAGACAGACAGGGGTAAGGGAAGTGCCAGGCAGATAGTTGCAAATTTTTCCCCCTGTATGGTGAGCCATTGTGGTATCCTGAGCAAAAATGTACCATGACTGACTCTGCATTCTAGAAAAAAAAAATGTTTGATGATATTATTTTTTTAAGATTTATCTTATTTATGCTTACAGAACTGGGGTACAGGCCAGAAGTGCAGGGGCTGTGAGAGGCCACCAGAGACAGAGTGGGGAGCAGAACAGGCAGATCAATGAAATACACTGCTGAGGGGAGCAGCAGGCGGGTCAGGAGAAGTCTCTGTGCCATGTGGATCAGCTCCTTTCCCCGGGCTCAAACTCCCACTGGAGTGGCTGAAGCTAGCTTGCAGTGCTGCATCCTAACCCGTTGCAACAACAAGGAGGATTGAAAAAAAATTTTTTATAATTTATTTATTTATATATATTTTACATCATTGTTCACTTTGGAAAATCTATCGAAACCAAATTTGAGAATAGAAAATTCTTTATGTTAGGACAGAAAAGAAAGAATGGATTGAAGGCAGGAGAGCAAGTAAGCTGTGTTATAATTTAATGGTGCGGGCCCTCCCTGGTGGCGCTGCGGGTTAAAGCACTTCACTAAGAAGCTTAAGCCAATTTCCCCGCCTGCCGGGTGGGGGGAGCTCCACATGGCGTGGCAGACCTCTCCTGACCGGCCCGCTGCTCCCCTCAGCAGTGTGCTTCGTCCATCTGCCTGTTCTGCTCCCCGCTCTGTCTCTGGTGAATCCTCTCAACCTCCGCATCTCTGGCCTGTACCCCATATTCTGTATGAATGAATGAATAAATAAATAAATAAATCTTTAAAAAAAATTTAAAAAAAGAGCTAATGGTGGAATGAACTAGGACAATGGAAGTAGTTCTGAGAAGAGGGACAATTGATTGAACTTCCTAAAGTGAGATTAAGGGAACTTGGTGATTAAACCACTAGAAGTATATGTAAGGAGATAGACTCTAGGGTGACGTGCTTCCTACTTTGGATAATTGGGTAAAAGAAAAATTGTTGAGCACAATAGATTAAAGGGTTCGAAGTAGATTTATTGTACAGCATTCATTCACTCATTCACCATACAGATATTTGCTGAGCATTTTCTTCCTGCAGGACACTGCTAAGACTTCTAAGGATTTACATTTTGGAAATAAGTTTCAGATGCCCAGAAATATCAGGTTTTAGATACCTAAGAAACAGGTAGAGAAAGGCATCTAAAACTGAAGGGACATATCTTCATTGTGTTGTTATTATTAGCAACCATGTAAAATGGGTAAATTTTGCTTATAATGCTTATATAGCTGTGCTGTGCTAATATTAGTGATTAGTAAAATCTATAATCCATTCCATATTATTGATGTTAGTTTTTTGGTTTTTTTTTCTTAAGATTTTATTTATTTGTGCATACAGAACTGGGGTACAGGCCAGAGGCTCAGGGGCTGCGAGAGGCTTCCCCAGAGACAGAGTGGGGAGCAGAACAGGCAGAT
>NW_004567125.1:24501045-24504024 GCF_000260355.1 Condylura cristata | reverse complement strand
CAAAATTGATATCAAATCAAAAGGTAAAAAATCACCATTTTTATCACCCTAAAAAAAATACAACCTCTACCATCTTTAGGAGTATCCTTTCACTTTATAGCATTTTATACATGGTTACTACTTATCCATTGGAGATTAATCTTATTATTAAATGCATTTTTTTTTTGGAAAATGGGCAAACTGTAGAAAGAATTTAAATGTGTGTGTGTGTATATATATACACCTTTTGATCTCACGGAAAATTCAACTATTCTAAAGAAATACCACCAGGCAATGGAAAAAGCTGCATGTATGATGATGTTTATCACAGCCTTATTTATAATTTTTAAAGAAAAAGAAAGCAACCTTGGTGTCCATAGGAGGAAATTATAGTTGATTTATATGTACTCCTGACAATTATGGTTAGGAAAATTATATAAACACATGGAAAATGCATATGATGGAAAGGTAAGAGAAAAAGGGCAGCAGAAAAAATTTAATTACACTGTAATTACAATTATGTAAAAAATACATAGGAGAAATAATGGAAGTAAATTTTCTAAAATGCCAGATGTAGTGATATTTGAATGAGAAATAAGGGTGTTTTTTTTTTAATTCCAAATGATCTGTGTGTCAGAGATGTATCATTTTTGTTTTCTCAGTGACCACTGTCCTTTTCCCAGTGAAACTGCCTGGACTCTCCGTGGGTAATTGTTGGTTCCTTCTCTGAGGTTTTGGTGAGGTTGACACCACCCATTCCAGGAATATAACCTTAGCCTAGAAAATGAGATGCAGTTAGACCCAATTCTAGAACTTTTATTGGCATTTTTGGAAAAGATACAGTCTCTTTCCACTGTATTTTACTAAGAGGATAGGGTGTAGGTCTGGGTGAAAGCTACTTGTGAAAAAAGCCAGTACAGAGGAGACCATGGATGTGCGATGGAGATAGGAGACATAGTCCTGGGGACCCTGGTTGCACTTCTGGGCTGCTCATATCTGGTGTGAACTGGCTTTTCAATTACCTGAGCCCATAACTTTTTTTCCTTAAAGCAGTTTTATTTTGTTCTCTTTTAATTTATAACAGAAAAAAACCCTATTAAGTGAATAATCATGTTATTTTATATATTTTTTAAAAGAATGTGCATCAAAGCCTCCTAGAGGCTTTCTACATATTGAAAAATTGGCATTCACTTCTTGAACTATATTAAAAATGTGAATAACGACATATACTTCAGCGACATCTTTGAAGATACAGCACCCAGTGCAATAAGTGAAGGCAAGGATAAATAGATGAGACTACATAAATTAAAGAGCTTCTGTACAGCAAAAGAGACATTACAAAAACAAATAGATATTTCACTGATTGGGAAAAAATTTTTCTCACACAAAACTAGCGATGAAGGATTAATCACAAAAATATATGGAGAACCGATGAAACTCAACAAAAATAAACAACACCATCAAAAACTGGGCAGAAGAGCTAAAAAGACACTTCTCCAAAGAGAAAATGCAGATGGCCAATAAGCATATGAAAAACTGTTCAACATCACTTGTAATAAGGGAGATACAAATTAAAACCACAATGAGATACTACCTCACCTCAGTGAGAATGGCACATCTTCAAACAACTAGCAACAATAAATGTTGGCAAGGATGTGGAGAAAAGGAACTCTCCCTGCACTGCTGGTGGGAATGCAAACTAGTACAACCACTATGGAAAACTGTTTGGAGGTTCCTCAAACTGCTAAGCATGGAGCTTCCATATGACCCAGCAATCCCACTCCTAGGTATCTACCCAAAAGACACAAAAACACTGATTCAAAAAGATACCTGCACCCCCATGTTTACTGCTGCATTATTTACAATTGAAGAGACATGGCAACAGCCCATATGCCCCGAAGTGGATGACTGGATTAAAGAGATGTGGTACATATAAACAATGGAATATTATTCATCAACCAAAATAAATAAATAAACACGTCTTTTGCAGCAACATGGATGGAGCTGGAAAAGATCACGCTTAGTGAAATAAGACAGAAAGAAAAGGAAAAATACCAGATGGTTTCACTTATAGCAGGAGTATAATGGACCAGGCAAGACAATAATAATAATAATAATGAACAGTTATATACCAGAGACGATTATAGGGGTGGAATGGGGAATGGGATCAAAAACAGTTGGGGGGCAGGGAATGCACGGGATTATGATGATGGCACACAGGTGATTTGGTGATGGGAAGCCCACAGGGATTACAACTGAGATGGAAAAATGCACAAAATGATGTAAAAATAAGCTTTTTTTAAATGTGAATAAAATATTGATGTTAATGTGGGGGTCCAGAAATTCCAGAAGTCTTGATGCAATTCAGTCACATTGCTCTTATAAAGTTACTGAAGATTTTAAATGGTTAGGGTAAGTAAGTTCGAAGACGATATTATAAATTGGATCATTGTTTATTATTCTCAGCCATGGACATCATTTTGTTTTATTTTTTCTAGGGAGATCTCCTTCCCTCTATTGCAATAGCATCTGTGACTCCTTTTTGGAAACCGTTTCCCTTTCCAACTCTGCCAGCATGGGCAATTTGTCTAAATGGGGTGACTCAGGGCCCTTTTGAGTTTTGTTCAAATAGAAGTTAAGGAAAGAGATTGTCTTTTCTCTGGAGTTCAAGTTGAAAGATCCAGGTGCCCATGATTCCACCCTGTTGAAGTTCCTGGTCTGAGAAAAGAAATGAACTTGAGGAAAGCAGAGAAAGTGCCCCAAAAGCAAATTTATCAAGTTCTAGTCATCTCTTAGCACATGGTAGCTACATTCCTTTCCAGTGTATGGTTTGATTAGAAAAGCCAATAAATTCCCTTTCCTCCCCTCTAAGGAACTTTCCTTTGGATTTGTTCACTTGTATGGGAGAGTCTGGATAAACATATCTCTAGTGCAATGCCCCATTAAGTCTAGTTCAAAGTCTGCAGCTTGGTCTAAAGGCCAAGGATTCACACACACACA
>NW_004567125.1:24484592-24500790 GCF_000260355.1 Condylura cristata | reverse complement strand
AAATAAATAAATAAAAATTTAAAAAAAAGCTATTCATTAAAATATATATATAATATATATCCTAGCACTTTTATTAAAAATGTGGGGGGAAAATAAAATACATATTTTACAAATAAGTAAAATATCCTATTAAGATAAAAATTTTACCTAAAGTACAAACTCTAACAATTTTAAAGATTGATTTATTCAAAAATTTGAAAATTGGCTGTAGATAAAACATTTGTTTTGTTCCTTTTTATGACAGATATTGAGATATTAGTCTCCAAAAAAAACTACGAAAAATGTCATATACATAGTTAACTTTTTTCAGTACATATGTGAAAATGTTTATGGATCTTTGTGGGATTATGGAATATTGAAAGCAATAAGAGATAATAAATGCAATGATTTTTGTATTTTTTAAATATATATTGGTGGAGTTGTAGAAATAGTTTTCATGACCAGACTTCTGGCATTTTAATTCACTCTAACTTCCAGCTTAGTGATCTTGACCTAAATTGTATTTCTGAAGGCCCTTCTATATCTATCTATCGATCGATCAATCAACTCCTGACAATTTGGTTCTATCTTGACTTTGAACTTCCTCTATTTCTTCTCTTTGGCATCTAGCGTCCTCTTGATCTCCTCCAAGAACTGCCCATTCTAGGCTTAATCCTGAGGAATCTAGTCTGACTATTGCCATTCAGTTGACTCTAATGGCAATTGGGAGCAGGGGTGAGAATGTGGACATTTTTGTCTGAAGTCTCTAATTATGAGGTATTCTACCTGTGGCTGTGGCAAAATTAACTTACCCATTGGCATATTCCACTTTCACCTTCGGAAAACTGGGATGCTCTGGGAAGATCGTGTTCCAGAAACACTGCTCAATTAGCAGAAATGATAACACACCTTTGACTCAATTAGCAGAAGTGATGAAGGTGTGTTACCACGGCTTATAAACCTTATGGATTTTTACTCAGTAAAAATCTAAACTATTTTCTCTTCCTGGGTGTACCAAACAAGTAGCCACTTCTCAGGGAATATTATTTATTCTGGGCAATGCAAGACTTGTCTTACAGACATATGACAGAGATGGTGACTTCATGCTCAGATCCTTTCTGAGACTGGGCTGTGATCATTGCCCTCTATCACTATACCACATGAACTTCTAGAAGTTTCTTTGGGCCCTTAATTTTCTCCTGGAAAAATGAAATAAAAGTATCTTCATAACAATTAATGTAACCATAATAAGTATATCTTATTTCACCTCTGTCCTTTGTTAGAAGCATTCGGCTTTGATGCTACACATTGTCCAATTCAAGACTGCACCCGCTAGCTGGAAACCTGAAAATATTATGGTAAATATTATGCTTTTTATTTCATCTTTGATTCTGTCTTCTAAATTTTAAAAATCCAGATATCCAAAGTGAGCACATTTTTGTCCCTGAAATATTTGTGATTTGGTATTTTATTGTGAAGTCTCTTATAACAATCCTTAGTAATTTTCATCAAAGGTATTTTGTTTCTATTTTTTTTGGTTCTGGAAACTTTATGGGGACTTTTACTTGAAATAGGTTAGCCACAGTGTAGGGCATGGAAATTTGTGCCAAATTTGGGTTATAAGAAGATGAGCCTGGAAAATCTTTTTACAAAAATAGTTTGTGTCGCTGGGACTCCATGGTGGTGCAAAGGGTTAATCACACACTATGAAGCTATCTGCAACCACTGCAGAACAAATTCAATCCCAGATGGGAAAATGACCAATAGGGCGCAGCAGACCTCTCCTGTCTAGCCTGCTGCTCTCCTCAGCAGTGTATTTCAGTGGCTCTGCCTGTTCTATTCCCCACTCTGTTTCTGGTGAATCCTCTCGTTCCCCTCCCCATAACTCTGGTCTATACCCCAGCTCTTGTATGCATAAATAAATAAAAAATATCTTTACAAGAATTTTTGTGAAATAAATTGTCCACCTAGTAGCACATAGGCACTGTAATTTCCGGTAGGCACTGTAAATGATTTTTAATTTTAATTTCCAGTAGGCAATGGAAATAATTTTTAATCATTAATTTCAATTTCCAGTAGGCACTGTGAATGATTTTTAAAAAATAAGACTTTCTTTACTAGAGTCAGACAGAATGTCAAAGGAACCCTCAGAGTTCAAAACTCCTTTTGTTCAAACCCAATTCAAGTCTTCCCTAAAGGACTGTTGTATCAATTAATGATGACATTCTACATGTACCTTATGTAAAAGATTCTACAAAAAGGTAAGATTTTAACCAGTGGGAGAAGACAGGAGAAATAGGTCGAAACCACAAGGAATGAAGGTTTAACTTATTAGAAAAATGAGCAAACAATACAAAATTTCAAAAAAGGAGGATACTACAAAAGCCAATAAACATTTGAAAAACCGTTCAAAATCCTCAGTCACCAGGAAAATGAAAATTAATGAGATACCATTATGAGACACCATAATACATCTACTAAATTGAATACAATGAAAATATCATATAATAGCAAATGAGGATGAGGTTACAAAGCCTTGAAATTCTCATACTCTGCTTGTGGGAATGGAAGCAGGTATTGTTACTGACCAACTGAGTTCTTTTACCTACCCAACACCCAAACAAGCCTGGAAAAGACATTCTAAACAAAGGTTCAGCAGCAGAGGTTTTATTCATTGGTCAAGGAATAGACTAGGGAGCTAACACACTAAAGACCTTCTCCTTGACCTGGAGAGAAGCAAGAACTTATATGGTATAGTCCAAAATAGGATGAAAGACTAGAATCAGAGGCAGCAAGATTTAGAAAAATAGGTGAGCTTAACTAGGACCTGCTTTTATGCCTCTTTTTCTTTCAAGTTTAGTGTTGATCCGATCTGCCTTACTGCTGGTGGATAAGGGTATTTTGTTTGTTACCAGAGTAATTAGGTTTGGTATAATTGTTGTACCTCCACCTCCAGCTCAGTCTCAATTAGCCGTACTTAGTTTCCTGTGGGTTTGCATACAGAAAGATAAACAGAAACAGGGCAAGAAGAACTTACAGGCGACACTATAAGTACTTTGGAAATGCAATAGTAGTCACTAAAATCAGACTATGTCCTGTGAGCAGCTCCTCTTCTCTTTACAGCCTATAGGATGTACATGTAGGTAGATGAAAATACCAGTTTAAATAATAATCATAGCCAGTTGTTCAATATAGCCCCCCCCCATTGGAAATAATCCCAAATGCCTATGAACACCTGGTGGGGGGGGTTGGGAAGTGGTATATTCACTACAAATAATACTCATAGTCTATTATTCAATATATCCCCCACTGGAAACAACCCAAATGCCTATCAACATCAAGAATAAAGAAGCAGTGGTATATTCATGACTTAAAGCTATGAAGAAATGACAACAGAACAGACTATTGCTATGTACAACAATCTGAACAAATAACACAAACATGATATTTATCCAAAGAAACTATACACAAAAGAAAACATACTTTAAGAAAGGAGAGAGCTAATCTATGAGATTCGATATCAGGACAGTAATTTTTCTGGAGAAGAGGGTAGAGATTAGGACGGGACAGGAGGCTACTTATAGATATATAATTCTCTGTTTCTTGATCTGGGAGGTACTTACATGGGTACATATACTTTGTGAAAATCCGTTAAGTTATACACTTAAAATAAATGGCTTGTAGAACTGGCACATTTTAAAATTGACATTTCACCCATAACGCATGATGAGATACACCAAGGGAGTGGAATATTCACAATTATGCACAACTATTCCTAAAATTTGATTTGGCACAGGATTTCTACACTCTCTTGAGACTACAGGATTAGGGAAGATCTTGGCCAAATTGAGAGACCACAGTCCAAGCAGAGAGAGAAGCAGGGGCAAGAGCATAAAGGTGAGAAAGTGCAGGTCATGCTAGTGACCAGTGAGGCCGGGGAAGGGGCTGAGGAGGAGGTTGGGGCCATGGTGTGGAAGACTAGGCAGGGTTTGTTCTTAAATCTTACAGGCTATAGAGCAATCCTAAGAGTTTAAACAAGGAAGTAATATTTCCTCTCACAGTTTTTTTTTTTTTAAGATTTATTTATTTATTCATACAGAGCTGGGTTACAGGACAGAGATGCAGAGGGTGAGAGGTTTCACCAGGGACAGAGTGGGGAGCAGAACAGACAGATGGATGAAGTACACTGCTGAGGGGAGCAGCGGGTGGGTCAGGAGAGGTCTACCGCGCCATGTGGATCTCCTGGTGCAGGAGGGGATCGAACTCATGCGGAAGTGGCTTAAGCTTCTTAGTGCAGTGCTTTAACCCGCTGAGCCACCAGGAAGGGCCCTCCTCTCACTGTTCTTTATACTTTTATCAGGGGGAGGTGTGGAGAGGGTTTCTGAATTTATCCAGAAATATGTATTTTTTGTCTTAGACTTTCTCTTTCACACATACACACTACACTTATATATAAGATGATTATATCCCCACCAAAGTCAAAAGGGGGTGGGTTATTCTTATTTCACAAATCAGTCCACCAATGCTAGAAAGACCAAGTTACTTGTCTGAGGACAACAAAAGTGGCCCTCTGTCCACAATGGGGCAGTTTTGCTTGCTTTCTAAGTGTGACCCCAGGAGACAGAACCGTGCTGGATTCAGCAAGGGATTTATTCTCTGAGGTAGGAGGTGGCAAGCCAAGAGAGGAAGCTCAAGGAACCTTACCGCTGTCTGCACAGGAGGCTGCCTTCCAGGGCAAGTGGTTTCCATGGCAACAGATATGTGGCTGGCCACAGAGGCTCAATCCCTCTAGTCCAGAAGGGCAGTTCTGATGATCTCACTTAAGCTGTGGAGTTAGCCGTTTGACCCTATGTCAGCTCGGGGCAGTCTCTAGAACAATACTTTTTATTTTAGCAGGTCATTATTAATAATTTTTCCTTCTTGTCTCAAAAATGTTCTCTTGCTCAGTGATATGCTGGGTGAATGAGTGTTTTTTGAAAATTTCCATCCCCTTCATAGCAATTAGATTTGGTTTATGTGAAAAAGAGTTGAGGTGGAAAATTTTCTTTCCCCACACTGAGATCTATATCATCAAGATGTTTCCATATATGTGAATCTGTGATGTGACACCTTCTTGTTAATGTCCAATAGTAGTTTTGTTTATTTCTTTTAAAATTATTTATTTATTTATGTATACAGAACTGGGGTACCAGCCAGCCAGAGGTACAAGGGTGGTGAGAGGATTCACCTGAGATAGAGTGGGGAGCAGAACAGGAAGATCAATGAAGTACACTTCTGAGGGGAGCAGCATGTAAGACAGGAGAGGTCTGCTGCACCATGTGGGTCACCTCCCTGGCCAGGTATTGAACTCTCACTGAAGTGGTTACAGCGAGCTTCTCAGAGCACTTTAACATGTTGCGCCAACCAGGGAGGGCACCAGTAGACCAGTAGTAGTTTTTTTTTTTTTTAAGATTTATTTATTCATACAGAACTGGGGTATAGGCTAGAGATGCGGAGGGTGAGAGGATTTACCAGAGACAGAGCGGGGAGCAGAACAGGCAGATTAACAAAGTACACTGCTGAGGGGAGCAGCGGGCGGGTCAGGAGAGGTCTGCCACGCCATGTGGATCTCCTCGGGGCAGGTGGGGATCGAATTCATGCAGAATTGGCTTAAGCTACTTAGTGCTGTGCTTTAACCCGCTGCGCCACCAGGGAGGGCACCAGTAGTAGTTTTAATGCCACTTGCTAGTTTGGGTTCAATCCCCAGACCATCCTTTCCTACTTCTGTGATTTAGCAAGTTAATCAACCTCCCAGCACCTTCATTTTCTTATCTATTTTATGGAATTCTTTGCTAGCACTTGCTTTACGAGAAGACAGTGGATATGAAGTGCTTAACACATAGCCAAAAGCTAAATAAATTAGGACAAACTTCTTATCGAGACTGGTTTTCTGACCTTTCCATTACATAATGCAGTATGTGGCACAATTTTTTTTTTTATTATTTTTACAAGTTGAAGTTACATTGATTTGCATTATACAAGTTTCAGGTCTGCATCAGTAAAAATCAATAGTACTAACTGTTAACACTGATTATCCAAAGGAGCTGGGAAATGACATGCTCAAATAACTAAATACTACTAATAACTTAGCTGATATGTGAAGGAAGGATAGGGAAGGTCTCACACACCCCTGCATGAAGCACAACTGCATTTCTGCCGCACGTCCATCTGGTGGGGCCATTGCTTTGTTTCAAGGACCAGATAAGGTCTGGCCGGTTGCCAGGTCTGGGGAGAGTCTTTTACCTACAGTTTCCTTTGACTCGACAAGAGAGAAGGAAGGGGAGTTCCAATGAGTCTGCAAATCAGAAAGAATGGTGGGGAGTACGCTTTTGCTCTACAGCAGCAGGGCAATCAGAGTTATCAGTCTATTTTCCGCCCTCCTGCTGCAGGTGTGGATGCCAGGGCTGAGGGGCTTGAGCACCACATGAGTGCCTATAATTAGGGACACCTGGCCCCAGAGAGCAGGGAAATGAGCACATGTAAGTGCGGGCACCTGTGCTAAGGGGCCAGCGCAAAGGGGCAGTGTCACCCTGAGCCAGGACTGCAGCTACAGGAGGGTTGCTGAGATGAGACCATGAGGTCAAATGAGACAAAGAATGCCATGGAGAGGCCAGAGAAAGAGCAGCGACTCCTGGGGAAGAATTACCTGCCCCCTCCCAGCCCCTCTGCCCTGCCCATGCCTGCCCCCTTGCATACCAGCCTCCCTGCCTGGGGTGCTGTGTACCTGGTTTCCTGAGAGCTCATTAAAACTTAAAAACACATCGAGGCTCCAGAACTCTTTATTACCCATCTGCTGGAATCGACAGTGACTCTGTCCAGTACATGCTTGCACAAGACATGCACACCCAATTAGAGGACCCTCTCCATCCAGAAAGGAAAACCCTTAAAAACACTACTGCTTTTCTGCTCAATGCATCTCTCATGCTTTCTGGGACTACACGCTGTGTCTTAGAGGGCTGTTGCTTCTAATACACGTGGATGCTGACTTCATTCTTGTGCTTCATGAAATTCTTTGCCCCAGAAACATCAAAGATCCCCAGACGTGGTGGTTCTCAAGAGACTCACACATATACACTGATAACATCATATGGGACCAAGAATGCTTAGGGAATAAGATTCACAATTACTGATCTATGCAAGAGGCAATATTATCACAAAGCATTTAAAAATCCAGGTGTGAATCCAGTTCACTAATTCCAAATCCCTACTCTAGGTTTCCAAAGATAGGAACATAAATATTAGGCTGATATTATTTCTTTTTTCTGTACAATCTTCTTACACCTGGAAACTTGATCCCTCATTATGGAGCCACAAGGAAGTCACTGAAATGCTCAAGGTTAATTTTCCTTCTATGAAAACAATCTTAATATCTTTTACTTGGGGGTGGGGTATTTTAAGTTTACACCAGACAGTAAAACAGTTTAGCTGACTGTTCATTGAGTAGACCTAAGTGGAATAAATTCTCTTAGTGCTCAAGGATTCTCTGCGTGGTTGTCTGTGTTGACGGATAACAACGCACAGCTGTCCCCACTCGGGAAAGTAGCCCTCAGCCAAACAGAAGCCTCCTTGCTCAGGAGGCAAAAGCCCCCTACAGCCCAGGGCTGACCTCAGCCAATGACGACAGAGTTGATGGTACAAAAGGCTTCCAGGGACATGAATCTTGGATTGCAACTTCTGCCCTCCAGTGGAATCTCGCTGAAGCAGTCGTCAGCCAGACCAGTCCTGCATGAGCTTTCTACTGCTATCCCAATGGACTTCTTTCGTCCCTGTTATACTGGGAACTTGTTCCCTAAGCTTAGAAGAGTCTTCAGCTGAGGCCTGTTTGCTCGTGAACGTGAAACCCGGTTAAGCCAACTGGGATCCGAAATGGTCTTAGGAAGCCGACCCTGAGTATGAGATTCTGGAGTTGACTCACTGGCTGGTCAGCTATGAGGACGCAGCAGCTGAAGGTACGTGGAGAGTTGGTTTTCCTGGCTGCGCCGCCCAGCGTGATTGCTAAGATTTCCATGTACTGTGCTGGTGTGGGTTAGGCGAAGGGGATGTGTTCCTTGCTGCAATGTCTTAGGCATTTGAGAGGTGTCGGGAAGGTGTAGCTATAAGGTGTCTGAAACTGGTGGGGTAGTGGAGGAAAGAACGATAGATGCAGATTTATTGATCAAATAAGAATGCTAAACAGGAGAATCAGAGACCCGAACTCCCGCGCCTGGGGCAGGATAGACTGAAACAGCTGAGGAGCTGTGGAGTCTAATGGTAATAGCGCCACGTTCAGAGAAGGCAGCGTTCTCAGCTTAGACATCTTTTGTCAGAGGCAGGGCCTCGGTTGAGGGGAAGTGTGTGACCCTGAGAAGTTGGTTGGAGCTATCTCTGACTATATCTCTTGTACTTTGGACTTTGATTGCCTTAACCCTTCTAATCGTAAAAAGGTGACCTGTTTATTAATGATGGATATTATCGCCTATCCCCACCTTGCTTAAAGACTGTAAAGAGACGTTATTAGGCTTTATAAAACAAAACAGGGTCGCTTTCAGGATATGCCCCACTTCCTACCTGGCCACTCCAGGTGGGACCTAGCGTCACATCTGTATATTGCTCAATAGGAAAAATACTAGGTCTGCCCCGTTGGTACATATGGAAGAAGCCTGAGGACCTAAAGGAAATTCATTTGAAGTAGCTGGGATGGGCTTGGCCAAGCAACAGAATATGAAGCTAGCATAAGGAAGGTTGTGGCTATTACGCATTCCACCACAGCCCTAGTGAGAACGAGCCTAGGAAAGGACTCTAAGTTATGGTTATAATAATTCAAAAGATTGGAAAAATTAATGACCTGCACAAAGGGAAGTAAAAACGGGAGAACTGTTGTAGCAGATGTAGCAGGAAGGACTCAAACTCAGAAGTGGCTCTGTGGGGTTGGGTCTGTTCTACAGACCAGGAAACACCCTGACTGACCAAGTCCCAGGGGGCAGAAGCCACTCCATTCTGCCAGCACTGAGCAGCAAGTGGGAATTCAGCATTGTTGAGAATCTCAGTAGTAGCTGGAGAGCACAAAATTGAACTCTCTGTGGCAATAGGAAAGAGGATTCTGGCAAAGCAGAGACCAGGTGTTGGTATTTAACAAAGCCATGGTGGATCTAATTGTGGTAATAGGCTACAAGGTCAGAATGGCCTTGACTACAGAGACTTGAAATTAAGGACACACATAGACTCCGTGAAGGGATGAGAAGGGATATTCCATGCAAGCAGAGGCAGTTGAGAGCTGCTCCCTCCACTACCTCAACTCACCACCTCTCCTGCTGTTTGTGTCCTGGTAAGTTATGTGCAAAGATGTGGCATCATCAAATAAAGAGAACCTGGATCTCTGAGTCCAAGATAAAGAGAAATAGCTTTTGTTTGCTTTGGATTTGGTGTCCGTGAGGAATAAACCTTAGTTGTCCTAGGTCATTGAAAAGTGAGTATTGTGGGCCCTCGCTGGTGGCGCAGCAGGTTAGGGCACAGCACTGCAAGCTAGCTGCAGACATTTCAGTGGGAGTTCAATCCCCACCTGGGAGGTGATCCATATGGCACGGTAGACCTCTCCTGTCTCGCCTGCTGCTCCCCTCAGCAGTGTACTTGGTCGATCTGCCTGTTCTGCGCCTCACTCTGTCTCTGGTGAATCCTCTCTGCACCTCTGGCCTGTACCCCCCGCTCTTCAAAAAAAAAAAAAAAAAAAAAAAAACTTTAAAAAAGAGTGTTGCTACAGCAGAAGCTATCAGATTTTAACTAAGACACTGCTTTATTTTTTCATAGTACCACTTGTTTTACGAAGGTAATATTTCACTTCTTGTGGGATGTTCTAATGGTTCCTCTGGTCTTTGTTTCTTGATTTATTTTCCCCATTTGTCATATCTTCATTTTTATAGACTCAAGTGTCTTATGATTTTTGACTATTAGGTTTTAAAATAAGTTAGTAAAACTTCATTATTAAGTTTTGTATACATATATAGTTTCTGTGGGCTATCGGGTTTCCTCAGTTAGAGCCTAGCTTTTCACTGGGAAATCCACATATCAGTATGTGACATGCTTTTTGGGGGGTTATCTGATATCCCAATAGAGGACTCCTCCAATATCTTGTCTGAGAGGTAAAATGGCATTTGTATTGGACTCTGTATTCTGGGAGCAAGGCAGGGAAAGGGAACTGAGGTTCATGTTGTTCAACATATACCCACTTAATTCCCCACCGGTGCTTGGTGTCCACATGTCTGGAATTTTTATTCAATTAAAATGGAGCATTAACTTCTAATTTTTAATTTTTATTTATTTTTGTAGCAGTTGGTCAGCTAGCATGTCATTTTGAGAAGTATCTGGGAGGATCCAGCTGTTTTCTTCGGTTCCATAAAGATGTTTATTTCCATTCCTGCACCTCCCTGTCATCTTCGGTAGTGCTGAGTCTACAAATGCTGTCTTTTCAGGAACCTACTGGGCAAGTTACCTTTTGTTTGGCAGGCAGTGGGCTGCTTGATATTTAAACTCGGTAGAAATGAGAGCTCCCCAAACTTCCAAATCTTCTTCTCAATGGTTTTCTTCCATTATCTCTTGTTCCTTGTGGATTTATGTATTTTCATTCCTCCATTGAAACTTTGTGTTTAGGGACAGGAGAGACTTGTTTTAAAAGTGTATAGTAAACCACCTGGCTTACCTGGAAGTAGGTTGTCTTTGTAATGGAAAAATCTGGAATAGCAGTGACAGAGAAATAACACTGCCATGTATAACAGAAATCTACATAGGTATAGGAAGAAGACAACTAACCTACATGACTGTCTAGCCACTCTTCTCCCCCGATGCCAGCCAGGTTCTCAGTGATGCAAGTGCTCATATGGTTCTTGGTTCTTGGAATAATAAAGTTCAGTGAATTGATTTCATAAATATTGGTTGATTGAGAAAACCACATGGAAGCCCTTTCCCAGAGTGGTTTTCTGCTATTGGTACAATGGTGCAAGTAGAAATTAATATTTTAGTTATTTTATTGCTTTGTTCTTTGGTTATTCTTTGGGAAGACTAAAACTATAAACATGAAAAATGACTTTTGGAGTGAAAGGAATAGATATAAAGTTATCATTTGGATGTATTGTATTGTAGCATATAACCCCAGGCAGATGTCCTAAACGTTATTCATGTTTTTATTGTACCTTAGTTATATTCAAGTTCCTTCCCCACCCCCGCAAGGTTAATTTATTTTTCCTCATATCTAACAGTGAGCCAGAAGCTGCTGATTCCCCAATCTTCCAGCACCACCTTTCCCTCCCTCTCTGTATAATCATATCACTACAAAAATATAAATAAAATTTGCCTACAGCATTGTACTTTTTCCTCATCTTAAGGAAAAATTCAAAATACAAGCCATTAAGCATTAAGATATGCACAACAATCTTATGTATAAAGCAAAAACTTGGAAACACATTTTCTCCCTGCCTAACATAGAAATATCTGGAACAGATTTTTGTTTCTCCCTCCTCATCCCCACTTGGGTGAGCAAGTGGGAGTTTGTGGACATTCTCTGACTGTTCCACTTTTTCAGGAAAGTAAGAACAAGGTCATCTGAGAATCTGTGGGAGAAGAGGTGTTGTATAGGAGACAGAAGGTGCGAGCTAACCATGTCATGGTATGGAAGGGGGGTGGACTAGGGACTCCGGTGTGGCTGCTGGGTTGGCATCAGGGATTCCCTTGCACCTGGGCATGGATTTAAAGAAAGAGTCCTCGTGATTCTGTGTTTCCAGCCATTTCCAGTTTCACTGAGTTTATAACCCAGTGTAGCAGAGAGTTAGAAATACTCAAGTTTGGAGTTTAGCCCAACAGATACGATGACATGAGATATATGAGAAATGCTTAGACTTACACAGAGAATACTAGGCAGTGACTGGAAGGTAAGCTGGCTATGGAAGGACATGTGGAGAGATCAAGTTGGTGGACACAGTGAAGAGATGGTAGGATCACTGGGTGGTAGATCCAGGTGGTGTCGGGGAAACTGTAGGACCTGGGACTCTAGAGAGGTGAAGGAAATTTAGGAGCTAGGGGTCAAGGAGTAGGTGGTGTGCTATTTGTGACATGGCATAGTTGCAGCAACTTTTTATGACAAAAATCTAGGGCTTTCCTGTGCAAGTGGGGGAAGAAGGGATAGCTCAGGTGGACATTTAGTGGATTGAGTGGCAAAGGTTGGTCAAACTTCATTTTCTGGGCTATTGAAATCACCAAGGATGAAGACAGATGTCACACTAGAGGGAATGGCAGTAAACCAAATGCTGGTTTGGGGAGTGGGTAACATAGTCCAGTGATTTGATTCCAAGCAGGGCCACTGGGGAGGAGAGAGGCAGAGTGAGCTGAATAAGAAGGAAGGAGGACTGCCTTCAAGCCAATCGTCTGAAGGTGGGGTTTAGGCAGGGAGAGAAAAGCAGCTCTCAGGGGTACAGGTTGAGGTGTATCCTCAGGAGTGAATGCGTTTCCATTAGAGCAAGACAGTGAAAGTACTGTTCAGAAAAGAGGCAGGAACATGGGGATTATTACCAATATTGGACCATGAAGTCAAGAGGCCACCACCATAGGTGGTGTGGGAGCCAGAGAGGGATGACGTAGGGGAATAGAATTGGGGTTACAGAGATCCATGTGGGGAGGAAAAATGAGGAGGAACCTGTGAATTAGAGGCACCTTGTGACATATTACATGCTCTAAGTTTAAGGTGTGCAACTAGTTGATTTGCTAAATTAACAAAGTGACACAGCATCACTAATTCTGTGGGAACCACATAGCTAGTTAACATCTATACCCATGGTGTCATTATAATTACATTTTTTTTGTGTGATGAAAACACTTAAGAGCTACTGTCGTAGCCATTTAAAGTATACAATACATTGTACATAGTATTAATAATAAAGTAGACATAGTACTACTAAATCACCCTATCCTACATGAGATGCCAAGACATATTTGTCTTGTAACTGAAACTTTGTGCCATTTGACCAACAATTCTCCATTTCCTTCTCCTTTGATATTTTGATGTATGACTACACTATGAAAAGGTCCCCACAATAAGATAAATAACTTCGCTAACATCACTACATCCTTGTCATTGTGTGTGTTGAAGACTGAAGTTCTCTCTTTGCAAATGTCAAGTGTACTCTACAGTTTTGTTAACTGTTACCACCACACTGTGCATAAGTTCTCCATAACTCATTCATCTTGCCTAACTGAAATGTTTTGCTTTTAGATCAGTATCTCCTTACTCTCCACCCAGCCGTAGCAAGCAGAAACATTCCTTCCTGTTTCATTAAGTTCAACTGTTTTAGATTCCACATAGATGTGAAAAAATCTAGCTGTCTTTCTGTGTCTGGTTTATATCACTTGGTACAGTATCTCCCAGGTTCATTCATGTTATCACAAATAGCAGGATTTTCTTTTATGTAATAAGGTATAACTGTCTGCTTTTTGTATACCATGTTTTCCCACTCACCCATTTCTAGACACTTGAGTTGTTTCCATATCTGGCTATTATGCATAATGCTGAAATGAATATGAGGGTTTAGACAGCTCTTTGAGACTCTATTTTCCTTTGGCTATAGACCCAGAAGTGGGGTTCCTGGATCATATGGTAGTCCTATGTTTAATATTTTGAGAAATGCCACACAGTTAGCCATAATGACTATGCTAGTTTACATTCTCACCAAGAGCATATGGTTCTCTTTTCCCTACACCCCACCTTCCCCAACAAGTATCCTCGTTTTATTTTTTATATGCACTAACCAGTATGAGGCACTATCTCCTCATGGTTTTGATTTGCATTTTTCTGGTAATGAGTGATAGTGAGCACCTTTTCATGTACCTGTTGGCCATTTGTGTGTCATCTTTTAAGAAGTGTCTAGTAAGGTCCTTTTCCCACTGTTAAAATCAGATTATTTGATTTTTTTTTTTTTGCTTTTGTTTTTGTTATCAGTTGTATAGACCTCATATATCTTGGATGTTAGCTCCTCCAGGGAGATATTTAGGAGGTTCTGAGAATCAGGCTGCAAACATTTGGAGGCATGGATCCCTGGAGGATTGTTGACCCCTGTTGTGGCAGGCAGGAAATCTGGGGCCTCAGTGCTGGGACAGAGCTCAGTCTGCCCTCCCTTAGAGAGGGATGACCTTGCTTTGCCAGTTTGTAGGCCCACCCCAGCCACTTACCCTTACTAATGAAATTGGGAATGGTTGGAGAAGTTAGGACTTAACTCAAGCATCCAGCACCCCCCGATGACTCTAATAAGGTGGTTTCCATCCCTCTTCTTGTCCTTAGTGAAAGTCCTAGCACCCAGTCAGTACTCCAATAAATGCTTACTGAGCTGAAGAAATAGGCTGTCAGAAAAATGGGCACAGTGCTAGGTAGAATTTTTGCTGGGAGGAAATACTTATCTTAATGTCCTCAACATAGAGGTGGTGGCTAGAGGTTGGCAGTAAATACATTTTTCCAGGAAAGTTATATAAAGTATGAATTTTTAAAGGGCAATGTGGAAATCTGGTTGGGAGAAGTGCTCACAACCCCTAAGGGTCATAAAGACTGAGAAGGAGCAGAGGTGTGACCCAGAAGCTGGAGGTGGGGCCCGTCCATGTCTCAAAGAGAAGATGAGTAACCTTAGCGACAAGTGTCATTGAGAGGTTGAGTGAGTGTGAGGCAAATTTCTCCTATCCCTCTGGATTCTTCTCAGGCTGGCTGAATAAATGAATTAATGCCATAGAGTAGTAGGAGGGGAAGACCAAATTTAATTACATACATGACTAAATGTTAGAGCAAGTAGGACAAACTGAGGATTTGTACCTTGAGCTCAGGAATGAGATGGGACCCTGGGGGGCTCAGGAAAGAGGAGGGACTCTCACAGGATGGGGCGAAGATGACTTCCCATGCATGACAAATTCCAGCCTTCAGATGTTTGCTCTGCTTTAAGGTTATTTTCTCTCAAAAAGTTATTTCTGGACATGACCCTACATCTGGGTAATCTTCATTCTTTGCGGTAAAGGTAGCCATAGGTAGGGCTTCCGCTGACCTTAGTTCCACATACCAAGGTAACCCATCTTAGAAAAACTTAATGAGCATTTTTGGTGATGATAACATACCAGATCAAGTAAAAATTGGTAGATCTGAAGGTCACTGGTGACCTGAGCAAGAACACTGTCCATTATTCGTTAGAGAACATGGGGTAGGGAACTGATTAGGTGTTGAAGTATGTGTGTATAGGCTTCTGACCTTGGAGAAGATAAATAGGGTGATAGGAAGTACAAATATTACAAGTAAGTTTTGGACTTATTTATGTAATACAGAGAATAAAAACTATTAAAACAATCAATGGAACAATGGCAAAGTGAATGGAATTGAGGTGGTAGATAGCAGGAAGAACTACTTTTTTTTTTAGGTTTATTTATTCATATAGAACTGGGGTACAGGCTAGAGGTGCAGGGGCAGCGAGCGGCTTCACCAGAGACAGAGTGGGGAGCAGAACAGGCTGACTGACGAAGTACACTGCTGAGGGGAGCAGCAGGCGGGTCAGGAGAGGTCGGCTATGCCATGTGGTCACCTCCGGGGCAGGCAAGGATTGAACTCATGCTGAAGTGGCTTTAGCTTCTTAGTGCTGCGCTTTAACACGCTGTGCCACCAGGGAGGGCCCAGGAAGAACTAATGTTTAGGGAGTGCTGTGTGCCAGGGACTGCAGCCTTACTTTCATATGTATCATGTTATTGTAAACCTAACATCTCCACTAGAGTTGTATCTATTCCTCACTTTAAAAATGAAAAAGTTAACCATGGCTCAGAGCGGTTATCTTTCTCAAAGTCCCACAGCAAATGAATCAAGATTCAAAAACCAGATCTTCTTGTGGCCTAGGAGGTAAGTCTCAGTACTGCTATCACTAAGGCCCAAGTTGAAGGTCCAGCCAGGGAGGTGATCCACAAGGCACAGCAGACCTCTCCTGTCTCGCCCACTGTTCCTCTCAGCAGTGTGTTTCAGCAGATAGGCATGTTCTGCTTTTCATGCTGTCTCTGATGAATCCTTTTTCACACATACTCCCACCTCTGGCCTATACGCTGGTTCTTCTTTTTTTTTAAGATTTAGTTATGCTTTCAAGAACTGAGGTACAGGCAAGAGGTTTGGGGGTGAAAGAACTGAGGTACAGGCAAGAGGTTTGGGGGT
>NW_004567125.1:24471142-24484387 GCF_000260355.1 Condylura cristata | reverse complement strand
AAGAGGTTTGGGGGTGAAAGAACTGAGGTACAGGCAAGAGGAGTGGGGAGCAGAACAGGAAGATGTACTGAAATATGCTGCTGAGGGGAGCAGCGGGCGGGCCAGGAGAGATCTGCTGCGCCATGTGGGTTACCTCCCTGACTGGGAATCAAGCTTGTGCTGCAGTGACTGCAGACAGCTTCACAGTGCTGTGCTTTATCCTGTTTTACCACCCTAGTTCTTCTATGGAAAAAAAAAAAAAGACTCAAAAGCCAAGTCTGTTTTATACCCAGATTCCTTATTTTTCTTCTGCATTATACTGCTTTCCTCTTTAATGTGAATGTGATTGAGGTAAAATAAAGGATATAATACTTTATAGGATGGAGGAAAAGTAGAGGAAATTTATACTTGAAGTCCTACTTGTTTGCATGTTTCTTTTTTCATCCAGATACCCATTCATTACGGGCCACTGTGTCCCACTAGATAAAAATGCTTTAACATTCTAAACTTTGTGAAAGTCTTTAAGCTTCCTCAGATTGTTACAGCTTCCCAAGGGCTGGCATCCTGGGTATCCTCTGATGGCTATGCTTTGAATTCTGCAAAACAGCATTTTTACATAGTTGTATTTGTGGTAGACTTTGGAGGCTTTTTGTGGGCAGCGAGGGAGAGGTATTTCTCCTAGCAACACAAACAGCTTCCAGTGGAACATATAGCACTCTTGTTCTTAAAAGCCTTTTTGTTTTCCCCATTGGGTCTTCCAATGGCATCATCACCCACGCATATGAGGCTACTTGATCAACTTATCAACTTCTCCCTTTAATTCTATTCCTCCTGATTATTCCCTCACTCCTCTGTTATTTTCAGGAATGCTAGTATTTCTTCATTCTTTATGACAACCAACTGTCTGTAGCCCCTCTTCCCCTGACAGGTCTAAGCCTTTCTTTGCAAATCCAAGATCATGGAGCATCTCTAATCATTAAGGTGGTCTTCCCTGGAACAAGATCGGCCTGGTTTTGATTTTATATTGCCTCTATGTAATTAAAAGTGAAATATTCTGCTGAACTGAGGAGCTTGGGAAGGGGGTGAAGGAATAAGAGCTAGGAAAGGGGGTGATATGTAACCTCTTAAGGGGACACCAGGGACTGTCAACAGAAGATTCACTTCACTTCAATTCAATTCAAGAGTGACCTTTGAATTTTTTTCCAGAAACCAACTAGCTATCCAAGTAGACAAGAAAGTGGAAAGATGAGTGGAGTTCTTGGGGTTAGATGTTTGCAAAGCAATTATTAGGTGACCCTATGAGGCAAGAGATGAATAGACAACATTGTGTAAGTGCTGATGAGATGGTGTGGGGGTGGGAGCCAGTGAAGAAGTGGGTCCTAAATGGAAGGAGGGGGTAGGGGGCAAAAGTAAGGTTCAAAAAGAGAAAAACAGGTGGTTTGAAAAAGGACCAGATAGAGAAGAGACTCTGCTCAGAAAGGGCATTTGTACTTCAGCTTAGCAGCTGGCACACCTATGCAACACTGCAGCCTGGTGGCTGGGTGCGGAGTGGCATCTGCACTGCGTGCGCTGGCGTCTCCGGTGTTGCGCTGGAAGATGTTTCCCTGACCAAGTGCCTAAACGGAAGGAAGGGTCACAGAGACACAGCACCCGCTCCCCCAGCAATCGGAGATGAGAAAGGCTAATCAGGCTCAGTCAGCATCTTCAGGGACCCCCACACCACCCCCACGGGGGACAAAGTACATGGCTCAATAGCTGTGATTTCTCCCTCCACCACTTGCTAACAACTACTCTTCGGGAACAATGCTCTCTGTGCTTGCTGATAGACGCCTGAGGACAGGGGAGCGGGCGTTTCAGCGTTAGGTCCAGTGAGATTCTGTCCAACCTGCATGTGCTTGGGGTCCTGTTCCTCATCCATGTCTTCCTCACCACCTTCCTCCCCAGCCATGGTCTCCCCACATCTTTCGTGTTTTTTTTTTTGCATTTTTATACAATCTCTTGTCATCTGTTAACACAAAAGAGCAGAGCACGCCAGGCTTTCGGCTGTCCGTTACAGGGGAGCTTCTGGTTCGGAGCCGCTCTGCCTGCCCCTGGGGAGCCATCTGTCTTCCGTGTGTTCCAGAGCAGTAACTTTTCTGCCAGATTTTTCTCTCGGTAGCGTTTGCCTCCACGTTGGGTCACTGATAGCTAGATGTCATGTACTGTTGTGCCGATGGCACAGTCAGGGACCACTTTAAAGCTGTAACAAATGTCCTTAGTCACGGGCCATATGGAGTCCCTGTGGGGGGCACCATTAGCTGTAAAGCCTGAGCCACATTTGCGGTTGCCTTATCCAGGAATGAGAATTCCAAATTGCAGAAATGTTTTGATAAAATAGACTGGAACAGATTTTAAGCCACTCCACCATCAAACAAATGTCTTTCTGTCCTCAATTCAATTTTATTTCCCTCAAATGATTTCAAACATGACAGTCACAGACAGATGCCCCACATGCTATCAGCATGATTCTTGACAATGTTGCCTTAACTTATAATGGCCCCATAATTGGTCATAGTTCTCCCCCCCTGAACAGGGAGAGCTTCCCTTATCTCAGAATATGGAGGGTTTCTTGGAAACAGTTTCCCATCAGAAATTTTCCCACGAATCCTCACTTCCGAGGAGCACACAAGGTACCTATAAGGATTTAGGGCCAGCACCCTAACAGGCAGGCAATGAACTTGACTTTTAGGGCACCCTGCTCACCTTTCAAAGCCAAGTCTCAGCTGATTAGACAGCCTGCTCTTCTATCACACAGCCCAAAACTGCCCATGACTTTGAGCAGCTTGCAGGCGGGCTCATGCCACTTCTCATTCACCTAGTACTTGTTTGGCAAGAAGCAGGCGGAAGACGGCTGAGTCTGGAGCAGGAAGAAGCCTACAAGGTCATATAGAAGGTCATCTAGCACAGGTTTCCAAAAGTGGGTTCCAATGAGCATTAGGAGCCATTAAGATAGAAATTTAAATTTTATGGGAAGGGGTTAGAGAGGCTTTCATGGCCAAGGAAGTTTGGGAGTGACATGCTCAACAAAAGCGCCTTTATTGTTCTTATTATCTTAGAACATACTGAATCTTTAAAGTGCTTTGGAACCTTGTAAATGACTAAAAGAAGTGATAGAAGCGTGAGTGTGAATTTCCGCTGGAGTCTGTGTCAGTGCAACCCTCTCACTTTACAGATGAGGAAAATGAGGCTGAAAGAGGAAATTAATGCTCAGAAACATTATTAGTAGTGCCTCTGGGATTAGTCTAGACCGCTCCTTACTGTACATTTTCTATGGGGTATTTACACACAGCCCCCTACATTCTGGTGACAAGAAGAACCAAATGAATGAGTGTGAAGCATGGATCTGATGCCCAGTGCTTGTTTTCAGCTCAGCATTTCAAAGTAATGCCCTGGACCATCAATAATCACCCCAAACTTCCCAGATCCTTGGAGGGGGCACACATTTCCTTCATGAATTGTGCAATCCTCACATTTCTGATATGCATGAAGGTATATTGGGCCTGGTTATATTTTATTCATATTAGTCCAAGCCAACGCTTCACCTAAAAACACAAACAAGCAAGAAAAAATAAGATACCAGGCAAATGAGCCCTGCAGAAGGAAATTTGTGGACAAATGCAAGGCCCTTAGTTTGAAGCACAATAGAGAAAAAGAAAATGCCAAGAACAGCTGAACGTGCAGAACACTAGGCAGAGAGGGGTGCATGTGATGGAGTGGGGGTGTCCTCTGAATCATTCCCTAAATTTAGCAATGCAGTCTTTAAAAAAAAAAATGAGCCTTTAAGATCTGCTTCCCAGAAATCCTGTTATTTCTTTGCACATATCTTATATAAGTCTGTGCCTCAGGCCTGCGGAAGAATTTAATGGGGAGGGCACAGCCCTATTTTAAAAGTACCACCAAGAGAAACCTAGCAGAACTTGAGAGGATAAGAAATTCGGGAACCTTTGCCTTTTTGGTCCGTGCAGTGGTGAGGGTGCCATCTCTGGGAAGTCACGTTTGTTGAGCTCTTCCCATCTCCATGTGATGGGTCTCAGATGGATTCATCTCTTCCTGAAGACAGCTGTCACTGGGGTGGTTAATCATTACTAAAGTCTTTATCATCGCTCTTATTAAATGCCCACAGGAGCCTCTCTGCCACCCACCCATGGCACTCTCCCTCCCATTTTTCTTTTAGCCTCACCCCATGAGTGGTTCCAGAAAGCATCAGTTCCCCAGAATTTTCTGGAGTCCAGTCTTTTGATTCCTCTTCCAACTTGCATCCAGCATCTTCTTACATGGTTCCTGTGAATGTCCTTATGGCAAGTATTATGGAGGGATGAGAATCCTGACAGTCAGGAGGGACTGCTCTCGACCACACAAGTGATGTCGTTGAAAGTTTAACTAGGAGCCAAGACCCTGGTATTTCTGGGTGTCCTCTGCCTATCTCTGGGAATTCTGTGTTTGGGGTCAGCTTTGAGTACACAGTGCAGAGAGTGAAAGTGGTCATTGTGATCAACTAGCTCCCCTCCAGAGCCTTCAGGCAACCTCCCCTTGCTTCTACCCACTTCCAGGCCGTCTCCCCCATGAAGCTTTTTTCCTACTTCCCTATAACAAAATTCTGTACCCATCTGCCATCCTTTTTTTTTTTTTAATAGTTTATTTTTTCCACCTCAGTTGCAATCCCCTTGGGTTTCCCATCACCGAATCACCCATGTGCCATCTCCATAATCCAGTGCATCTGCCATCCTTCTAAGTCATCTTGTTTCTTTCCAGAGCAGGTCATGAATCCCTGGAAGCTGCTGCTTTGAAAAGAAACTGATAAACAAATTCAGTTTTATTAACTATTGGTAATGGATAACAACTTCATAATTATAAGCCTAGGATACTTCACGTTTTAAAAGGCAAGAGCTTGTTAATTCACCAAGTTACTCAAGTGCCTCCTTAGGGCCAGGCCTTGTCCTAGAGGTCCCTTCACACAAGGGAGATTCCTGGCTAGACTCCAGTGGGAGAGCTGAGCAAGTAAACTAATAAGACCATTTGTGATAGTAAAAAGTTCTGTTAAGAAAATAAAGCAAGATGACAGGGTAGTTGTTTGTTGAGCTGGAGTGAGCAGGGCAGGTTTTTGTTGAAAAAATGATGTTTGAGTCTTCACCTGACTGAAGAAAAGGAGCAAGATTTGAGTAAGGATGTTCAGGTAGAAGGAGGCATTCCTGGGGAGGAAAGGCCAGTGGGGCTAGTGAGAAAGGAGGGAATAGGGGTGGGAAGGGAATTGGTGAGGGGGGGTGCAAGTTGCGAGTACTTCATAGCCTGATTTGTTCTGTGATTGCAATGGAGACCTTTGGTTTCCAGAACGGCATTGCCAACATATTTAAGTCTTAGGAGACCAGGCTCTAATATAACAGAATGACTGTGTAGTTCAGATCCCTTGAATAATGTTATTTCCTTCAACCTGGTTTCCCCATAATATTGATGAGAAAAAGAATCCCAGCCATGTAGTTAGTTGGAGGACCTGTTTCATTGTTTCACTTAAGTCTTTGTTCCTAAGAATCTGTTGACAATGTTAAGTGAGAACTACTATAGCTGTTGAATTTTTAGCCATGAGGAAGAAATAAGGTAGAATGGCTTAAAAAGTGGATTCGGAAGTCCTAGCCAAGCTACTTTACTGCATTTACTTCCAAAGGTTTCACATAGTAACACATAGAAAATCCTATTTGTACAGCACGCCTGGAAATAGAGGCTTGAGGCTGACTCAAAAGCTGAGGTACATCGACTGGGGATTTCAAAACTGGTCTCAAATGTCCTCTCAGTCCTATTTTAAGACATTTATAACATTCCCTTATGATGCCCCTCAGTCTCTAACTGAAGAGCAACTCCCATTTAGGTGATAGTGATTAGTTGTCCTTTTTTACATTTCCCAAGTATCAAGTCCCATCCTAAATAGCAAAGTACTGTCAATCAGTATGCACTGTGCTCCCAACCATGCAAATTTTCCAGACTCACCAGGTCTCCATGCCTTCATCACTGCCATTTGGATGGCCAGTTCTTTCCAGAGGCCAGCCCAATTGGTGGTGATTCAGAATCTTTTAGAACAAGATAGTCTACCACAATGGCTTATGGAAGTGGAGATATTTATTTTTCTACCTACTTTTCCATAGGCCAAAAAAAAGTTCTGATGGAATAATAGAAACATTTGATGCTATAAATAAAGCATGGACACTGGAAGGTCTCTGCATCAGAGTCAAAAATCACCCTTCTTCAGTCAGGGGCAAGTGTGGAAAGATAGCAAGACTTGCCTTCTACTTATGCTAGTCATCCCCTCATCTGCCTGACATTAACTAACAGACATTGCTTCCTCCTTCCTATCTTTTAACACACACTGAAATTCTTTGTCTTCTCCCTTTTTAGATCATGGACTGCTTTCAGCACTAAAAAACATTTCACTCAACTCTCTTCTTATATGGTTTCTGAGAGAAGTCTGACATAATTCATCTCTTCTTCCTCTGTAGGTAAAATCCTCCTCTGCCCCCAACTTGCTTCAAGGCTTTTTCTGATTTCCTTTAGTTTTAATATGTATTTCTAGGCATATTTTTTTAAAATTATTTTGAATTCTCCTGCATGGTGTTCTCTGTGTTTTGTGGTCCATCCTTAATTTTGGAAAATTCCCAGTCATTATCAAATATTTCTGCTGCTTTCTCTCCTTCTGGTATTCCATTTATCTGTGTGCTATCCCATTTATAATTTCCCACACTTGTTAGAAATTATGTTCTTGCACTTTTTCTCTTTGCTTTTCAGTTTAGGAAGTTTCTGTTGACCTATCTTCAAATTCACTGGCCTTCCCTAACCCAAGTTCAGTCTACCGATGAGAACAACTTTCTTCATTTCTAATTAAGTGTTTACATCTAACATTCCTTTCAACTGTTTTTTTTTTTTTTTTTAGTTTGTCTCTCTGTTGCTAGTACCCATCTGCTTTAAATGTTGTCTTTTTCCCATTAGCATCCTTATGAAGAAAAGTTGTTCTAAATTAATCAGTTTGGCAATTCCAAAGTGTCTGCTGTTTGAGTTTGGTTTTGATGTTTGTTTTTTCTTTTAATGGCAGAAAAAAGTTGTTTTTTTTTTCTTTTTTTCAAAGTTTCTTCAGAGTTCACCTCCTGGAGCTAAACTATGAAAATCTGGGGACTCTTCATGATGCTGGGATCCCAGGAGTTTTAGCTTTCACATTAGTACACATTCAGTCTTCAGCAAATATCAGTTACTCTTAAATGTCCCTAGCTGGTTCCTGTAGCAACTCCTGGTTTCAAACAAGCCATGCTCTGACTTTGCTTATCTCTTTAATGCTCAGAAAGTCAATTTGCCGGGAGACCTCTATTCTCTGATCAATCTAAGGACAATGGCTAATTGTTTTGATGTGTCCTGTTGTTTGGGTTTTTTTGTTTGTTTTTTCATGTGAGGACAGGAGCAATGACTTCTAAGCTATTCACTTATTAGGTGGTCAGCTGATGACTTTTATTCATCTTTGCAGTTCCCTTTTATGGCATATCACCTAGAGATAGCAAATATTCATTGAGTGTTTGCTAGGTCATAGTCTGAAAAAAGAACAAAAGAAGGAAGCAATAAACTAGAAGACTGTTATTCAAATGATATGTTTATGTTTTTTTTTTTTTCTTAGCTGAATTATGAGAGAAGATCTTCATTTTGTTACAGAGCAACCCAATGTGAACTGGGTTGTCTGTCTATGGATCCTCATCCATGAGCTTAAGATTCAGTTGCACTGCAGATATACACAAAAGGGTCAATAAATAGGTTTATTTACAAAGGATAAAGGAAAAGGAACAACCCAGAGAAAGAGAGATACCAAGTTAACTAGAATATCCTAACAGTTCAGTTTACCTGGAACCCCAATAGCACACTGAAAGTTGATCAAAAGCCAAGCAACCAGCCACGAGGCCAAGGGACAGAGAGGAAAAATCACCTCAGTTCAACATGCCTCCTTACATATATCCCAAAAGTCTCAAACTGGCTGCTTAGCTCCACCCTTGAGTCCTTGCAGTCCTCCCTTTGGTAATGCTGGGAGCTGTAGTTTCAGTGACTAGAGTAGGAAGTGGGGTCCACAAAACCTATATCTGCAGAGTTCATTCAGGACATCCTTTTCTCCCTAACAATTTCTTGACTTTGAACCAAGATTATGTTGGAGTTTTGTCTATTTTTGATAAGAACTAAGTTCTTACCAAACCTTCTGATCCATGAGAAGATCTCTGCTTCCTGTTTACTCACCTTGACTTCACTAGTTACCAGATTTTGGATTCTTATTGGCCCTATGGAATTCCCAAAGTGAATTTATAGTCCTCAGCTTGAATAAAAGAACTTAACTTATTTGTCATCTATTGTGACATCCTGAGTTTTACTTTCTCTCAATCTTAACATTTATTCATATCTTCTTTAATTAGGTAACATTTATGGGTCAAAATAATAACATTAAGTTCTATGCTATATGCTTTTCATAAATCTCATTGACTCTTCATAATTATAAGGTGGTAACTTCTACTTCTGAAAGACAGGAAATTCTAACTTAAAGATGCTAAATAAATTACATCACTCAAATGGCTAGAGCTAAAGGATTTCAAGTGTCCAATCCCAGTGCACCCATCCATTTTACAGCAATTATTGAGCACCCACATATTGTGGTAACTATGGTAAAAAAATGTCTTGCTGTATAAAAAAGATAGGCCACATGTTCTTGTTTTTAGTGTTATGATCCCCTATGTGGAAAAGTAGATAGAAGACCATGAAGAAATAGTAGAAAGAAGAATAGGTAGGGTAGAAAGAGAGAAAGGCCATTTATCCTAGATGCCTGTACAAGGCTTCCATTACATATGATTGTTTCTCTACTCCAGTAATAGCTGAGTCTGACTTAGCTGTTTGGTTCTTGATATTTTCACTTGGTTTGAAATTCATAAGACTGTCTTCAAAAGATACCCATGAAAGTATCCCCTTCTTTAAAATGTATGCTCCCTAAGCCAGTCAAAGACAGAAAGGTCAAAGTTGGGAGAGGCCATCCTGGGCCCCCTTCTCCTACAGCCACATTTCCAGAAGCCACCAACCCATGGCCAACTCTGGAAAAGTAGCTTCTGAAGCTGCCAGTTTTGTACCCTTCCTGGACTCATAGCAAACTTGAGGTAGAGCAGACCAAGTAGAGAGTGGGAGAACTGTTTATGTACTCAATCAGGAATTAGTACTTTATACCCTATTAGCTTTTTAAAGCTACATAAATGTCTAATTCTGAGTTGCAATGATTTATGTTTAGGGACCAACTTTAGCAAAGGATGAATATAAATGATAGAATAGATAGGTGGGTGAGAGAGACAGACATGAGACATGAGGGAAGGAAGGAAACATAAAGGTCATTGAAAATCACCCACCCCGGGCCCTCCCTGTTGGTATAATGGGTTAGGACGCGGCCCTGCAAGCCAGCCCCAGCTGCTTCAGTGCAAGTTGGATCACACCACAGAGGTGATCTATATGGTGCAGCAGACCTCTTCTGACCTGCCCGCTGCTCCCCTCAACATGTTCTGCCTGTTCTGCTCCTCACTCTGTGTGAGTCTTCTCACCAATCCTGCACCTCTGGCCTGTACCCCAGTTCTGTATGTATAGATAAACAAACCATAAAAAAAAATCACCCCCCCCGCCATGCTCCCAGCCCACATGCTGAATTGTTGAGTGAGCCTCACAAGCTCTGGGGAGCTATTAGGGCGCAAGCCTCTGGTTCTGCTCTGGAAGTATAAGTAGTAGTAGCTGACTTTCTAAGATTATTTAATTCCTCCCACCAGATGAGTGGCTGACATACCAAGAACAGCTTTTACCTCTTGTTATCTTGTAACCCATCTGCTACTGCTTTTTTAAAAAACAACAAAACTGTGGACAAATATAACACCTGTCTTCTAGCTTAAAAAGAACATTTCTATACAAAACACCCATCCTTGAGATCCCTAATGTGTCATTCATTTTATAAGCTATGTTTTTATTTTTCTACCACCCATACAGAAATAGCTTCTTGGGTTCCTAGTTCTGATACTTATTCTCTCTGCTTCTCCCAGGGGCTTTCCCATTTCTTCACCATAAACTTCCTTTTTCTCTGAAGATTTGGGACAGACCGACCTTCCTTGACATACTCAGGATCCTTGAAAGTGGACACTTTACTTACAATGTCTCCTTTTCTGAAAAATAGGTTTCTGTAGTCATAAGATTAAATAAAAATAATATAGATAAGGCCTATAGCATAGTTCCTAGAACATAATAAGAACATAACAATTGCTAGTGGTTTTATTTAGCCCTGGTCATTGTTTTTGTTTCGTATTCATTCTCTTTTCCTAGTCTCCCCATTTCCTTTTTCCTACATTCAGAAAGCCATTTCTGAAGTCCCCCGTATTTCCTCTTTAAGGTTCCCTTTGTATCAAATCAGAGATGTGCTCATACATTAAAATGTTTTCAACCTATGTTTGGAAGTACCTGTAATGAAGACAGGACCATAATGTTGTGAATTTCTTCCAGATCAATGGACAGCAGTTTCCAGTGAACCTTTGGCTGAACAGAGAGGCACCTTATTACTTTCTACCCAGATTCCACAGGTTCTGACCTCTGCTTTCAGTTATTATTTGACACAGACAGTCTAGAAGGGGACCCTCATGGGATGCACGTCACCACCCAGGTCCTGACTCAGAGCAGGAACAAGGAGCTCTTGGAAACAGTCCTGCCACTCAAGGCTCTCAGATGGCCCCGAGGGTGCCTCTTGAAATATGCATAACCCCAGTCACTTAGACATACATCTCATTAAATGAGATATTTTTTTTTTAAGAATGGGAAATAATTTATAATGATAAAAATAACTCAGACTTGCCTCAAGTGCAAAAATAAATTCTGTACCTTCTGTCTGATTCAGGGACAGAAAAAGGGAGCAGGGAGGAAGAATATGAAAGAATATATTGTTACTGAAGCTAGAAAGAACAGAAACTTGGTGAACCAACAGGGGTGTGCTGAGGCCCAGGGTACGTGGGTAAGACAGTGGAGGAAGACTGAATTAAAAAACAAAAATCTATTCCTTAGTTCAGAACTCAGCAAGTCATTCCCAGCATGGCACTTTGTTTCTAGATAATGGTACGCCACAGGGATGCAGATCCATCCAGCCCTCCCCGACACCTTTTAATTATAGGCTCTGAAAACACAAAATAGCAGAGCTCTCAGAAGGTCCTTTCTTTTAATGGTTTTTAAATACACTGTTGGTGCATGTCTGGTTCTCACATCACCTTGGCTGCTGTGAGCCTGCCTCCCCGGCCCCATAATCTGCACTGACCTCGCTGCTCCTCATCTGGCACCTTAAAAACAGCAGCCATGCTCCTGCCTCAGGGCCTTTGCACTGACTGTTCCCTTTTGCCCTCAAGATACAAAAAACTTCCCAGGCAAACTTGGGCATCACCTCTGATTACTCCTTAGTCAGTTCAGATTATCGTGAATAACACTAACCCCACTTGTTCTTTTATACCCTGGAAATGAAATCACAGGCATGGAATCATGAAGCAGTCTCAGAGTAGAATGACTTGTTCCCCTTTATTTCTGTCCTCTGCCTGGGGCCTAGTCAACTGCCCGGCCAAGGTTATAAGAAGTAGGGGCATTGCTTGAAGACTCTGCAAAGCCCCATCAGTTCTCAGACTTGTATTCTGGGCCCATGCTATCGCCAGTTTAACCGGGAGTAATTATAGTAATGCATGGTTCTGAGCAATTACTGTACTGTCATCATATGCTAGGGGAGGCATCCTGTCCATAGTCAGGCTGTGCTAGAAGAACACCAGTGAGACAGGCAGGCAAGTGACTTTCACACCCTAGACCTAATGTATGTGGCTAAAACCCTTGCTCTTCAGTTCTGTAAGATTAGGAGAGTGCTTGAAGTTTATTTCTATAAGATAACATTATTCACCTTTTACTCTAAGGGTCTTAATATTTTTAAGACCTTTAATGCCTATTAAAAACCTTTAATGCCTGTTAAAGACCTTTAAGACCTATTAATGCCTATTAAGTTTTTACTATAGATCAAGTGATGCTAAAAGTATATAGTTGTACACAAGTTGTGTATCTATGTGCATTGCTATGTAAAAATCACTGGGCTTTATACTTTAAAACTGTGTACTTTATTGTTTATGTATATATATGTAAATTATAATAAAGTACATAAGTGTTAAGTGTAAAGCCCAATGTTGTTCACATAACAATACTTTTGAA
Organism: Condylura cristata; assembly: GCF_000260355.1. Taxonomy (NCBI): domain Eukaryota; kingdom Metazoa; phylum Chordata; class Mammalia; order Eulipotyphla; family Talpidae; genus Condylura; species Condylura cristata. The sequence goes on along the minus strand of NW_004567125.1, from coordinate 24,472,123 downwards.
AGCACCACCCAAATCAAACTACATAACATTAACACTCCTGCTAACTGACATATACAAAGGCGAGTACTGTTGAACCTCATGAGAATAGATTAATTATACCATTCTTGACCTTCATTTGATTCATTGCAGGATACATTATTTTTTTCCTGATTCTTTTCATGAAGCACTATGTCTATGAGATTCACTCATATACCATTAGCCATAATTTGATTTCATTCCTGGGTACTCTTTCAGTACACGAATAAATTTTTTGTTCATGGATATTTGAACGATTTCTATATTTTGTAATTATGTTTCAAGCCTCTTGAGCAAGTGTTTTGGGGAACATGTTTTCCTTTCTTTTGGGCATATCCCCAGTGTGGAAGGTGCTGTGTCATGAATGTATATTTATCTCTAGTGGACATTGATTAGTGCTTTCCCTATTCCCCTCCTACTAAAAACATGAAAGTGCCAGTTGTTGTTTCTCCTCACCAACACTTGGTGTTGCCAGTATTTTTAACTTTAGTCATTCTGGCAGGGCTATAGTGGTTTTTAGTGTAGCTTTAATTTACTCTTGCTTAATGATTTATAATGTTGAGCAATTCCTTGGCCAGTTGGGTAAACTTTTTGAATTAAAGATTTATTTACTTATGATACAAGAATTTAGGCACAGGCCAGAGGTACAGGGGATGAGCAGATTCATTAGAGACAGAGTGGGGAGCAGAACAGGCAGATCAACTGAAAAACACTGCTGAGGGGAGCAGCAGGCAAGACAGAAGAGGTCTGCTGCACCATGTGGGTCAGCTCTCTGACTGGGGATTGAATTCGACCTGCACTGGCTGCAGACAGCCTGATGGTGCTGCAATTTTAGCCCTGTGCCACCAGGGAGGTCCTGAAATTTAGATCACTTGCCTTATAGATATTTATGAATGTATTATCTTTGGTTTATGAGCATTCTTGATATATTCAAATATGAATCCATTGTCATATATATATATATAT
>NW_004567125.1:24469331-24470232 GCF_000260355.1 Condylura cristata | reverse complement strand
TTGGCATCTTAACATTGTCAGCTATTTCAATCTATGAACATGGTATATCACTCTATTTAGGTATCTTTTAATTTCTCATGGAACTTCTGGCTATTTTCTACTTGGTGTCCTGAAGAAGAAAAACTGTTGGTGGAAGTACTGTGCTTTTCTTATTCCCTGGCTAGCATGATGTTTAAACTCCTAATTTGTGCAGGAGATAACATGCTGAAGCAATGGTCCAGTCATGATAGTAAGTTTTGTTAGCACCAATCATCTCTCTCCTTAAATTAATTCCTCCGTAAGTAATGATCACCATGGATCATCAGAAATTTAGATTCCAGTAGTTTAAATCCAAAAGACAAACTAAACTGCCTATACCAGAATCTCAGAGGGAGTGAGAACAGACAATGTGATCCAAGGAGTGAGTCTCTTTTGGAAGACCCTCTTTTCTGTGTTTTTGAGTCACTGTGATGCTGTTTCTGTGTTGGCATTCCTGTTTGTTCAATGGGTGTGCAGTTTAGCCAACAGTTGGCCATAGATGTGGAGGGAAATTATTTTAAGTCTTTATAAACTAAAGACTTTTCTGTTAAAATGTCTTAAACCTACACCCATGGAAGACAGTTTCTTTCACAAAAATCTATCACAAAACTCAATGCTAATAACTCAGGGGAAAGACTCTTCATGACTTTTCAAGAGGATAGAAGTGCTGGGATTCAAAATTTAAAAGAAATTTATACTGAGTCGCTATTACTGTAGTGCTGAAAGTGGAAAATTTCAGACATAAGATCTTTCAGTGTCCTGTGTGACTTTTATTATCTAAGCAAGGAAAGGCTACACAAAGTTGTCATGTTCAGTTCACTGCCATTCGCCCATGGGCTGACAATGGAGCACCAAAGGGGAGAAACACCTAAGATTTTTTTTT
>NW_004567125.1:24461466-24467336 GCF_000260355.1 Condylura cristata | reverse complement strand
TGCTTTTGGCTATGTCTGTACACATGTATATAGTTTCTCACCATGACTATGGCTCATAGATACCCCAGAAACATGGCCTATAATCACCTCTTTCATTTTCCCTGGCAATCTCAAGAATTAATGCTTGCTAAGGTAGGCAAATATCTAAAGAGCCAAGAATCAAAGTAATAGAGGGCAAACTTTGTAAATTTCAAAAGATTGCAATGCAATAAATGTAAAAATTAATAACAGAGCTCTTTGACTTAGACATCTTATTCACCAGAAAACTCTGGCTTAAGTATGAAATATCCATTGGCTTTTTCCCCTTGAATTTTGAAAGCACCAAGAAGTATAAGGAAAATTTATCTTTGTATTTTGGTTATGTTCTGAAGATGGATCAATCTTAATAGCTTCTTTTCTGAATTTTTCTTGCCAGTCCTCTGAGGTTAATATAAACTATTGACTTAGAGAAGCACGGAGAGAATAATAATTAAGGTAAACATAGTAGTGTTGATAATCCACCTTGAATTTATACAAGGGCTTTCTTCTATCAGGTATACAAGATGTTCCTCAGAACTTCACATTAATGCTCACATAAAATTTAAGCAATTTAGGAGCTGAAGCAATTAATGTTTTTACAAATGGGATTAAGTTCAAATAAGTCAACTGATGTACTTAACATTTACAGTTTCTCTCAATGAAATGAGTCAGATAATTACCAATTCCCTTCTTAAGCCTCTTTCAAATACACTTTTCTCCTCTAATATAATTATTTGCATTAATATATTTTTTACTCTAATGTAATATGAAATTAGGAAACATATTTTCATGCTATGTTCTCTTTATTATTACTGCAGGAAGTTATAAAATATCTTGTGAACAAGTGATAGAAACTAAAATATACTGCCAACATTTAAGGTAGTTGCAAGTATTGTAAATATTTAAACAAAAATACAGCTTTGGGTCTATTTAGTTACTGAAATTTCAAGAGTATGGTGTGATCATTCAATTTTATTATTTTATTAGCTTTAAATTTTCTTACGGTGGCCCTAAGTGCTTATTCCTTCTATATATACCTTTAAAATGATTGCCTCGAGTGGAAGTTACAGTTGTGTAAATTATGAGTCTATAAAAGAAGATATCAAATAGCATCTGGGAGGCTCAAAGGATGAACATATATTTGAGGATGATCTCTTGCTGGATTTAGAGACCTCAAGAAACCACTCAACTTCAAAAGGTTGAAAGATGTGAACTGTAGGAATTAAGGCAAGAAAATCATAGAGGGGAGCTAAGCTGAGATGAGACGACTAAAATGAGATTAAACAGATATAAGAAGGTTAGCAAAGATATTGCAATACAAGGTAAAATAAAATTTACCTTGCCAGACATAAAGAGTAGAATTGAATTTATAGAGAATTGAACCAGTGGGGAAAATTGGGAAGAGCTTCAGAATTCAGATTAAAGGAACAAACAGAAAAATGCTGACCAAGAAGATGAGGTGTATGTGTGGTGGGAAATGGAAAGCACAGTATACCATATAATAGGTAATCTTGGATGATGGACCAGAGTAAAGGGAATCTGTGCAATTGTTCAGGAATTAAAATATTTTATTATCTAAAACAAACAGAAAACCCTGTGATTGCATTTAGCCTTAAGGCAAATTAATAACTCTAAGAGGAAATCCATATACCTATGTATAGCCCAACTAAAACCTTTAATTAAAAATAATCCTAAATATATAAAAAAAAAAAAGACTACTAAATTGGAAAAGACTAATGGCAAGACTCAGGCCTGGGACTTCATATTAAGCAATAATAGACTGGGTTGTTTTCTCTCTTGATAAGAACCAAAAAATCTGCATAATTTATCTGAAAGCACTGGAGAGTCCCTAAAGAAGGAATTTGAAAGACTAAAACCTTCAAGGAAAGGGGGAAAGGGAAAGTGGAGGGCAGATTCTAGCATTTCCTGTCACTTGCAAGGCAACTTTCAAGTTCAAAAGCAGCTGCTAAGAGAATAGAACTGAGGTTCCTATTTAGACCCATGGGGTTAAGGAGATAAACATCAGAGTTGGGAGCTCAGCCCCCTTGTGGGCTCTGAGGGGTATGTGTGAACACGTGACTGCATTAGGGACACACTGCTTACACAGGGCACAAAGCTAGCTTCGAATTGCCTAAAAACCTGTTGGCATTAAATGATCTGGGATTGAGGGTCTCCCTGGTGTCCTAGGGGTTAAGTCTCAGCACTGTCACCAGTAAGGCCTGAGTGTGATCCCCAGGCAGGGAGCTGACCCACATGGTACAGCAGATCTCTCCTATCTGGCCCCCTGCTCCCCTCAGCAGTGTATTTCAGTGGATCCTCCTGGCCTGCTCCCCACTCTTGTCTCTGGTGAATCCTCTCACCCCTGGCACTTCTAGCCTAGATCCCTCCAGCTCTTTTACACAAAAATTCAAATAAATAAATGATCCGACATACACAGTACTACCAGTCTAGCCAGCTGAAAGAGGTAATTGTTTTCTAGAAACTCAACCATTTATATAAGTTTTACTAACAATGTCCAGCACGCAGACAAATATAATCAGTATATAAAACCACAAGACTTGACTGAGAAGCAAGAAAATAAAGCCAGGCAATAGAAGGAGATCCATGGGACATTCAAGTAAGGGAAAAAAAGTATCAGGGACTATAAAATAGTTATGATTACTACATTGAAGAATTTAACAGGAGGGATTTTTGGCAGAGAAGTAGAAATTATTAAATACATTCTAGTGGATATTCTAAATGGGGAAACACACTGTAAAGTATAAATGGCTTAGATACAGCTGATGTGGAAGATAGGATAGGTAAAGTAGAAAGAGTCAATTAAAGAGAAAATGAGATCACAGAAAATCTGAAGACATAGGTTATCTATGTGAAAGGGTCTACCTTTGTAATGTTAATCTCAAGCAAGGAGAGAATGAGTGCAAAAGCAATATTTCAAGACATGATGACTGAGAAGTTTCTAAAACTGAAGATTTTTTTGCCACATGTAATATAACATGGACTTAAAGCCAGATGAACACAGAAAACGACACCCAGGAACTTCCAAATAAAGTGGACAACTTTGATAATACAGAAAAGATCTTACAAGGAATGTGTGTGTGTGTGTGTGTGTGTGTGTGTGTGTGTGTGTGTGAGAGAGAGAGAGAGAGAAAGAGGCTGGGGGAAGGGAGTTTTCAGGCAGTGAAATAGACTCAATCATAGCAAAGGAAAAGAATAGTAGGAAGAACTTGATAGATTTTTGTTACCATAAGAGCAAAAATATGTGATCAGAATATCACAAGTAAATTAGGATGTAACTGTAAATGGGGAATGAGAATGTTCTTTACATAATAAAGTACTGCTTAGCTTCACAAGTCAAGTAGTATTTCAAGTCAGTAGAAAATAGGGAATTGAAATGTTCAATTTAGACATAAAAAATGTAAATGAAAACACTAAGATTTCATGTATTATCTACAATATATATCAGTTTTGGCAAGGAGGTAAGGGAGTATGCACTCTCATCTGTGGTCAGGACTGTAAATTCAGACAAATGTTCTAGGTGGCAATTTGGCAATGTAGTGAAAGCTATAAATATTCCTTTATCTCATTGCTCAACTATCTTTTAAGATTTTTAGATATTGGAAGGAAATATTTAGACAGGTATAAAAAAGTACATTCAAAATTCTAATTGCAACATTAAAAATAATAACCAAAATTGTGAACAACATCCATAGCCAATTGTCATTTAATGTACTTCTCAAATGTTAACACATTCTTATTTTTTCAAATTGAATGCATGTCACAGTTGATATTAGAAGGCAATCTAAATTGTTAGTTAGCATAGTAAGTTGTAATGAGGTTGTCATTGTTTTCATATGTGGGAACCTGATTTGAGATCATAGCTGTGATCCAAGTGCCATTTCACTTAAGATAGTTACCGTGTTGTGGACTCTAACCATTGCCTTGGGGTAAGGCTGTCAAATCCCTGGGACATTAATGTTCAGAATGCCTCTTTATTATGACAGGGTTTAGGACTTGCTATCACCAAGTATGGCACATCCACTATTGCAAGATGAAGGAATTTGTGAAATCACAGCTGCGGGAATGCTTTTCTGACCTTTTTCTGAAATGGATCATAAGATCCTCATATGAAAAATACTCTGCAGGGAACATCCTTAATTCCCAAGACACAGGGACCCTAGGGACAAATCTGCAAACAGGGAGGCCTTGCTGTTTGCTGTTTCCCCCAGCATCCTTCCTACCTTCAACTTAGAACTTTTTTTTTTTTTTTGGTCCTATCACATCTTCCTATGACTTTAAGGAAAAAAAAAAAAAACAAAGTTTTAATTTAAAAATGTTTGCAATGGTGTTCGTTTTTTGGACAGATTTTTTTTTCAGTTCTTATTTTTTTTATAATAGTTTATCTTTCCATCATTTTGTTCATTATTTTTTCTCAGTTGTAATCCCCATGGGCTTCCCATCAGCACATCACCCTGTGCCATCACCATAGTTTTGAACAGTGCCATCACCACAGCGCCTTGTGCTCATCCTCCCCTCCCTACTGTGAACCTCAGACCTGTGTTCTGCTTGCAGGTTTTGTTTTTTTTTCCTGACTTTGTTCAGTTTCCCTGTATTCCAGCAAATAGTGAAATCATTCAATATTTTGCTTTTTCCTTTTGACTTGTTTCATTTAGCATCATTATCCCTTCCAACTCCATCCATGTGGCCACAAATGGCATGAGTTTATCTTTTATGATCTCTGAATAGTCTTCCATCATAGATATCATAGATAGACACCACACATCTTCTCGACTTCTACTCTTCCTCAGACCTTGCATTCGGATGTTGGGTTTCTCTACTCCTTTGGGTCTTCATTTCCTTTGGAGGATACTGTACCACATAAAATCTGTGTTTTTCTCCAGTTAATAAAAACTTAGCAGGGTGGATAAATTTTTTTTCTCCCCTTCATCTGCATAGAATGTCCTAGAAAGTATCTGCATGGTAGCAGTATTGAAACTGTTGTCTTATCAAGAAGAGGCTGAGCAGTGCAAGCAGGCACTGTCAAATCCCTTGTACCAAGTGAAGTTTTCAAGCCTAGAAGAGTTAGGTGTGACCAATTCATGTGTCTGGAAGAATGACTGCCACTCGAGCGCTGTCAAATCACACTAGATTCACACTAGATTCACCACCTTCTTTGTAATCGTTAATTCCATAACACAATGCCACGCAGCGTGAAAAATTTCATAACCTAAGTGATTTACTGTACAGGCAGGCTTTCATTCCTTGTTTTGAACAACACAGGTTATTCTTAAATCTTTAGGACTTCAGAAAAGTGCCTACCTGGGTAGCCCTCATTTACTGACTACTTGAAGATTTGCTCTACATGACTAAGGGAGCAAAATCAGAGTTGAGATTAAGGGTGGACATAATGGGAACAGTAGTGGTTGCTTAATCTAGTTCAAACAGGGAAGCCAAAATACTTGCTCTCTATCTGACCACAAAACTTTATGAAAACTTAAAACCATTGTAAAAATACAACAAAGAATATAAAATAGAACAATACCAATGTAGATATAAATTATATGTAATTAGTTATATTTACAAAGATCTAGAAGTTGGTGATGACTGGTTTTGAGTGGGAAAAAGTGGTGTCAAAGGAGGGAAATTCAAAAACACTATTGAATTCTGCATGCAAATTTTAAAGAAATAAGTTACAAACTACTTTAAAAATCTTTAGGAAGCCAATAATACATTTAATTGCTTTATACAGTATAATTATGAACTAATCACATACCTTAAACCTACACACCACAAATGCAGAAAAAAGTTTAACAGAGGGCTGGAAACAATAACAAGAAAATATTTTTTTAATA
>NW_004567125.1:24445104-24461366 GCF_000260355.1 Condylura cristata | reverse complement strand
TAAAAAAAATTGCATTAACCTCACTAAAAAGATGACATTTGAGCATCCTCAAATAATCAGAGGGAATAACAAGAACAAAATGACAGGAAAAAATGAGATTGGTATGTTCTAATAACAGCCACCTTGTCAGAGTGCCAAAACAAGATGGGAGATGGTAAGAAATGAGATGAGAGGTACTAGAGATCCAATTGTCTCAGGCAAGTAGTTCTCAAGTGCGTAGGTCACAAGATGTATGCTCTTAAAAATTTGTTATTGAAGATACTGAAAAGCTTTTATATGCTTTATGGTGTCATTTACTGACATATATTGAAACTAAGACATTTTTAATTTGAAAATGATGAAATCCTATTATGTTAATGTAGTGCTTTTGTAAAAATATATGTATTTTCTAAAATAAAATTAGTGGGGATGATTTATTCTAAGATATGTGACTATGGGAAAAAATTGCATTAAAAAGCCCAAAACACCTGACTGTATGCTATATATCAGAAGCATATTTACAGCTGTCGATAAAATTTATAAGCAAGCATGTAACAAAAGTATTCTGTGTAAATTTAACTAACAAAACCAATCCCAGCATCAGTGATAGTGAACAGTGTCAATATCAGACAGAATTTCTTCTTTAGGATCATTTTTATACAAAGAATCATTTTATTAATAAGAATATAATCTCAGTAGAGTTGATGCAATTATAAGCCTTTCAGTGTATTGGCAGGAAGATGCTGGCAATATGAGTAGAAACAAATACAATAGTAGTAAGAGATTTTGGCTTATTTTCAGTTTTTAACCATTTAAACAGGTAAATAGTAAGCAAGACTATAAGTTAAAATGTACATTGTGTTCAGTATCCTCTGGGGTAAATTTAACTCTATAACTAGCAAACAGGTTTTTTTCCTTCTGTAATTGATAGACTGTTTCATTGGTCACATATTAAGCTGCAATATAAAACACAGTAAATTCTAAAATAAGACTACTCTCTCTGATTGAAATGTAGTGAACTCAGCACCATTAGTCACTAGGAAAATGCTAATCAAAATTATAGTGAGATATTCTTCACACCCACTGAGTATACTTTAAAAAAATGTTGGCAAAATGTAGAGAAATTGTTGGTGACTGTAAAATGATGCATACAGATGCCATAGAATACAGTTCCTCAGGCATGGTCCTTAAAATGTTAAATCTGGAATTGCCCTACATCCCAGCAATTCTCTGAGGTACATACCAAAGAGGGTCCATCTGTTAGCAGAAAAATCTGCCCACAAAAGTTCATGGTAGCATCACTAATTGTGACCCCAAAGTGGAAACAGACACAAATGTCCATCAGCTAGCTAGAGATTAAATGGGGGAATAGCCATATAATGGCTTAGTATTCAGTGATAAAAGGAACAAAATGCTGGTACCTGCTACAGTGTAGGTAGGCCTTGAGAAGACTCTGCTAAGTGAAACAAACCTGATCCAAAAGACCCGTATATTCTGTGATACCATTTATATGAACTGCACTCATGGAAAGAGAAATCAAAGTGCTTTGATGATTACATAACTGAATATTCCAAAATCCACAGTTAAGTACATTATAAAGTGAATTTTATGGTATGTGCTTTATATGGTAGCCAAGTTATTATCAAAAATGCAGTGGAACTAGACATTAATAATGAAGTAGTTTTAAGTTAGAAGTGAAAAAGTATGCTCTCAAACAAATTTTGAATGATAGGAAACATTAATCATAATTATTTAGAATTTTCCTAAAATTAAAATATTACAAATAAAAACTGACAAGATATAAAAGAAATTAGTTATAAGACAAATCCACAATGAAAACTAATTACTGATCTAATAATCAGCAGAATTAATAAGTAACTGGCCTGATCTGATGTGTGAAAGGTCAATAGAACAGACAAATATTTGGAGAAGCAGGGACTTGTAATTCCCGGCTAGTCTCCTATGGTTACCCTGGATGCGGATCACATTTTTCATAAAAGGCTTTTTATGGGCAAGACATGGAATAAATCACACTTAAAAGGTCGCAAAGGATTGCTTTTTTTTTTTTAACTGTAAAGTAATGAAAATAGAGATTTATTGGATTTTTCCATAGTTTTGAAAGGGGCTTTGAATTAAGAGAAATGTTGAAAGGATTATTTTAAATCTACCTCTCCCTTCTCTTAAAGGCCAGGCACACCAGGTTGAGAACTCCAGAAGCCTTCTAGCTCCCAGTTATGTCCACATTCAAATGACTCCTAATCTGAGTGTGTGTGTGTTTGGGGGGGTGGGGGACAGACAGTGGCACTGATAGATCTGGAAACTTGAAGTAAAATGCCTTCTCCCTGGAAAAAATATGCCGACGTCGTCCTTGTGTCCTGTGTCAGTGAGGTCATGCACTCCCCTGGGTGCCCTTCACCTGTTTGACATTTCCTTTCAGTGCTCACATTTTAGCCCTAGTGCCTCCTCTGAAATTACAGAGGACCCCCGAGAACTCTGTTCATGTGGATAGATAGTATTTTCCAATATTTAACATTTTCAAAATTTAAAGAAAATGCATTCATTTAAAATGACAACAAGCCCTGATGTGGTAATTCGCTAATAACTTGAAAAAAAAAATCACACAACAAAAACATGATGTGAGTTTTATAATTTTTGCCAATAAGCAGCTCACCTGTTTTGTGGGAAATGGGTGGTGTAGCCCCTGGAAAACTACAGTGTACAATCAGGAAAGTGGGAGAATAAAAAAGCAAATAATGGCATAGTACTAGAAAAATCACTTTGCCCTTACAGACCCCTCAAAGACCCATACCAGTACCTAGAACACACTTTGTGAACGTTTTTTTCTTCACGAAGTTCCACAGAACATTTATCATTCAAGAGGTTACCCTTTAAAAAAATATGTCAGACTATCCAAAGACTTTGGAAAAACACCCTTCTATATGACAGAATTTCTGAGAATTCAAGTTCAGGATCATTAGGAAATTGCCCTCAGGCAGGAATTTGGAGGCGCTTGTGCATTTAACAAGACAGCCACTGGGTGGCACTGCCGTTCTACTCTCGATCGCATAGATGCGCGTTGGCATCAGCAAATGGTCCCTCCTTTGAGAAAGCCCAAATTCCCTGGAAAGCCAGAGTTTTACACTACACTTAAGCAGCGATTAAAAGTTGCCACAGATAGAAAGATAGTCTTTTCTTCTCAGTACAAAGGACATTTTTCACTGCATCCCAAGCAGTGATACAAGAGGCTTCTTCGCTGCTTGAATCAGCAGTGAGGCTTGGGGAGGAACGCCTGAATTCTTGACTCTGGATTGGGAATTTGACGGGGTCAGAATGTGGAGATGAAACGATCCTGGACCTCAGAGCTCACTCAGACTATAACTACGGTGACAGAGAACCCAGAATGTTCTGAGCCGAGATCCCCAGATCTAGCTCCTGCTGGTCTAGCTTTATCGTAGTCCTAGTGAGCTGACTGGCTGAGGCAGGTTGCCCAGGTAGCAACAGCATCCCTGGGGCACCCGCAGCTCCCTGGAGCCAAGGGTCTCTCTGAAACCGTTTTAATTTGTACAGCAAATGTTTCATTTTCTCTCATTATCCTTCCCCCTACTAGAGGGGGAAATGGCCCCGAATTGCTCGGGATAAACCTCGACTGTGTGCAGCGGGGGGCCTAAAGGTGGGAGGGAGTGTTCCTACGTGGGAGTTGGGAGACGAGAGAGGGTGTCATGGGAACGCTTGCCCTGGATCTGGCAGCTGAGTTTGTGTTGAATAGTCTGGCTGGGAGCAGGGCGCAAAAGGGCTTTCCAAACAGAAGTCAGAGCAGCCTGCCAAGGCTCGCGGCACCCGAGTCACCACTGCGAGTCGTGAGCTTCGTACAGGATCTAGGAACTTGTGGCCGCAAGTAAAGCTGCGCAGATAAAGGGCGAGCCGGCGAGGATGGGGCTGGACACGATGTGGAGAAATGACGCCTCGATTGGTAGATTCAGTCCACTTTCAAGCTCGCTCAGATCATTTAGGCACCTTCCCTCTCCCAGTATTTTTGGGGAGGGCAGACGGTGCAATACTTCATTTTTTTTTTTTTTAATTAATGACATTTTACGCTTCATGTTTTCCCCCAATGTAGGGTTTCTCAGGTATCATCACTATACTTACTCTCCCACCACCAAACACCCACAAGCTGCACGGGCATCCCCTGGACTTCCTCCCTGCATGTTTTTCTCCCCTGTCCCTCTCCCTTCTTCCATTTCAACTGTTAATCAAAATTTTCAGTTTGGACAGGCAGGAATTTGATAAAAATGCTACTCTCCAATTCATGGTGAGCCACCTTGACTCAAGCCAGAAAGCCGCGGTGGGCTGACCCTTGAGTGCTACCTTCCACCACTCGTGGTAGGTCGGGTTCTGCTGACCCTGCTCGGTGTCCTCTTGCCCATGGGGCTAGCAGGAAAACATAAATTTAATTGAAATTCTCTGCGTGCATAGCTTTTGCCTGGTCTCTCTATCCATGCTGGATAAAGATGAAAGATGACGTTGGTGTGACAGTTTCATGAATTTGTTGGTCTCTCAATCGCCATTCTTCTGTAAAACCATCCATTTGAAAGCCCGTTCTAGAATTGGACCTTACTCTATGGCATGGCTGCTTCTTTCCTTTCTGGAAACTAGACTAACATTCGTCCTTCAAGGACCTCAGCCGCTCCTCCATTATCCACACAAAGGTCTAATCTCATGTTTCTCCCAACATTCTAGGAACTGATCTGCCTGGATTATGACAAGCAGGGACCCTTCATCACCTGGATTCTGCTTACCTGTCCAAAATCTCCTCTGCATCCCAGCACGACTGTCAGCACCCCATGCTGTGTCTCTACCTGCTGTTTTTTCTACTTTTTTTTTTAAGATTTATTTATTTATTCATACAGAAGTGAGGTACAGGCCAGAGGTGCAAGGGCAGTGAGAGGATTCACCAGATACCCAGTGGGGAGCAGAACAGACAGATCGACGAAGTACACTGCTGAGGGGAGCAGCAGGCGGGTCAGGAGAGGTCTGCCATGCCATGTGGATCTCCTCGGGGGCTGGCGGGAATTGAACTCATACTGAAGTGGCTTTAGCTTCTTAGTGCTGTGCTTTAAACTGCTGCGCCAGCAGGGAGGGCCCTGTTTCTTCTATTTTAACAGTAGCTTCCTTCTCTGTCTCCAGAAAGTCTTATTCCCTTTTCCACTTTAAAGTATATGTAACCTAAAAGCTCAAATACTTATATGAGCATTATGATGAAAAAAATTGCCCCCTTGAACTTCTCCTGCTCCATCCTTCATTCCCACTTTCCAGCAGAAACCATTTCCAGTTGTTCTTTGGGGATTTATTGCGAAATCCATGTTGCTAAATAATGTATTTCTACTAAAGACCTTTTGATTTTTCAGTTTTGGGAACTACCTATTGAATTCTCACTATGGAAAATGAAGCTTTCGCTCTCTTTAGTACCTACTAACCTACCTCCACAATTTCCTAGGTCTCCCAATAGACTTAAATCATCATTTTTAGTTAAATAAGTATCCAATGTTTACATAATTATGACTATGTTCACAGCATGCCCATGTAGGAAAGCATGATTACATTTCCTTTCTTGTGCAACTTTTAATTTTCCCTGGAGTTAGTAATTGTCTTGTTTCTTCATTTTGTGGTTTTCTGTTCATCTACCACTAATTTTAGTACCTAGACATTCTTCCATGGGTTTAAGTGTCCTCTATATATTCCCACATATCAGATAATCCATCAAGTTCATCCTCCTGGACGTATATTCTCCCCTCTCTGTACTCTTCTTCATAAAGAGAATGACAAAACCAGAAATTATCAAATAATTGAAGGAAATTGTCCAGGTCTGGAGGACACGAACTTCTAGAATATAAAGGTGCTCCTGGGAACAACACAATGGGAGCGTCACACCAAGCACATCACTATAAAGTTTCAGAGCTGTCTTCCTGAGTTCTTTTCCTCATCATCTTAGAGTTCTTTCCCTCCTGTGCTGGACCTTTGCTTTCTGGATTCATGTCTTCTTGTCTTTAATATTCCTTGCCTTTGCCAGATGGTATTCTGAAATAGATTATGAAGGAAGCATGTAGAGGACATGAATTTTTTAAGACATGTACGGCTGAGAATGTGTTTCCTCCATTTATGTTTGGCTGCCAGTTTGGCCACATATAGAATTCTGGATTGGAAGTAAAATTTTCCTGAGAAATCCAAAGGCATTGTTTGTTTTCTAGCTTCCAGTGCTATTGATAGCAGGTTAGTGGTAAGTACAGAGAAGAAACTAAGCAAATCGAATGCTATTCTGGTTCTTGATCCTTTGATTATGACTTATTGAATATTAAGGTCTTCTCCATCCCTGTTCTGAAATTTATGTGCTATGTGTGTACCTAGAGATTCCTGTGATGCCCTTCCCTTCCTCCCGAGCCCCCATCAAAGAGAAATGAATGGCTCAATTGTCCTGTCAGTAGAAAGTCCCTAAATAACCATATTTTCCTCGTTTCTACTTCCTCTTCAGAATTCTCTCAAGAAAGGGATGACAGGGTGTGAAACCTAGGACAAGGCTTAGGTGTTGGGTCCAGACCAACTTCTTTAAAAGCATTATCTATACCATTCACATCTCATTTCTCAGGTCAGACTTACAAAATTGGTCCCCACTTGTAATTTTGGTCCTTCTGAGCTCTGATTCTGCCACACAGACAGGCTAAGCATACCGTCTTGGTTCTGGAAGGACTAGTGTTCATGGTCACTGCACTATGGTAGATGGGGTGTGATCAGCAGTGAGTGTTAGCCACTCAGACCTTCTTGAATGTTCCCTGACTCCAGAACATTCTAGAACAATCGAGATAATTCTAAAGAAGGCAAAGCCACTAAAACTGAGTTGGGTTATGCCTGTTAACAGCTTATATGACCTTTAGTGACAAACTGAGGTCTTGGATTCATCTCTCCTTGCTGGGAAGGCAGCTAACAGTGAAGGAAGGTATAGGCTATCTCCTTGTATGAACTGGTCAATAATTCTGCCTCTTCCCTTCTGAGGCAGTAAATCAAAAAGAACAACTCACCAAGAAACCACCCAGTAGCTACATTGATTAGCTGGAATGTGATCTTTCAGTTGAAGAATCTGCATTATAGAAAGTCAGCCTAGGGCAGTAGCCTTAACCACTGGGAGGTCCACAGAGTTAGAAGGATTTTGGAAGCAAGTGAAAGTGAAGTGGAGGGGCTCAAGCTGACAGTGCCAAGCTCTGTGGCAGAATCAGAGCTCAGAAGGACCAGAATAACAAGTGGGGACCAATGAAATGAAATGTGGATGGTATAGATGATGGTTTGGACCCATCATCTAAGCCTTGGCAGTATTTCTCTCTGCTTAGTTACTTTGGCTTCATGAGTGCTGTTTAAGATCCCAGCTCTTGTTAGCAGCTGATGGCCCCTGCAGTGTGATATTGCACTCAGTGACAGCTCACCATTCAGTGTGGTGACAGTGTTAAGGCAGGAACTATCTGGGGCAGGAGAAGAATGTGAGCGAACAAGTGAAGGGAGTGGGTGGGATCATACATCTGTCTGGGGAAATAAACCTGTCAGGAGCCTCTTGGCCTATTTGGGTCACTGACGTGATGTGAAATGCTGACACGGAATCCAGGCAGCCTTGTTTGCTGATGACTGACTGTTTTGACATCATCAGATCACCACATGCCAGAAGGAATAGGCTCTCATGGCCAGAGCAGCCACATTAGGAGGGGAAAAAATTGCAGCTCCAGAATGGACAGACACAGTCCTCCTCCCTGTCTCTTCTCCCTTTGCTTATTTTTCTCTTGAGAATGGGTTTCAACAATAAATGAAATTTGGACAGGGATCTGGTAAATACATCAGTTATCCTTAGAAAACCATGAGCATCTCAGAGAAAAGGTCAAATGAGGCCAGAAATTTTCCAAGTGGCCTCAGAGACAATCAGAGTCCTTACACTCCTGTCAGTGAAGAAGGCCCTTGAGTGTCATGGTAAGAACGTGATACAGGTGTCAAGCATACTGGACTCAAGTTCCAGCTTTGCCTGCCCTCAGCTGTGAGCTGGGACAGGTGAACAGGCCTCTCAGAAGCTTGTTCCCACACTTAAAAAAAATAGGGAAAATATAGACTGCCTTGTTGGCTGCTTATGAGTGTTGCACAAGAGCCTGTGACTGACAGTCTCACACAGCCTGGTATGGACGGACCCCACAGTCTATAAACAGAGGGATGATATTTAACTTTTTATTGAAGTAACATCACATTATAACCACATTTTACAAGTTTCAGGTGTGCATCTTCATAATCAACATGCATATACACTACAATAAGTCCACCAGTCACTCTGCACTGGACCCCTCTTTGCTGATTTACCCACTACTCCTGCCCTTTCCCTTCTTGTAGCCACTAGTTTGGCCTTACAGCCTAAATGTTGCTCTTTCATTTCATTCAGTCGTTTGTTTTTATCTTGCTACATGCCACATGCCACATACAGGTGAAATCACTTTGCATTTGTCCTTTCTGTAGAGTCACTATTAGGTACATCTATATTGTTGAAGATGGCAGGATTTCATCTATTTTTTTGTTTTTTAACTGAGTAGTATTTGATCCAATCATCAGTCAATGGGCACTTGGTTGTTTCCAGCCCATGTCTCTTTGGATTAATGTTTTCATATTATTCGGTAAATGCTCAGGAGTAGATGAATTTCTGTTCTCATTGGAGCTTAATTGAAGAAATGTTGGTTTACCTCATCGTTTGCAGTTGGCGGATAGTCTCCTCTCCATGTGGTATGACTGTTGTGTACCCTCCACAAAGACTCCTGTGAAAGCTTCTCTTCGTAAATGTTTAAAGTGTCTCCATACCACTCTCCATGATGGTTGCCCCAGTTTGCTTTCCCACCAAAGGCTCCCTTCTAGAAAGCACTATTTTCATCACCACCATCATTGTTGAGGGCAAGAATGGGCACCTGAGTTGCCCTCTACCTGAGAGCAGGCAGCAGGGACCATTCCTTGGTCACTCTGAGGACATGATCTCAGCTTGGCCAAAGACTTAAGTCTTCCAAAAGTGTGGGATTTAGGTTTAGGGCTACCTCTTATAGTTGAAGCATCCCAGCAGGAAATAGCTATGTAACCATGAATCCTAATCATTTTGTTTTCTGGGAAGTAGTGCATTGGCATAAAGAGAACATAGACTTAAGGCTAAGACAAACATGGGTTCCATCTCCAGCTCCCTTCACTTTGGATTTGAGGTACTGAGACATCTCCATCTGTTAAAATGGTGCCATCAATACTTTCCTCACAAGCTGTGAGGAACTAAAGGAGCCATATGTGTGGAAATAGCTTGCCTCATACCTTGTGCATAGAAGGCATTCTTTGATGAATGCTGGTGTCTTTCTTCCCATGGTTGCTTTTCTGTTGCCTCCTCAAGAAGCTCTGATGCATAATTCAAAACCCAGATGCCAGGGCAGAGAAAAATATTGAGATGAAAGATGACAGAATCAACATTAAATAGCATTAGTAGGTTGGAGCACTGAAGCTAAAAAAAGTAAGCTAAAATATAAGGGTAGCTGTGAAAACAGGCATTTTGTTTCCACACCACCTTAGTGCACAAATGTATGATGGATTTGTGTGTATGTGCACATGAGTGTATGTACACATACATGACTTTGCATGAACACAGCTCACATCTCAGTCTTCCCTGACAATAGCCACACTCCAGTAAGAGGAATTTAGAGTTCTATAGCGGCCAAGATGGTCAGACCATCCGGGAGATTCTGTCATGTCAGAGTTCTCAGATGGAACTGTGATACCACAGAGCACCTCTGAGACATGCATGGTATGTTCCCTGAGGAGTGACTGAAAGGAACATGGAGCTTTTATATAAAAAAAAAAATAAAAAATACAAGGTAAAACATAACAGCTGTCAAGTTAGGGACTACTTTATGAAAGGGAGAACAGATTCAAGAAACAGCATAAAGCTGGCAATTTCAGAAGACAATTTTTTGACTCCTAAAATTTTTATTCACTCCTATGTTCATTCTCTTGCCTGTCAAACATTGAATTGCTTTCTCTGGGCTTTCAACAGCATTACCTATGGGCAGTGGTTTGTTGGTCAATGTGTAATCATCAGCTCTCTAGTAAAGGTCCTGATTTATAGCATCTGTCAATATCTGTGGTGTAAGCCCTCCTGCCAGTGCTGAACTACAGGCCACTGCCATTAAGGTGGGATTGGAAGGGATGTGTGCAGTGGGTTCTTCAAAACTGAAGCAGGCTGGCCTCAGTACACCCCTGCCTGCAGTTCTGAGCATACTGAGATCAGGGCACAGCCCTTGACACCTAGGGGACCTACATTTTAGTGGGGGAAGCCACTGGAATTCAGTGGTGACCTGGTGTGTACTTGGTTCTAAGAGAAGACCCACCCCACCCCCAGTGAGGAGGATGAGACTAATTGGGATGGGTTGAGAAGACAAGCAGGCGGAAGGTCGCTCTGACAGAAGAGCAGTGACTGCAGCAATGCGGGCAGACCACAGACATGAGATTTTGCAAGTGGTCTGCTTTGATTGGAGTAGAGAGCATAAGGTTTACCCAGGAAGGCCGACGCTGGAGATCCTGCTGTGGCCAGAACATGACAATAAATTTCAGACTAATTTTCAAGGCAGCATGGATGGTATGAAAGGTTTTTAACAGATTGTGTGATATTTGCATTTGAGAAAGCTCAATTTGAGGATCAGAAAATAGCTTGCATTGGGTCAAGATCTAGAAAAGAGGCAGCAATTAGAGACATAGGTAGGTAGCTGGCAAAAAATGGTATCAAGGTGGTGCTGATGGCAGATACAGAGGAATATACACATGTGAGTGATGTCAGAAAATTAGCGTAGATAATACATGGGGCAACATGATGAGGAAAACCTAGTCATGGTTACAATGGATTTGCAATGTAAGGACAAAGGAGAATTTGGGAGAATGAGCACATTCAGGGATTTTGGGGGGCGACATTTGTCTGGCTTGGAAATAGTTCTTCCAATATCTAACTCCGAAAGCTTTTTAAATATCAATATCTGGTCTCTATCCCTAGAGAGTCTGACTTACCAGGAGAACTCCACAGCTGCAATTTGAAAGCCCCACAGGGGTTTCCATTGGCCCTGACCCTCATTTACCTTCTCAGCAGATAGCTGTGATGTGCCAGGCCTTGTCCTTCAAACTTCTTATCGGAATGCTGCAAGGTATAATACAACTTCCCAGCCTTGGCAGACCTTTGAGTAGGAAAGACTAAATAAAATAAAATATAGACAATAATGTTTAGGAAGCAATGCAGTCCAATAAAGGAAACAGGATAAGCAGGTGAGATTTGAGAAAGGTGGGGCTCAGTTTGCTATTTTAGATAGGATCCTCCGAAAGGATAACATTTTAGGTAGGACATAAAAATACGTGAAAAAGTTAGAGTGGTACTGAGTTATGAAAACAGGAAAAGGAACGATGCTGTGTAAAATGGTAGGGCTGTGGAGGACAGTGAATTCTGTTTTGAACCTGAGCAAAAGCTCTCTTGAGGTAGTTGAGTAAAAATGGCCAATGACCCCCTGAAAATGTCATTTTATATAGCAGATCCGGGTCCATCATGTGGATTTGGGAGCCAGCAAGAGGCCGGTGGTGGCTGCTACTAGGAAAGTGTGTGGAATGAGAATGGAACCCAAAATGAAAATGTTTTTTGAGGCAAGTAAAGAAAATACCCAGGGAAGGAATCAAAGGCAACATTTAGATAGGAGAAAACAGCTTCAAGGAAGGAAGTCCAAATTGGTTCAAGGGTTACCCAGAAACCAAATAACGTAAGAGACAATTCTGTTACTGCATTTGACAACCAAATGACATTTTTAACTTTAGACCTTGAATAGAAAAGAACTTTAGTAGAATTATTGTGCAAAAGAGGTAGGAATTAGTTCCCCAGTGAAAAACCTGAAGTTATCCATTCCCTCAGTGGGTTGACTGCTTAGTCAAACAGGAGTGGCCCAAAGTGGGACTGCTGAGGCCTAGAAAATTTGCCACAAGTCTAAGGCACCCTCTGCCGGGGACCCATAGGAAAGGGATAGAAGGGACCAGGAAAGTCTGGGAGGGTGAGAGCAAAGTGAAATTATGAATCAAAAGAAAGGCCACCATTGCCAGCTTTTCCTTGAGTGTCTCACCCACACTCTCCCAAGTGTCTCCATCCATGTCCCTGGTGCAAGTCCAAGGTCGAGAAACAGGTGCAGCTTCTTCACATCTCTGCCCTATCACTTTTTTTTTTTAAAGATTTATTTATTCATACAGAACTGGGGTACAGGCCAGAGGCTCAGGGGCGGTGAGAGGCTTCACCAGAGACAGAGTGGGGAGCAGAACAGGCAGATCGACGAAGTACACTGCTGAGGGAAGCAGCGGGCGGGTCAGGAAAGGTCTGGCTCGCCATATGGTCTCCTCCGGGGCAGGCGGGAATTGAACTCATGTGTTAGTGGCTTCAGATTCTCAATGCTGTGCTTTAACCCACTGCGCCACCAGGGAGGGCCACTGCCCTATCACTTTTATCTTGAGAACAATTCTAGGAAGTTGAGGAGAGGGGTGTAGTGCAAAAAAAAAAAAAAAGGGAAGTTAAAAAGTGGAGACAATTGGGTCCTCCCTGGTGGCACAGCAGGTTAAAGCACAGCACCAAGAAGCTAAAGCCACTTCAGCATGAGTTCCATTCCTGCCCTGGAGGTGACCACATGGCACAGCAGACCTCTCCTGACCTGCCCGCTGCTCCCCTCAGAAGTGTATTTCATCAGTCAGCCTGTTCTGCTCCCCACTCTGTCTTTGGTGAATCCTCTCACTGCACCTGCATCTCTGCCCCGTACCCCAGTTCTGTATGCATAAACAAATCTAAAAAAAATAATAATTGTTGAAGCAAAGCCACTCAGTCAGAAGGTCGGTGAGAGGAAGAGAAATCCTGGAGTGGGGGAAAAACAGGCATGAGCTGGAGGGAGATGTTCTAAGATGGAGAGTCTTGGACATTTATGTGCATTAAAGGAAAAGAGAGCAGAGATTGAGAATGAATTATGAAAACACTGTGGAAGAGAGTTGGATCTCTTCCCTTACAACCAGAAGGAGGGCTGAGTGTGTGTGCTAGGGACTCTTCTGTGCAGGTGGGAAGACTTGCTTTGCTAAGAAGTGGTAGTTAGAACTGCTTGGGAAGAGCTGGGCAGGGGATCCAGGCAGAGTTGAGGGCCATGACAAGGGGATGAATGTTTGTCCTTGGGAGTAGGTTAGTGAGGAGACAGGTGCTGCGTGATGGCTGGAGTGAGTGCAGCTGAGTACGCGCCTCTGCTTTGAGTTAGTCTGCCTGGGTTTGTGTGCTTGACGGTGGGGTGTGAGGGCACTGGTATCTCAGGAAGGGGGCCAAGGAGGGAATTAGATAGATCTGGTGTTGGGGTTCCAGCCCTTGAGTTTGGAGAGAAAACTCTTGTGCTTCTGGAAGGAAGCATCCTGAGGAGATGGCTTTGGTCTGCTGCCCTGGAGGAGGGTCTGAGCTGGTCTGAGCACCAGCTGCATCACCTGCGCTGCAGTTCTGCAGTGAATCTGCCCCATGGAGCCTTAGGGTTTTTGCGTTCACAAGTGTCTCAAGTGACTCCAGTGTACATAGCGCTTAAACACTTCCTGAGGCCTAAATTCCTTCAACAAAATCTAGATGAGGCACTAGCCCCATTAAAATGCCCCCAAACGGTCACTGATCAGCTACTGAGGGAATGTTCGCTTCCCTGTCTCCCACCCGGAGAAGCAGACGTCAGAATTTCAACTTCCCTTAACTACTTGGGCAGCTCCCAAGAGGGTGTCCATACTACTGACCACTCAACAGCAAGAGGGCAGCCTTCAAGGCCACCCCTAGCCCTATGCCTTGCCCAGACCCTCCCAGGGGGGCTGCAGAAATGTGGGGCCCTGCTCCCTGGAGAGCGGGGAGGCTCCCGCTGCTGCTGCTGCTGCTGCCCCTCTCCCAGGCGCCCCTCCGGTGAGCTGCCCATCCTGCTGGCTCTGCCACCTTCACCCTGAGCGCCTGGCAGGTCCCACTCCCCCGCAGCTCCCAGATGCCCCTTCATGGACTGAGAGCGGGAATTTAAGAGCCAGAATTAATTAGGCAAATGTCAGGCGGGCATGAGTCACCACAGCCCAGAGTATTTTAGTCGCTTACAAATGGGAACCCGCACAGCTAGGAAGAGCCTGCAGCACTGTTAGCCGCCCCCACAGGCACTGACTTAGGAGCGGCACTAGGGGGCGCTTTGCTTCATGGGCTGATTTTAGGTCTCTAAGTGGTGTGGATGTCGGCGTGGGAAAAGGGTGATGTAACTGTAACCCTCTCAGGGAATCCTTGCCGGAGTCTGCTTGGATAGTGGACGCTGATGCAACTATGCCAAATTGGAGGCTTGTTTAGGCTATAAATCCAAAAGAAATTCTCAGAGGCTTTTAGGGAATCAGCAACTGCACATCTTGAATATCTTTTTTTTTTCCCCCCCAGACTCAATGAGCCAGATTTGCATCTTATTATCTAAGCTGGGGCACACTAGGAAAATAATCTGCATTTTCTTTTGTGTGTGTGTGTTATAAATTTTGTTTACATTCATCTTTTTTTAATTTATTTTTACATCATTCTTCATTTTGTGCCTTTTTCCATCTTGGTTGTAATCTCCGTGGACTTCCCACCACAAACTCAGCCGTGTGCCACCACCATAGTCCCGTGCACCTTTTCCACTCCATTTTTGACCCCATTCCCCGGATTGTTTCATAGGAGCATGGGGGGGGGAGGGTGCGGGGAGGGAGAGCAATTGTGATAAAGAAAAAAAGAAAAGCAACTATTTAGCAGAGACATTTAGGGGGTGGAATGGAGAATGGGGTCAAAAATGGGGTAGCTGCATTTTCTTATAGGATGTCCTAGCTTTTAACAAGGGATGAGTCCTCCACTTGGACCCCAGGCCTCCCTTCCCCTAGATCAGATTGTTAAATAAATGTAAAATCAAGCGAGAGTCCACCCGATCCATTTTCTCCATCTTCTAATGCATTTCATTTATTCAATCATTTATTCAAAAACTGAAGTCCATATTGTTTGGTAGATGAATCTGCCACAAAGCCTGCTCCTGGTGATTTAATCTGTGAAGGGAATGAGGCACATGACCCCTTATGCTATAACACAAGGAAAAGAGTAACCAAAGTACCATGAAAGAGAAAGTTGGAAGTAGGGAAGACTTCCTGGAGGAGTTGGCATTTGAAGCATTTGGCTGGTAAGCATAAGAATGGAGGCTGGGTCTCTTCTCTGAGCTCAGAGAATTAGTGAACAGTGAATCGGGGCCACAGGTAGAGCTGGTTTCTCCTAAATCATTGGTGATGTTTAATCCTTGCACAGTAGGTTTTCCTCCAACGGGCAATTAACCTGATGATTTATGAAGTATTTGTGATATGTAGTATTAAGCTGGGTCTGATGAGGTGTCTCACCTCAAAGATCCAATAATAACAACAAACAGGGACCAATCACAACTCCTTGGACTGTCTTACACTAGTAATGATGCTGTCTTTTCCCAGCCACACAAGCAAGGCCTTTACAGTGACTCTAAACTCCTCTTTACCTCCTCACCCTTACCTCTAATTGACTACCAGTTCTTGTTGGTTCTGCCTCATTAAAAATCAGTCAATACGTATTTATGAGACATCTCTGTTAGATTCTGGGAAACACAGATGAATATAGTACGGTTTCAGGAAACCCATGATTAATGATGGAAGCAGACTTAGAAACCAAAATAGGTTAATGTATTGCCTGAACAATATGTTATGTCCAAAGTCCTGTGGGAGCACAAAGGAAAAAAGAACTCAGTACGGTGGAGTTCAGGGCTGACTCCAATAAACGGCACCCACTCCATGCCCCGGGCCACAAGTCCCATCAAACTCTAAGCATAACTGAACAATTGCAAAGGCCTCAGTGTTCCCCTGGCCTCTGTGCTCACCTTCTACCTATATAGGTTCCATTCTGCTGACAGATCTATTAAAAACAAATTCATTGACATACACTCTCCCCCCTCTTCAAAGTAGTGTCTTGTGATTTAGGCTAAAATGCAAACTCCAGGTCTAGCATTCAAAGCCAGTAATTGTTATGGCCTCTTTCCTCACCATTTCCCAGCCCTCCAAAAAGCTCTGTGAACTCATGTGTGCTGACTTTTGCATCTTATTCTCTTGATCTAGAACCATCCCTGGCACATCTCCCTGAGGAAACACTGCTTTTTTTCTTTTTTTTTTTT
>NW_004567125.1:24429131-24444059 GCF_000260355.1 Condylura cristata | reverse complement strand
AGGGCCGCCGCCCCCCCAACCATTTTTGATCCCATTTTCTGCTCCACCCCTGAAAAATGTCTCTGGTATATAGTCGTTCGTTCTTATTATTCTTCTCTTATTCTTTTCAACTCACTTCTACAGACCAGTGACATTCCTGTTACCTAGATGAGGTAACTGAGACTCTCCCACTGAGAGCTGAAATAGCAGTTGGGTGTCCTCATGCCTCAGCATCCCTTGAAATGTGTCCTCTTCTGTTCTGGCACATCTATCAGTGACTTTGTGATTTGGGTTAATTAACCTCCTGGAATCTCAATTACCTCATCTAGATAATAGGAATGTTACTGGTCTGTAGAAGTGAGTTGAAAAGTGGTACCTCAGATGTGACTTTATTTGGATCAGGGTCTTGCAGATATAGTTAAGGATATGGGTGCCAAAGCCACCCTGGATGAAGTTGGGTCCTATATCTAATGGCAGGTGTCTTATAGATCAAGAGAAGAAGATGTAGACCTGGAAGAAGCCCAGAGAAAAAACCATGTGAAGACAGGCAGAGCTGGGAGTGATGTGTATGTAAGCCCAGACATACCACCCTGCCAGCAGCCAGGAGAAGGGCGTAGAACGGGTTCTCCCTCAAAGTGTGGAAGGAGCCACCTTTGTTAACACCTTGGCTTTGGACTTCTAGCCTCCAACATTGTGAGCAAAGAAATTTCTGTTGTTTAAAGACACCACTGAGGTTTGATCATTTGTTATGGCACCACTAGGAAGCCAGGGCACAGACAGCCTTCTCCACCCCACTGATGCCTTGAAAGTAAACGGGCCTACATCTGAGGTGCTTCAGGTGCTTTGTGGCTCTGTCACAAAGTGCAGGACCAACGGATGGTGTGTGTGACTCAGACAAGGCTCTTGTCTGACACACCAACTCAGACCTCAGATCTGAAGGCAGCCTGAGCCCAGTCCCAGGTGACCTGCTTGTGCAGAGACCACTGGGCCCTCCTTGTTGCTGGGGAAATAACTCCTCATTTGGAAGTACTTGAGTCCCCGGCCACAGATGCCATGAAGACAGCAGTGGGCATCTCCAGGGTTTTCTGACATAGCCAGTTTCTGGTTCCTGGGCCTTGGTTATATTTATTCAGTTTGTATCATTTTTTCCCCCTGGCTGCTCAACTGCGACCTCTGAGTGCTCTGGCCTGAGCTGGTACAGGACCTGGCGGCCTCATCCCCAGACTGATTGAGTTTGCCTTATTATATATAGCATCCCAGACTCAGGGAGCAGACAGGCCCTCCATAAATCAGCTCGGTTAGCACGCTGCCTCCCTGCACCCTACTGAAGCCTATTCTGGAGCCAGTCTGGGCTGACCTCCAGGGTCAGACTGAGGAGGAGCATCTGCCTGGTGTGGAGCCCTGTCAGGATAGTGCCCTCCTCTCCTCACTCCCAGCATGGCCACTCACCTCCTGCAGGGGATGACAGTGTAAGGGTCTGTGAGTAGGTCCACTTTGAGTTGAAGGAGGAAGATACAGCCCATAGCAATGATTTCCTGGGTCTGGCCTCTACCACCGATGTGCTGGTTCCCTCAGTAGCAGCAGAGCTGAGAACCTCTTCTCTTCAATTTCATGTGTAGAAGAATTTCTTGGACTCTTGATGAGTAGGCAACCTGTCCCAGACTGGGCATCTACAAGGTCCTTCAGTGCCCCTGAGGCTTTGATATAGGATAGCGCCTAACTCTGAGAAACACATTGACTTAAAGGCTGGGTCTTGGCACTGACATAGGCCACAGTTTCAACAACAACTAAGACACATAAATCGCCAGAGCCTGGGTAAATTCTTTAACTTCCCTTAGCCTGTTTCCTTATTTTAAAACAAGGATAATACTAGCATCTAATTTATATCTAGCATCTAATTTTATTTTGTCTTCAAAGACTAAATGATTTGACAAATATGATCTTAGTAGAGGTTCTGAACATATAGTAAGTGCTCAAAATAATGTTAATGTTCCTTTTGGGGCAGAGGGTGGGCAAGCAGGAGCCAAGGCAGACACCCCAGTGAGTAGGGAGAGTCTTGATGAATCCTGATTCCACAATCTAAGATAGCTCAAGGCCTGAGCTGTCACCCAGATACAGGTTCTGGATTTAATTCCCTAGAGAGCTTTGCAAGGACCCTGCAGGGGGGTCCAAGGACCAGAAATAGGAAACTCAGGTAGGGGCTGTCTGGTGTACAGTTTTAGTTATCACACTTTGTACAATGCTCTGGCTCTGTCAAACCTTAGCCAAGCCAGATCCAGGGCATGCCTTTGTGGTGCAAACTAGCCATACCTCCTCTGAGGGTCTGATAGTCTCTGGAGGGGATATAATTAACAATGCAGTGGAAAATGCTTTCTAAATCATAATGTGTTTAAGGGATTACTACTGCCACTATTATTTGACAGATTGTCAAACATGTATTTTGGTGCCTTACTAATTGCGATAACTTACTGATAACACAGGGCACCTCATACACGAGAATCTGAAATAGCATCTCCATGACCTTAAGAAAGCTCATTTAATTCCTGCCTGGCTGCATCTATTTCCCCAATAAAATGATCATTTCAGACACTGAATCAAGGGAAAAGAAAACTGTAGTTGTAATGAGGGGTTAGCTATAATCAATCTTTAAAAGTCCTGCCAAAATCCTTTCAGAGAAGATTCTGGAAGAAAGATGTGCTAAGTTACTTCAGCAGCCAGGTGTGGCACTCCCTAGAGACCATTACCCTGCCCTCCACCTACTCGATTCTGAATATTACAGCTCTTTGTGGGTTCTCTACCTACTACTTACAGAAACACAGCAGGCTTCATCTGATTTGGGGAATCACTCTGTGGTTGCTTATCTCAAGCTGAAAGCCAAGAGCTAGGCCAGGGATCTGGGAAACCCACAGAGAACAGGTGTCATAGCCTAAAGTCAGATTCCTCCTCTCCTGCTGACATGGCACTGAAAGGCCCTTAGAAGCTGAACCGTGGCTGGAGGATAGGTCTCTAATTTCCCACCAGCCTGGCAGCCAGCAGTGACAGCAGCCTCTTGGATCGCTTCTACCGGAGCCCCTACAATCTTGTTCTCAGAGTGAAGCCAGTAATAAGATATTCTTTCAATTTAGTCTGATGTACCCATCAAGCCAGCATACCAGGAGAAGACAGTTTTGGGGTCCTGGGAAGCAGGAATTAGCAAACACTGAGTGCTTTTGGCCAGACTTCTTTAGGGCAACAATTGATGTATAATCAGCATCATTTCATTACACCAAAAAGTCTTAATTTGCATTATCCTTGGTTGTATTAACTGGCTATTCTGATGACCCATTGTCAGGCTGTCTGATGATTCTTTGAGAAGTAGAACATTGATTTTTCAACCCTGGCTGAACATTAGCATCACCTGGAGCATTTTTAAAATTATTGCTTCCAAGGCAACACCCTCCAAGACGAATTTAATAGTCTGTGCAGAGTGCACATATTTGTGTTTGCAAAGGTTCCCCGGTGGATCTGATTTCCAGCTGGGTTGAGAACTTGTGGGAAGCACACCTGCCTTTGGCTTCACTGGTGAAACTGTTAGGATGACCAGTGTGGCTGGCTGCTGCTTGGTTTGATTTTCTCAGCAGTTGACCACAACAGGTTGGCTCAGTTGATTATTCATACATGACCTAATGATCCATGACCACATCTGCAGTAGTTTAGGGAGACTTAAACTTCGAAAGAGGAAGCTAGGCTGGATCCAGAAAAACCAGCTTCGTGTCCAACGATGTGTGAGTTCCAAGCCCACTGCTGAATTTGGGTATTTTAATTCTTAGTTGCAAATCAGAGAAAATGGAGTGTTCTCAGGATGAGTCAGGGCCCCACAGTCTGGTAGAAGCTACTGAAGGAAGGACTTGAGGAGAGGCAGCAGGAAAGAATCCAGCAGCTCTCTCTGTACTGAGCACATTCCATAGTTTCTATACTTCATGCTTTGACATCTTGGGGCCTTGCTGGCACCAGAGAGACTGCTGCGCACATCAGCCAGTTCCTAGTGATGGGAAGGGACTTGCCTGTAAACCTAACTTCCTATGCAACCAAGCCATCCAGAGCCCACACCTCTCACCGTCTCCTGTTTCTCACACTGTGGGCCATGGTCCCCCTGCCCTAATGGCTCAGGATCATCTATTAGACAAGTAGAGACAACTCTTAGTCCCAGAGCTGCTAACATACCTCGAACCTGCTTTCTCTCCTATACACCCAGCCCTGCCACGGGGATCACAATTACAGCTCTGGCTACTGTTTCCCTGCTTCTCCTGCTTCCCTGTGTGGCTTCCCATCTTAGCTAAGCTATTGAAAATGACTTCTGAAGCCACAGATGTGAGTTACTCCTTTACTCTGGGTCACTCCTTTTATCCCTATGATGATTGTAGGCAGCCCACACATTTAGTAAAATGACATGATTTTTGTCCATATTTGTTGCCTAACTTTGTGTTCAAATAGCATGCTGATAGGTTTCCCACCTTGAAAGTTGATTTCTAGAGTTTCTCCTCATTCTCAGTGGGATCAAGTTGACTTCTCTGTACCTCATTCTCCACATTAATTAAATGGGGAATATAATCAACTACCTATATTAAGTGACTTTATAGACATAAAGATTAAGAACAGTATTTTGTCTTTGGTAAGCATTCAGTCAATATTAGGTCTTATTAATTGCAAAGAATGTCACAAGGTGATAAAAAGTAATTAATTTGTTTTGTAAAGATTAACTATTCTTGGCCCTTTCATGAAAGGAAGAAGTGATCAAGGTTCTTGGTCTTAGTTTCAGGGAGGCTTAGAACCTGTTCTACATGTCTCAGAAGTTCAGGAGGAAGTTAAAATGGGATCATTAGCACTTATTTTGACCCCTCTGAGTGGACGCTTCTCCACTCCTTCAGAAGCAGCCAGGTTCTGAGAGCTCAGAAATCTCCATGGACTATAGTAGCTGATGAAGCAGAAAGACAAAGACTTCCCAATCAGACAGAACCAGGCTCAAATCTGAGACATAGTAATTAGCTTGAGACTCTCTGGAAAAGTGCTTTTTCTCCCTTTGTCTGACTTATACTTTTGCCTTTCAGCATGAGTTCATGGTCACTTATTATGAGAAGTCCTCCACAACCTTTTGAGGCCACAATCCCCTGGTCCTTACTCTAGTTTTCCCTCTGTTAGACCACTAATATCCCTACCACTTAAACTGGCTGAGGCAACTGTTGGAAAACAACATTACCACAAAGTACTGTGCTGTTTTCCTGTTGACATGTCTGTCCCTTGCACTGAGTTGCTTTGATCAGGAGCTCCACAAGGTGTTTCATCTTTTCATATCTAGTGACCATCAGATCAGAAAGCTGATACATAAAGGACATATGTAGACACAGTGGACTACTATGCAGGTATAACAAAGAAAATCCTGCCGTTTGTGACAACATGGATAGATCTGGAAGCGATTGTGCTAAGCAAAATAACATCAGAAGGGGAATAACAAATAGGGGATGATTTCACTCATATGTGGAATATAGAGAAAAGAAGTAAAGGATCAGACACAACTAAGCCAAAAGCAAACACTAGAGATCTGACTGGAGAATTGAGGTTACTAGAGCGATGAGTAGCAAAGGGGTGAAGAGGTCCAGTAGACTGTGATGGAGAATTATGGGTGCTTACGTGTGGCAGTGCACATCTGCACAAATAGGAACCTGTGTCTCTAAATCAGACAGTGTCATAAGCCAATGTTACCTCAATTAGAAAACATAAATTCTAAGTATGTGAGTCAGGAAAAACAACTTGCCCCAGAGTTCCTGTCTGGGGCTTCAATTCTTAGGGCTCCTTGGCAAAGATCTTCTTAGGACTTGCAAAATTATTTTTTCCCCCAACGTTGAATCCCTCCCTCCCTCCCCCACCTCAAATTCAGTTAAATATTTTGGCAATGCTTCAAATCAGGCAGACACTTGTCAGCCCTGGCATCACCCTCTGTGGCATACCTTTCAAGCTCCAAGACTTTTTGGTCAGAAAAAAATAAGTTAAAGTCCTTTGCTTCCACCAGAGAGCACCCTGCTACTCTGTAGCTATTTTAGTGTTAGAAATATGGGTCTTATTCTTTTCTCCCCCTCTACCCACCCTCTTCCAATCAGACTATTTTTATGAACTATTCAACGTGGTCACCAGTCATCCCTGGAGACAGAAGTGACCTCGTCCCTGCTGGGGGAAATGTTTCTCAATCAGACATCGGTTCACCCAAGAAGGAAAAAAGGGCTTGTATAAGGCAGGGCGGTCTGTGGGAAAATCACCGAAACAGGGGCCCTGTACTTGATTGTTCCGGACAATCACGCACACTGCAGATGATTCAGTGCTGGGTGCATACTCCTTCTATAGTGCGGCTCCTGCCTTGCTTCCCGGGACATCTCCACCCGGGGCAGCTCTACTGGGAGAGCTCCCCTGGAGAGCACTCTGCCTGCAGTTTGTTGCAGGCTTTCCAGTGGGCTGCAGATGGTGTTGCTGATTTGCAGTCACACCCACACAGAGAGCTGCCGCGTGCTGCAAGACGCTGCAAGAGGCTTAGTGCTCAGGAGCTTTTGAGTTCGCCTCCAGCCGCCAGAGGAGGGTAGAGTGATTGATTGTAACACTGCCAGGCAACTCCCGGAGCTGCCAAACATCTGGGTGCATCCACATCCGGTGGGAGCTGCTACTGGGTGGTCATGTTGTCTGGAGTAAGAAGGAAACACCGCCCTAAGATCCCGGGACGCAGTGCAGGGCGGGGCTGCAGTCTCCTTCAGTGTTCTCCAGCATGTGTGTAGTAACGTGTGTGCTGGCACCATCTCACTGTCCATTTTCTTTCTTTCTTTTTTTTTTTTTAAAGATTTATTTATTTGTACATACAGAACTGGGGTACAGGCCAGAGGCTCAGGGGCCGTGAGAGGCTTCACCAGAGACAGAGTGGGGAACAGAACAGGCAGGTTGACGAAGTACACTGCTGAGGGGAGCAGCGGGCGGGTCAGGAGAGGTCTGCCACACCATGTGGAGCTTCTCTGGGGCAGGCGGGAATCGAACTCATGCGGAAGCGGCTTTAGATTCTCAGTGCTGTGCTTTGACCCGCTGTGCCACCAGGGAGGGCCCTCATTGTCCATTTTCCAAGGGCACCCCCAGCTCCAGAGCCTCTGTTCTGCCACCCTTCCCCCCACAACAGACACCTCTTGCTCCCAACACTGTTGTTGTCGCTGAGGCTGGCTGTCGCTTACAGTCATAGACCCAGAATATAAGTCAGTGTTGCCTGGAGGCTGTAAGGAATGCTAAAGGGCCATATTTTGGACCTGAGTGTTCCAAATTCAAACTAACCTTTTGAATATCTGTGCCAAGAGGAAAACAGAAGAGCCAATAAAACAAATGATAAAGGCAACTGGTTGTGACAATTGCTGGAAAACAGTTTGGAAACATTTGGTCTCTTCTGGAAAGTGCTTAAGTGTGTGTGTGTGTGTGTGTGTGTGTCTGCCTGTCTCGTACATAATACATAATAAAAGCATTGTTATCCCTTTAGAACAAGGTTTGCTGGCTACAGCCAAATCACTGGTTAATTTTAGTAAATCCTTTTTCCTTTCCCTTATCTTTTTTTCTCTCCATTGTCCCCAGCCTCCTGCTTTTAAGTTAGATTTCTAAAGGTTCAGAAATGTCTGGCATCAAAAGCACTACCATAACATAACAATAAATTGGGCTTCCCCCAAGATACTGCTCTTGAGATACACTGTTTATGCAATAAACAAGTTGGAGGTGGGGGAGATGGGCAAAGCACAGAGCTGATAAAGGATTTGCATTTAGAATGCAGAATTCTCAAACTTGCATATAGAATGCAGAAGTCTCAAAAAATAACAAAATAATAGTTCTATATTTTTAAATGATAACGTTAAGGCCCCTCATCAGAAATCACCTGCAGTTAGTGCCCTGCCACCAAACCTCCCACCACCAACCCCCAGCGTCCACCTCCATAGTCCATTATGCTTTCTCCCCTCTTTGTTCTTAACTGCTCTGCTCCCACTTGGAACATAAGTTCCACAGTCAGCATTCAAGGGTTAGTGTTTTTTTTGTTGTTGTTGTTTGTTTGTTTTTTTTTAAGATTTATTTATTCATACAGAACTGGGGTACAGGCCAGAGATGCGGAGGGTGAGAGGATTCACCAGACAGAATGGGGAGCAGAACAGGCAGAGCTACGAAGTACACTGCTGAGGGGAGCAGCAGGTGGGTCAGGAGAGGTCTGCCACGCCATGTGGTGGACTCCGGGGCAGGCGGGGATCAAACTCATGCGAAAGTGGCTTAAGCTTCTTAGTGCTGTGCTTTAACCCGCGGCACCACCAGGGAGGGCCACAAGGGTTAGTTTTTTAAGCTGGTCTTTATCTGACCCTTAGTTTGATTTACCTGTATTCCACATATTATTGATGCCATCTGGCATTTATCATTCTCCTTCTGACCTACCTCATTTAGTATTTGTCCCCTTCAGCTTCATCAGTGTTGCTGGAAATGGTATCGTTTTTTAGATCACTGAGCAATTTTCCAGTTGTGTACGTATTCCACATTTTCTTGATCTACTTATCTATGTTGGAGCACTTAGGTTTCCATAATTTGGCTGTTGTAAATAGTGCTACAATGAATATAGGAATACAAGTCTCCTGTAGAATTAGTTTTTTTTTTTTTTTAATATTGGGGGTAAATATACCCAAGGAGCAGAATTAGAGTCATATGGTAGATGCACTTTTAATCTTAATTTTTTTAAGATGCATTTATACAAGAATTGGGGTACAGGCTAGAGGTGCAGGGGTTAAGAGGATTCACCAGAGACAGTAGGGAGCAGAACAGGCAGAGGCACTGAAATACACTGCTGAGGGGAGCAGAGAGTGGGTCAGGAGAGGTCTCCTGAGCCATATGGGCCACATCCCTGGTCGGGGATCAAACTCAAAATTTGCCTATTTGACTACAGATAGCTTCATAATGCTTCACTTTGGGCCACAAGGGAGGACCCTGTATTTTCAATCTTTTGAGACATTCTCCCTCTTATTGCTTTCCCTAAGGGTTGGACCAGTCTACATTTTCACCAACAGCATAGGAGGGCTTCCTTTTCCTTCATATTCTCACTAGCACTTAATAACCAAATATTTTCAAAGGACAAAATTATTCCTACAGATCCTTCACCAAAAAAGATATACAGTTACTATATACAGTGAAGATACATGTGAACAGATTTGTCTTACCATTATTCATTAGGAAAATGCAAATTAAAAACACAATGAGATACCACCACATACCTTTAGAATGACTAAATTAAAAAGAGTGAGCAAACCAAGTCTCAGCAGAGGTGTGGAGCAACTAGAACTCCCACACTGCTGGTGGGAACGTAAAATGGTAGAATCATTTTGGAAAACAACATAGTAATTTCTTAGACAATTAAACATAGTCCTACCATGATTCAACTATTCTACAACTAAAAATGTGCCCTAGAATTAAAAGCATATTCATAGGACTTCTTCACTTATCATAGGCTCTTAACTTGCCATAGCCCCAAACTGGAAAACAACCCAGATGTCCAACCCAAATGGGTAAACAAAGGATGGTACATGCATACCACAGAGCACTATGGAACTCAGCACTGAAAAGGATTGTGCTGTTAATACACACGGCAACAGAGGTGAGTCTCAGAAAAATGATGTTAAATTATAGAAGCCAGGAAGAAATAGTATGTACTATGTGAATCCACTTGTGTAACATTCTACAAGATGTCAATGACTACATAGTGACAGAAGCAGGTTCGTACTTTCTTGAGCTAAAAATGGGGAGGACGGTGTAGGGGAGGGACGACAAAGGAGCATGAGGAAACTTTGAGAGTGAAACTTAATGTTCACTATGTCGATTGTAGTGATGGCTTCAGGAGTTTTGAAATGTTAACATTTTAATTTATTATATACTATAAAATGGATGGTCTATTTGGGCCCTCCCTGGTGACACAGCAGGTTATAGCACAGCACTAAAAAGTTAAAGCCACTTCAGCATGAGTTCAATCCCTACCCTAGAGGTGATCCACATGGCGTGGCAGACCTCTCCTGGCCCACCCACTGCTCCCCTCAGCAGGGTACTTCGTCAGTTGGCCTGTTCTACTCCCCATTCTGTATCTGGTGAATCCTCTCACTGCCCTTGCACATCTGCCTAAACCCCAGTTTTGTATGCATAGATAAATAAAAATCTTATTAAAAAATATATGGTCTAGTCTATGTCAGTTGTACCTCAGTGAAACAGATAAAAATGACCAGTTCTTGGAGCATCACATTGGGACATCTCCAGAGTACTCTGGAGGTTGAGATTGTTTTTGAGATAAAGAAGTTGTCTGTTGTTTTATTTTTCATTAGCTCATGTATCTGATCTAGTCCTGGGATCAGTGGTCATGGAATATGCTTTAAAGTCAAGGTAATTCTAGTCCTCACAAAAACTTACAAGGGTCGTGGAAAAGCAAATCAATCTCAGCATATAATATAATGATTCAATGTGGAAATTAGATCCCGTAGATTTCAATCTTAGTTCAATTCCATGACTTGATTTGGAATTATATCATTTATAAAATAAGTTGTTATTTATAAAATGTAATTATTCCATCTTAGCCTGTTCATTGTGGAGTTGTTCTAGGCATCAAATTGTCTTGGAATGTGTGATAATTACTCATGTCAGATATTTTAAATACATATAAGGAGAGGCAAGAGGGAAAGCCAGTGTGGTTAAAGATTGGTGGGTATATCCGGTAGAACTCCCCAAGGTAAGTAGGGGAGACAGGGACCCAACTGGGTTGCAGAAGACACTTAGCTACAGACTTCAACTAGTAGAAAACAGAAAACCATGACCCAACTTAAGTTGCTTATTTTGTTTCATTTTAAAAGGAAAGGTTTACTAGGAAAAAGAGAAAGGGAAAAAGAGGCAGCTACCCAAACACAGGCGGGGAGAGAGAGCTTATTAACATTTCAGGTCAAGTAAGTGGCAGATCTGTGTCCTTTTTGACTGCTCAGAAGCCACCCCTCTTCCTGCCACCCCTCTTTGTGAAAGCACTTACATTTCCTTAAGGCGCCCTAGTTGTGCATGTGGTAGGAGTTCTTGATGGAGAGGCACACAGTTGCCTGCCACTTGAACCTGAAGGGGCTGAGACTTAACCGACCAACATGCTTCCCTTCCCATGATACCAGCATCTCCATTTTCCTTGGAATAGTTTTTCGTCTCCAGGTGCTCATGTAGTTGCCATAAGTTGGCATAATAACTTCACATAAGTTACTCCATGGTGTTTGTCATATTTTAAAGTCAGACTTGAAGTTGCTTTAGAAGGGGGTACTGGCCCCAAACAAGACTATCAGGGTCTGATGCCCACATAAACAGACATTAGAATGATAGTTGATCTTCTGCAGAGGTAGAAGCTGTAAAATGGGAGGCTTGGGCATTGTCAGCACATGTCATCTGGAGGAAGCCAAACTGCACTAACAGTAGGGGAGAGGGGATGCAGCCTGCAGATGCCTTCCTGGCCCCTGTGGGCTTTAGTCAATCGATTCTTTAGTTTACATGAATTATTTTTGTATTTCTCAAAAAAAAAAAAAAAAAAAACTCTCACCTTTTTACCTAACCAGCTTGGGTTAGGTTGGGTTTATGTCACTTACAATAAACATTTCTGCTTAATAAAAACAGAATGTGAATTGTGAAGAATTTTAATTTAATTACCAGCGGAGAACTTATGTTATGCCTGTTCTTGCCCAGTGCTTTCACATTGATCTTAGGAATCTCCTTAGAATGGTGGGATTCTCTCATTTTACAGATGAGGCAACTAAAACTGAGAAAGGATAACAACCAGCAAGAGGGAATAAATGTAATAACAATCAGATTCAGCCTACATTTGTTGATCCCAAAGGCATCCACACACTTTCCGCTATACATTTACCTTCCAGTGAACACAAGCATCTCTAGGACCAAATCTTATCTTTTCTGTTTCTCAGACAATGAAAATTTCTTGTCACCTAATGACTATCTTATACATGCCTTTTGAGTAAGGAAGTGTTAAGTAGAATTGCTCTGAATTCAAAGAAGTAGGATAGGACTAAGCAAGATTTGATAGTCTCTGCAAATAAGATATTTTACATAATTGATGTATTACTCAAAATGAGTCTAAAATTAAGTTTCCCTGAACCTAGTCATATTTTAAATACACAGAAGAACTTGTTCCCTAAAGGAAACTATGATAAATCATTTTGAACAATAATTATGCCTCATTTTTACTTCTGCATAAATCTCGATTTTCCTGTAGTAGGTTTATTTAAAGCAGAAATTGCAGACAAGACACCTATGGTTTAAAATTGGACGAAGCTGGAGAGATTAATTGGTCAATATGTCTGTCTCAGCGAGACCCTGGGTGCACTATGAACAGAGGAAAAGCTAAATGAGCACAAGTGTTTGGCTTTACACCACGTGGCTGCTGAACTCCACCCTTAGTTCCCAGCAACCCTGACACCTTTCATGAAGACAAAAGTCTTAGTAGATGTATGGTGCACTGGGAGCTGTAATCCTTGATGTCTGATCTCTTTGGCAAGGAGGCGGGAGTGAGTGGAGTCGATAAAACATACATGGTTTGAGTTCATTCAAGGCATCTGGTTTTCTTCCTGGCACACGGGAGGAACCTTTCTTACCAGAACTGTATGACCTGCATTTAAGTATAAAGAGAGGTAACCTAGCTCATCCTATATCTCCTATTTCTCAATTGCTGCATGCTCAAAATAATCAAAATTCTAAAGTGGCATATTTTGGGGTGCTATATTCTGATCTCTTCTGAATGGTTTTAAA
Source organism: Condylura cristata (assembly GCF_000260355.1). Taxonomy (NCBI): domain Eukaryota; kingdom Metazoa; phylum Chordata; class Mammalia; order Eulipotyphla; family Talpidae; genus Condylura; species Condylura cristata. The sequence goes on along the minus strand of NW_004567125.1, from coordinate 24,431,237 downwards.
TTCCATTTCTTCTAATTGTCTCCAACTTGTCTTTATTATAGCCAAAATTCAGGTTCCAGAAATGTATACAATGCTCCAGAAATAGATAATCATTGCAGAGCATAGAAAAGTTGCTACGTCCATCTCTCAAATACCATTGCTTATGTCATTACTGCCAAGTTGAATCAGTTCTTTGGTTACAGTTCAGGGAATAGCTTCAGCTTCTTCTGACATGGGTCCTAAAGTATCTGTCCATGCATTCTTGCTAAGCTTTCTCCTTTATCTGCACTTAAGTTTTTTTTGGAACACAGAGCTAACTATGGTAATTAGATGGGTGTTCTTAGGTGTGGACTTTTATTAACTTGTTCTTTCATTCAATTTTTATGAATGCTCCTATCCTGTAGTCAGTCTTTTGAAAATATAATTTGATGAATATGGTAGACACAGTACTTATCCTCATGAATATTTCAGTCCAATAAGGAACAGAACAATTAGTTCAATGGGTACAATTGAGTCAGATAAATGTGCTTGAACAGGAAGTACAGGATACTGACATAGTTTTGGACACTCAGGAAAGGTTTTGTGGAGGAAATTATATGTTAACTGATTAGTAGTGGTTATGTAAGTGTTGGTGAAGCAATAAGAGAAGAAGAATCTCCCAAAGAAAACAATTTGAGCAAAGAAGAGGAACTCTGTGGAGATTGAATCATTGATCATATTAGAAGTATGTAATCAAAAAGCAGCAGTAGAGAACAAGACAGTAGAGATAAGCCATTCAGGAGCTTGAAGTTCTACTTAAAAGAAATTGGGTGTTATTAAGTGATATATGAGAGGAGTAGCATCAGCTTTTCAATGTAGAAAGAGCACTCTCGCTAGAAAGTAAAGAATGAACTGGAAAGAAAGTGTTGAAGGCAGAGAAACCAGTTAGCTGTTGCATATACTGGTGAGAGATGACTGGTCTAAATAGGGTAGCAGCAGTAGTCAGACAGAGAAATAGATGACTGCAGGGGATTATTTTGAGATAGAAATGACAGGTCTTGTTGGAAAATTAACCCTGATGGTGTAAATTAGGGCAGTGGTAAGAAGGATAACCTGGGATTTTGGCTTGAATATGTGGATAAACCTCTGGCATATTCATGGAGAAAGAAAATCTAGTTCTTGTTTGTTTACTTAGGTGCAGGGTGGGTGTTACATCCTGTTTTATATGTGACAAACTTGGAGATGTCAAATATGCTGCTAAATACACAAATGGCACTAGAGAGGGAAGATCCAAGCTTGAGAAGATATTTGGGAATTAATCAGTGTATTGATAGTAAGTCCTAATAGTAAGTCCTATATCCACAAAAGGATACCTTGCCAAATAACTAGGTGAAATCCAAATGCCATATGATTCATGCATTTTCCCGATCTCCTAGGGTGACAATACCTATGATTGATTTTTGCTCCATGTGAAATGAAATGATTAGAAGCAGGTTTGAAGCTTGTCAGACATTTTTATTTCAGCCATGTCCACAGTCCTCAGTTACCTGCCTTCTACTGGCTGCTTTTGCTACTGGGAAACCATGATGGTCAAAACAGATAAGATCTCCACTGGTCATAGAATGCCGGGTGGGATAGTACTTAAGTATTTAAGATCACGAAGGAACACCATCTTCCATCCCTACTGCCACCTGAATCCTGAATAGGGATTGCAGCAGGGGACAACAGAACACATAATTATTTTATAGGTTATTGTAGGATATCTCTGCACAAAAGCCAAAACAGTTAGCAGTTGCACCATTCTAAATGTAGCCTCATCTGTTGCAGGGGATATGTTTAGAGGACAGATGATAGCCTCATATGTATCTAGGCAGCTGTTCTGTGACAGCAAAAAATTGAGTGACAAGTGAGATCATAAGAAACAGAAACATTATGCTAAAAAAAATCCTAAGGTCGAGTAGTATTGCCAGTAGCTCCTGGCAAGAAGGGAGGCATTAGAGCTGCCTTGGAGACAAGACTCCACAAGGCTGCTGTTGTGATGTTATTGTCAAAGAGAGCTCATTTAAACTCTGTGGGAGTCATCAGCATTCCTTCCCCCTGGTGTCCCCATTTAAAATTGATGATTCTCTCATTTATGTAGCATTTTTT
>NW_004567125.1:24401284-24428956 GCF_000260355.1 Condylura cristata | reverse complement strand
CCACTCTGTCTATGGTGAAGCCTCTCACCGCCCCTGAGCCTCTGGCCTGTACCCCAGTTCTGTATGAATAAATAAATAAATCTTTAAAAAAGAAAAAAAAAATGAATCTAATTGGAGCCCCATCAGAGAGACTCTCTTTTTCCAAAAAATAAGAGTGATTGATGTTTAATTGACATGCCATTAGTTTTAATCTATTTAAAATACAGTTTGGTAAGTGTTGACATGCAAACACTCATGAAACCATCACCAACCAAGAAAATGAACACTCATTACAAGCAAGAATTGTATCCTGCCCCTTTGTAATTCTGCCCTTTCATTACTCTGGCCCTCCGCAACCACTGATAAAGATTTTTGTGACAATATATTAGTTTTCTTGATCCACTCTTACAATGGAATACTACTCAGTGATCAAAAATGACAAACTCATGCCACTTGCAACAGCATGAATGGAACTGAAATGAATCACCCCAAGTGAAATAAGCCAAAAAGGGAAAGATAAATACCAGATGGTTCCACTTATACGTGTAATATAGAGAAAACAAACAAAAGGTAAGACAAAGACAAACTTAAAACTGACCCTTGAAATCTGGCCCTAGATCTGAAGTAATCAGTTGGGGATGGGGAGAGGGAAGTGGTGAGGGAGGAGGGGGTAACAGCCACTGGTCTCTTTACAGTCTCTTGACAGTATCTTTCAAAGAGAAGCCTTTTATTTTGATGAAGTCCAATTTTCCATGTGTTCCTAGATGGATATTCCTTTTGGAGTATATCTTAAAAGTCTTTCCAATAATAATTTAAAAAAATTTCTTTTATTCTAGAAGTTGTATTGGTTTTCCATCTACATGTATGATTCATTTTGATGTAATTTTTGTATACAATGAAAAAAATCACTTTTTCTTGGATTATGGGCGTTTAATTGCAAATGATTTGATATAATTTTTTTTTAAAGATTTATTTATTTGTACATATAGAACTGGGGTACAGGCCAGAGACTCAGGGGGCAGTGAGAGACTTCACCAGAGACAGAGTGGGGAGCAGAACAGGCAGATGGAGGAAGTACACTGCTGAGGGGAGCAGCGGGCGGGTCAGGAGAGGTCTGCCACGCCATGTGGTCTCCTCCGGGGCAGGCGGGAATCGAACTCATGCGGAAGTGGCTTTAGCTTCTCAGTGCAGTGCTTTAACCCACTGCGCCACCAGGGAGGGCCCTGATTTGATATAATTTTTATAAAAGACTATCCTTTCTCCACTGAATTGCCTTTGCATCTTTATAATATAGTTAGTTTTGGTAGATGATAGTAGATGGTAGGTTTTTCAATTTGATGTTCATTGATCCATTTATTCTTTTTATTGGCTAAATCCATCCAATATTGATAGCAGTACAGTGTTGTCTCATTGACTATTGCTTTATTACCTTGAAATCTTAGTGTTCTAATTTATCCTTTTATTTCAGTTAAATTATATGTTCTAAGTAGTTTGCATTTCCTTATGAATTTTAAAGTCAGTTTGTCAGTATCTACAAAGAAACTTGATGAAATTTTCACTTGGATAGCATTTAATGTACAGATAAATTTGGCAAAAATTGGCATCAAGTGAAATTGTTTTCCTGTCCATAAGCATGGTAAATCTCCATTTAGAGATTTTAATGAGCTAAATCACCAATATTTCACAACAATGTTCTGTGGTTTTCCTTATGTTTCCTCTAATTTTTTTCCCTAGTAGTTTTATGGCTTCAGATCTTAAGTAATGCTTTAGAATTTTTTGTGTAATTTTCATATATCATGTGAAATGAGTGTCCAATTTCATTCCGCATATGGTGATCCAGTTTTCCCAACACCAACACTTGAAGAGACTGTCCTTTCCCCATTGTGTGGTATTGGTACCCTTGTCAAAGATCACTGGTAGATAGATTTCTTTCTGGACTCTCCACTGTTTCATTTGTCTTTGTCTGCTTTTATGACAATACCATACTGCTTTGATTATTGTGACTTTATACTTTAACTTTGATATCTCCAATTTTGTTCTAGCTCAAAATTTCTTTTGTGACTCTCTGAGTTTTAATACTTTTTTCCTTTATCTGTGAAGAATGCCATTGGAATTTCAAAAAGATTGTATTGAATCTCTATCAATTTGGGAAGTATGAACTGCTAAATATTAACATGGGCTATCTTAACATTTATTCGTGTTTTCTTTAATTCCTTTCCTGGGTGTTTTAAAATCTGTGTATGTTTATCTAGGTAAGTTTATTCCAAAGTTTTTATTTCTGTTGTTGAAGATAGTTTTTTATTTCCTTTCAGATTGTTTTTGTATAAAGTCAAGACTGATTTTTGTCTGTTGATTGTGCACCCTGCAGCTTACTGATTTCATTATTTCTCACAGATTTTGTTACTTTTGGGGTATTAACATGATTCCATCACCTGCAAACAGAGATAATTTTCCATCTTCCTTTTCTATTTGTATGTCTTTATTCCTTTTTTTAATGTAGTCTTGGTCTGGTTAGAATATCTAGTATTATGTTTAAAAGAATTGATGAGCTTGGACATCTTTGTCTGTCACCCAGTTTTAAAGGAATTTTCTTAGTTTTAACCCCATTGATTGTGGTGTCAGCTGTAGGCTTATCTTGTATGATTTTTTTTTCTTTAAAGTAGTTTTTTTCTTATCTGATTTTTTGATAGCCTTAATCATGAATGGATGTTAAGTTGTGAAGTTGTTTTTTCTGGGTCTCTTGAGATGACTGTGGTTTTTACTTATTTATTAACTATTAATGTGTTGTATCTCATTGATATGCATATGCTGAGCTAGTTTTGCATCCTTGGTCATTGTGAATGACCCTTTTAATGTGCTGTTGAATTTAGTTTGATAGCATTTACTGAGCATTTTTACATCTGTATTCATCAGGAAAATTTGTCTGTAATTTTTTTTTTGTAGTGTCTTAACTTGGCTTTAATATCAGGGTTATGTCAAACTATAAGATGCATATAGGAGTGTTTTCTAATTTTGGCAAGAGTTTAATAAAAGTTGGTATAATTTTTCTTTGAATCTTTAATAGGATTTATCTGTAAAGAAATCTTATCCTGGAGTTTTCTTTGTCGGAGGAATTTTGATTACTTATTTGATTTCTTTATCGATTAAGACTTTATAACTTTATATTTCTTCTTGATATTTTTCAAAAAACCTAAACAGAAAATACTGAAATTTATATGGAACCTCAAAGGGCCTCAAATGCAAAAACAATCTTAGCAAAAGAACAAAACTGAGGTATCTGTTATACATACAACACATTAAACAGTACATATGTTACCTGGCTTAAAACTTTCACTATACTTGTGTTGACTTAAAAATAGATACATGAACAGGGCCCTCCCTGGTGGTGCAGCGGGTTAAAGCACAGCACTAAAAAGCTAAAGCCACTTCCTCATGAGTTTGATTCCTGCCTGCCCTGGAGGAGATCCACATGGTGAGGCAGACCTCTCCTGACCCGCCCGCTGCTCCCCTCAGCAGTGTACTTCCTCCATCTGCCTGTTCTGCTCCCCACTCTGTCCCTGGTGAATCCTCTCACCCTCCGCATCTCTGGTCTGTATCCCATATGAATGAATAAATAAATCTTTTAAAAATAATAGATACATGAACAAATAGAATAGAACTGAGATCCAAAAATCTATCTATGAATATACGAGCACCTAATATATGATAACATATCCATGACCTTAATAAAGTGGAAGAAAAGATTGTACTTTTAATAAATGATGTTAGGAAAATTGGAAAGTACACATAAAATAATAAAGTTGGATCATTTGCTAGCACCATACACAAAAATCTTTGATTAAAGATTTAGCTATATGACCCATAACAATAAAATACATAAAAGAAAACTTTGGTATACATTCTGCTATATCAACAATGAGAATATTTCTGGTGACTCAACCCTATGGCAAGGAAATTAAACTTCTCCACCCAAAAAAAATTAGGATTACCTCAAGCTAAAAAGTTTCTATACAGCAAAAGAAAATAAGATACCTTACTGAATGTGAAAAATATTATACAATGTATAACTGATAAGAGATTTACATTAAAAAATAAACAAGAAATTCATACAATTCAGCGACAAATAAGTCAATTAACAAATGGGTAGCTGATAAGAACAGACAGTTCTCTGAAAATATGTCCAGAAGGTCAAAAGATATATTGAAAAAATATTTATCATCACTCCTTATCAAGATGCAAAGTAGAACTACAATGAGATACCACCACATACCGATGAAGAGTGGACCATATCTAGAAGATGCCCAACAACAATTGCTGAAGAAAATGTCAGGGAAAAGGAACCCTAAGTGGGGGTGGGGGGGTGGGGGTGGAGTGTGAACTGGTGAAAACCATCACAGAAGGCTATCTGGATTTTCCTTGGGCCTATATATGCAGAATATGAACCCATCAATGCAAAAATCCCATATGGCTATAATATTTACAGCAACGTTATTTACAATAGTTAGACATGGAAGAAGTCTAAATTTCTTTAAACAGATGAATGTATAAATATGATGTAGCACATACATGTAATAGAATATTATATAGCCATGAGAAAAGATGAAATGCAGCTATTTCCAACAAAATGGAGGGAATATGAATGAGTTACATCTATCAAAACAACTCATATTGTTAAAAGTACATATCGAACATTTATATGACAGCTAATTTGACTAAGTAAAATATTTTCAAGAACAACTGTACATCAACAAACATCCTGAGGACACTAAGGTTAAAAGGTGTGGGGGAGGGAAATGACAAGATACAGAAGGGTTGCAGAAGGAGAAAATTAACCCCCCGCCCCAAGAAGGAGAGTGCACAGGTAAATAAATATACAAGCTACAGATGTGTGAATCTATTAAAATGTTTCAAATCCATAACCAATGCAATAATATTAGATAATGGAGCTAAAGAAAAAAGAAAACAAAACTATAAATGTCAAGTATACTTAAAAAAGTACACATTCTTCTATAACATACAAATTTAATTTCCCCTCATGTACTTGTGGTTAAGTGGCATCTCACACATTTTGATACGCTGTGCCTTTATTTTAATTCAATTCAAATTACTGTTTAATTTCCCTTTAAATGTTGTCTACATTCACTATATGGGTCCATTTTTAATAGATTCCAAATCCATAGTCAATGTAATATTATATAATAGATCTCAAGGAAAAAGAAAACAACTATAAATGTCAACTATAGTAAAAAAAAAAAAAGATACTTATTCTATAACATAAGAATTCAATTCCCCTTATGTGGTTACGCACACATTTTGATATGTTATCTTTATTTTAATTGAATTCAAATTGCTTTTTCATTTCCATTTAAATGTTGTCTTTGTCCACTGGGTTATTTAGTGTTATTTAACTCCCAACCATTTCAGTTTTCCAGATAGTTTCCAATTGTAGAGTTCTAATTTAATTATGGTCAGGCAGAGGACATGTTTTATGATTTGATTTAAAAAATATATTTAGTATATTTCATATATGGTCTGTCAATTATCAGTACACTTTAATGTTTAACAGTTTAAAAACTGGTTATTCTATAAAAGTCAATTGGTTTCAGTTGTTTGATAGTATTGTTCAGGTTTTCTGTATTATGATTTTCCTTTCTATATTCTTATGATTTTCCTATTGTTTTTTGAGAGAGAACTATTTGAAATTCTCACTAAAATTGTGAATTTGGTTTCCTCTTGAAGTTTGACCAGTTTTTTGCTGCATATATTTTGAAATTCTGTTATTAGACATAACTTTTAGAATTATTTTTACTTGTTCCCTTCATCATTTTCAGGTAACTTTTTCAGTTAACATTCATTGCTAGTTATATATTCTTTGCTTTTAAGATAGCCCCTTCAATCTTCTTTTCATTTATGTGAGCATGTTACTGATTTGTAAGTTCCGTTCTTAAACTGTCTGTGTCCTTGTAGAATATTCCTTGCAGTCAACATATAATTGGGTCTTGCTTTCTTATCACCCCCGCTGAGCCTTGCTTTTTATCCAGTCACACAATCTCTGCTTTTATTTGTGCTTCTTGATCACTCATATTTAATGTAATTGGACTACAGTTAGTTACAATGTTGACTTCAGTTGGTTATAATGTTATTTCTTTTCTCTTTGTTCTTTATACTCTCCTCATTCAGCCTCCTACTGAGAATATTGAATAGATTTTTATAGTCCATTTATCACTTTTATTAGCTTATTAACTGTAAAGGTTTTTTTCCTTATTTTGTTGATTGCTTTAGAGTATATAATATGCTTATGTAACTTAGTAAAGGCTAACTTGAAATTATATTTAAGCACTTTATATATGCCAGCTGAACTTTTGTCAAGTATTTTCCATTACATATATACAAATCTACTGAAACAATAGTGTTTAGTATTTAAACAGTTGTCTTGTTGTCTTTTTTTTAATGTATTTATTTGTGCATACAGAAGTGGGGTACAGGCCAGAAGCTCAGGGGCGGTGAGAGGCCTCACCAGAGACAGAGTGGGGAGCAGAACAGGCAGATGGGAAGTACACTACTGAGGGGAGCAGCGGGTGGGTCAGGAGAGGTCTGCCGCGCCATGTGGTCACCTCGGGGGCAGGCGGGAATCGAACTCATTCGGAAGCGGTTTTAGATTCTCAGTGCTGTGCTTTAACCTGCTGCGCCACCAGGGAGGGCCACCGATTTTTTTTTTTTAAGATTTATTTATTTATGCATACAGAACTGGAGTACAGGCCAAAGGTGCAGGGGTGGTGAGAGGATTCACTAGATACAGAGTAGGGAGCAGAACAGGCAGATTGTCGAAGTACACTGCTGAGGGGAGCAGCGGGCGGGTCAGGAGAGGTCTGCCACGCCATGTGGTCACCTCGGGAGCAGGCGGGAATCGAACTCATTCGGAAGCGGTTTTAGATTCTCAGTGCAGTGCTTTAAACTGCTGCGCCACCAGGGAGGGCCAAAACAGTTGTCTTTTTAAATGAATTAAATAAGAAAAATCATAGATGTTTAACTGTGCAGCTATCACTTCCACTGTACTTCCTATCTTTTTGTAGCTCCATTTTTACCTCTAGAATCATTTTCCTTTTGCTGAGAGATTTCCTTTACCATTTATAATAGTTCAGATATGCCTTCTGTTTTTTTAATCTGGAAATGTATTTCATTTTTACTTTTGAAAAATATTGTCTTTGGGTATAAAATTCTCAATTGATCTTTCTTCTTCAAAGTATGATTCCATAGTCTTTTCATTGCATTGTTTCCTGAGACATCTGTTTTATTCCTTATCTTTATCTTTATTCTCTTGAAGAGAATACCTTAAGATTTTTCCTCTTATAACTGTTTCTGAAATTTCATTATGGTGTAACTTGGAATAATTTTCTTCAAAGATTTTGAAAAATCCTTGAATATGTGTTTTTATATTTATCAAAGTTAAGGACATTTAAGTCATTCTTCAAATATTTGTTCTGACACCTTCCTATTCATTGGGTTCTTCAATTAAACATGTATTAGATGGCTTGAAGGTACCCACAGGTTATTGTCCTTTATTCATGTTAAAAGATGATTTTGTTTTGAGTATTTTGTATTGCTTTGAGTATTTTGTATTCATTATAACTACTTTGTATTTTGAGTAAATTTGTGATTAGAATCACAAATAGCTGAGAATCAACCAAGACTGAGAACAACTACTTTAGGCCAACATATAACCTCAGAAAATGATTACTTTCCATGGTCAAATATGCAGTGTAATTCGGGAATGCATCATCACTGTCTGATAATCTTATTTTGCCACGTTTCTAGTCTATTAATCACAATCAGTAAGTTTTTGTCTCAGAATTTGTAGTTTTTCTCCCTTAAGTGTGCCACATCTTGTTTAATATTTTCCATGTTTTCAGTTTTAAGTTACATGAAATACAGCTTATAAATGTTTCAGTGCCCTTGTCCATTCTAATCTGTGTTAGTTCTAGGCTATTTTAACTTGTTTGATTTAACACCTCCATATGGGTTGCTTTTTTTCTTTTATTTTTATGTCCAGCAATTGCTTAATTAGATGCTAAAAATTATGAATTTTACCTTGTTCAATGCTGGATGATTTTATACACCTATACTTACTCCTAGGCTTAATTCTGGAACATAGTTAAGTTACTTGGAAACATTTAGATTCCTTCCTGTGTGTTTTTAAGATTTCTTAGGGAAAACTGAAGCAGTCATCAGTTTAGGACTAATTATTTCCCACCACTGAAGCAAAAACCTGTTTAGTCTACTACCCATTGCCCTTTGAAACTTGAGGTTTTCCATTCCAAGTGCTGAAAACAGATACTATTTTTTTCCCTGTGTGAGTGCTGGATGCTCTTACTGCTAAACCCTTCAGATGTTTTCTTTCCTCCAGCTTTAATTATTTTTCTACATATATATATATATATATATACACATACATACATACAGACATATATATATATTTCTTGCTATTATGAAAAATACTCAAGGGGAACTGTCTGCTGAGATCCACAATTTTGTCTTTGTAAAAATTTTTTTTTCTCTTAGGTGCTTTCTTGAGCATTTTATCAATTTAATTTCACCAGATTCCCAGTTCAAGTTTTTCTCTGGGTTCTACCTGTGAAAAATTTATTAGGTTGCAAGCAGGTATAACCACCTTATTTCTTTGCTGTGACTCAGAGATCACCATTCTTTACTCCTTTATGTTGAGTATCTTGCAAACCATTTTTTTTTTTTCAACTGTTTTGCCCATGGGGGGGTACTATTTTCAATGGGAGATATAATATGATCCCTGTTTCTTCATTTTCCTAGAGATTGTTGCTGAGATGCTCTCTTAAAAGTACATGATTAGACTCACAAATGGCTGAAAATCAACCAGGACTGAGAATAACTACTTTAGGCCAACATATAACCTCAGAAAATTATTTCTTTACTTTCTATGGTCAAATATGCAGTGCAATTCAGGGAAATCCCGTTTTTATTATTCCAGAATCGAAAATTGGAAGTGATTTCCTTCCTGCTTCTATGGCCTTTGTCTAGAGTATAATCAATCTTATGTTACTTTCCTTCATTGGAAGATTCTAGGAAATGCTTTCATACTTGTCTTCTCTGCTCACTGTTGCCTTCTCTTTCCTTCACATACAGTTACTGGTCAAGTCCATCATTAAGCTTTCCCTGTGGGGAAGCTTACATTAATTATATTGTTACTCTATTTTGTGACTGAACATTCACAAAGGCCTGTGAATGGTACAGGGTCTCAACCCCAATCAGAGGCAAATACAATGGTTTCCGGGAGGAGTCCATAGATCTTAACACTAGAAAAAAGGCAACCCTGTGGGGGAGGATCCAGTGTTGTCAATCTGCAGCCTGAGACCTGGAGAGTGATGTCCCTGGTCATTTTCCCTAGGCAAGTGCTGCTACCAATGCTATCATTGTCTTCAGGGCTCTAATTTAAGATGAAAACACAGCAGCTTGTCTAACTATCTTTTCATTTTAACTCTCACTGGAATTCCAGTTAGAAGATATATTTGTTCACCTCCACAAAACTTATGGGTAAAAGAGACACCTCAAAATGATATCAACATCTTCTCATTGTCTCAGAATTCCAAATTAGCAGAATCTACTGGACAAATCTTGACTTACTCAGGCTCCTAAGGCAAGTGCAAATGATACATTATCCCATTTTATGAGTGTGGAAATTGAGACCCTGAGGATTTTTATGGTCATGGGTATGTGCTGTGTTAAGAAGAACAAAATGATGATCAAAACTTTAGTCTAAAACACAAGATAAAGTCAAAACACCCCTACCTGGGCATTTTAGCACTGTTATATAATTGCCAAAGGAGTCATCAAACTTTACCTCCTTGTGAAAGTGATTCACTGACAGATAGTTAGATGAATTACAGCACAATCAAGTTGAACAAAACAGAATGTAGTGATACTTAGCATAGCTGCAATCATGGCATTGGCCAGTTGCTGTCATTTTGAAGCCACCAAAATGTTTTATTATATTATAATACCATGCAGTATTTATAATTAAGAAATATGAAGTATCACTAAGATCACATTTCATAAAATATTAAATTTAGGTTATCATAAAAATGTCTACAAAGAGAAAGGAATATACTAACAACAGATAATTTGAATCATGCTATACAAAAACATGAAGAAGCTTCTTTAGAAGATGGTTTTACCTCCTCTAACTTTTGCCTGAGTTCTGACCATGACATCAAGTTACTTCTAATCATGTCGCTAGTAAACATGAATAACAATTGATCAGCGTTCTTGGTATTTAGTTGGATGGTGGCAAATGCACATTGAGTGAATTAATAGAAAAAGAAATGAAGTACCTTAAACTCCATGATCTGGCCTTTATAGGGCTCCTGGTCTTCTCACCTTTTGTTCTTAGTCTTGAACAGGCCATATTCCAGCTTTCCTGGTTTCCTTGTTCTTTTTGAAGCATGATATGCTCATTCTTTAGTCTTTATTGTTTCTTTTGTCTAAAAAGCTCTTCTCCAGATCCCAAAATGATACTCTTTCTTATTGACCTTTCCTGACTTCCTGATAGCAAACAGCTCACTAGATATCATATCACATCCTCCTCCTCATTTTCACTTTCACTTTATCACTATAGGGTATTTGTATATTTTCTATCTATTCTGCATTAAAATGCAAGCCTTATCATAACCAACATTTATATAGCCACATGTCCTTGTACCAGTCTAAGTATTTTGTATATAATATGCTTCATCCTATTAAAAACCCTATGTGGCTAGTTTGCTATTCTTACCTTCATTTTATAGGTTATGAAATTGAGGCAAAGCCTCAAATGAAATTACAAGGTAGTGACACAGGGCCTCACTCCCAGGTGAGTTGACTTCCGAGCTCTTCCCTGCTCCTTTCACCAACTAATGCCAGAGAGTTGGGGCTTGCAGTGGGGACTCCCAAGAAGTGGACACCAAGATGGAGGTAGACATGCAGGACACTTATTTGAGAAACCCCTTCGATTTGGTGTAATTTCAAATACCATAATGTCTTCAAGGTAAAGGAATAGGGAGAGAAACCAGGAAAAGCTGGAAAAAAGATCAGACTGTGATGGAATTCTGACTGTTGTGAAGGAGACAGAGGAGGAAGATAGGAAGAACAGAAGGAAGATCATATATTGAAGAATAATCTTAAGATTGTTTCACAAACGCCAGTCGACATCAGGCATCAGAGGAACCCTGTGTCTTTCAGGACCATCCTGACTCAGTACCTGTGCACGTTCACACATTAACTGGAAGCAGGCTGTGGGAAGCACAGCCACAGCAGGGAGATGGTGATGAGTTTCTGATATTTCCATACCTGACACCTAGACCCATATCTACACCTGGAATGTGCTCAATAAATATTTGGCAACTAAATGAATTGTCCCTTGGAGCACAACAGGTACTCAGTGATTGTTGCATTGAACGAACAAATGAACACACAAAGCTAAAAAGTCACCCAAGTCCTTTATGAGTTTTCATCACTGTTGCTGCTCTTGTAAAAAGGAAGGGGGGAGGGTCACCAGCAGTTAGAATCACAAAAGGCAGTTTATCTTTTTCACCCATTCCCCTGGGTAGTGCTGTGCTAGGCAATAGTTTACCAAGACAAGTTCATTCCCCCAGGGGAAAGGATGACTCTTGACTAAAGTTTGGGCAGATGTACTTATGGATACTTCAGACCTACAAATTTCAAGCACTTAATCCATGTGAAATAATAGCCATTCACTCTTCTGAACCCAATCCAAGTAGGCTAGATGTATGGTGTCTATTACAGAAGCTTCAGGCTATAATTTTTTTTTCTGTTTTCTTTTCCCCTTAAAACAACGAAAATGTTTTCTTTTTCACAATTCTGGGGATCAGAAGTCTGGAATCAAGGCATGTTAGTTGGGTTGTGCACCTGCTTGAGGGTCTCAGAGTAGGCAGGGGTTGTCACCAAGCTTCTTGGCTTGTAGCTGCATCTCTCCAGTCTCGACCTCCTCAAACGCCTGGCACTGTTCCCTGAGGGAATCCGAATTTTCCTCTTCTTTATTTTTATTTTCATTCTGTAAAACATGTTGTTACAGGGTAGCCCAGAGTGGACTGGGCCACCTGTTTGTGGGGCCTCACCTATACGCTCACAATTCAGTTATACTGCAGGTACATACAAAAGGTCAATAACAGGTTTATTTATAAAAGGGGAATGGAACAGGAAACAACCCAGGGTAAGAGGGCAGGGTACAAAGTAACTGGAATACCTTACGGCTAGGCTGATAGAACACACCGCGTCACGTGGTCAGGAGAGCTGCTTCCCGAGCTAGAGATGGAATCGCACCCTAGTAGTCCCCCAAATGTCCCAGAATTTCTGCTAGCTCCGCCCTTATGTCCTCACAGTTCTCTCCCTGGTACTGCTGGGAGTTGTAGTTTCCAATCACTGGAGTAGGGGGTAGGGTCCAGAAAGCTGGAATAAGGGGTGGAGTCCCTAAGACTCTGCAGAGTTCCCTTAGGACATTTTCCCCATAACAATGTCACATCCAATTTATCATCTTAACCATTTTTTAATCCATAGCTCAGAGGCATTAATTGCATTTCACCTTGGCATAACCATCACCACATCCATTTCCAGTACTCTCTTGGTCTTGCACCCCTGACATGCCACCCCCATCAAATACCAGCTCCCCGTCTGCTTCCCCTGGGAAGGCAGCAGCCATTCTGCTCTCTGACTTGATGAATTTGATGACTTTATGTACCACAGGTAAGTGGCCTTCAACAGAATCTGCACTTTTGTAATGGGCTCATCACCAGGATGATGTCATCAGGGCTCAGGTCTGTGACAGCAGGTGTCAGCATTTCCTTCTTTTTGATGCTGAGTAATATTTGTATTTGTATTTTAGGGTCACCATTACAAAATAAAGACTAGATATGTATCTTCTCATTGATGTGAAGAAGTCCAAGGTAAAGGTGTCAGCAGTTTTGAATTCTTTGAGGCCTCTACTGGCTACCTCCTCAGAGTGTCCTCACATGGGCCCCCTCTGTCCACATTGTGTGCCAGTTCCCCCCTTGAAGGATATACACCACATTGCTTTAGGGCCACCATATAATTGCATTTTACCTTACATCTAACAAGACCCTTTTTCCGATAATCACTTTATAAGGTGCTGGGGATGAGAACATCAACATGTGAATTTTGGGGGAATTCAAGTCAACCCATAACACTTTGATATACAGCTGTCCAAATCAGGGAATAAATTTTGATACAGGTCTAATACCTATCATTTGTCCTTTATTCAAAGGATGTCAATTGTCAGATTCTGAAGTTTTCCTGATGTGGGTCTATCCAGGACCACACAGTGCCTTTGGCAGTTTTGTTTCTTTAGTCTGGAATAGTTCCTTGCTTTTCTTTGTCTTTCACAGCCCTAGCAATTTGAAGAAATCTGTTCAGTTACTTTATGCAGTGTTCCTCAGTTAGAATGATGAGTCATTATATTCAGGTCATGTATTTTTTTTAAGAGAGCCACAATAATATTCCTTCTCAGTGTATCATTTCGGAGACATGTATGTATGTTGACTTTCCCCACTACTGGTGATATTATGGTTGACTACTTGGTCTTTTGGTAAGAGATCTGCTGGGCTCCTCTGTTGTTTTTACCCCCCTTTGTAATAAGTATCTTATTTGAAGATTCTTCAAGACCATTTAAATAACTTGTTTCTTGTCAACTAATTTAGCTTCTGTTGATGACTCTTGCCTGAACCACTCACTCGGGTTTGCAAAGGGTGGTTTTCTCTTTCCAGTATTCCTTCTATATTTATTAACTAAAGTCTCACTCAAGGAAGAGATTTCAATTATTTGTATCTGTACGGATTTGGATTGTACTCTGTGAGTTAGAACTCCACACAGCAATTACCGTTTTGCTACTCCAAGAGCTAATTGATTAGGTGTCCTTTTGTGATCTTGTGCTAATCTTTGACTTACAAGATGTCCCAGCTATGATGTTCCCTGCCCAAGCCTTGAATCTCTTTTCTTCAGGGGGTCTGGGTTCCTTTGATTGAGAATCACATTTTATTAAGAAATAGTTTTGTTTACTGGAGAAAGAGTACCAGGTATGCTCCTTGATATGGAATAAAATTGTATCTAGGTCTTCTCAGGAGACAAGAACTATGAAATATATGTATGGGCGCACACACACACATACAATTCTGACAATTTCTATGTACATGTTTACAAACACTCCAGTTTGTACTGGTGCCTCCAATTTCAGTCCAGTGCCACAGGCCTATTCTAGTTTTTTCCTTTCCCTATGCACAGCTCCTTTCTCTGACAAAGAGTAACCCCGCTGTCATTATCCACAGTGTGTTTGCTGATTCATAGTACACCCAGTTTCACAATAGCTAACCAATATCCTGGCAGAAACAAACCTACTGATGAAATGACAATATTTGTGTCCAGTTTATTATTCATTTTTTTCTATTTATTCTTAGACTATGTGGTCAAACTGGTACTTTCCACACTTACTTTGTCCAGTTTATTTACCACTACCCACCTCAGTGTGGATATGTTATTGGTAATAGAGTTTGGATCATTCTTTTCTATTTATATTTCCTTTAGGGTCTTCTTCCCTACTGTTCATTTTTATTATGTATCCCTGGTTTGACTATATGAGATATTAACTTAGTTCTAAACAATAACTATATTTTTCACTCAACAAGTGTCACATTGCCTGCAGTCCTTTCTACCAAATTTCCCTGTTTTCACACTGTTTCTGCCCTGTCTTAGGTAACCAGTCTTATTGCAGCCTAGCTCATCCTTTCAAATTCTTTTTTTAAAGATATAAATGAGCATACTGTGTATTTTTTTCTTTTTTCCTTTCTTGTACCCAGTCAGCTTGTTATCTGCATGCTGGTGCTTGTTGCTTCAATCCACCTATTATACCCTAACATTATATTCATCATCATGGATAATTTAATGTTCTCATCCTTTTCTGCATAGTACTATATCATGAGGATGTATCATAGTTTATTTAGTCACTTTATTATAGTTAAGCGTTAATAGTGTGAGATTACAAACAATTCTGCAATGAAAAATCTTGTCTGTATATTTTTATGTTGCTGAGAATCTATCATTAGGGTAAATTCCTGAAATTACTAACAATTACTTTGACCCGTTTGTTAGGTCAGTAGGTAGCGCATGCATATTTTATATTCCATAATGCTAAATTTCCTGCAAGAGTCGGTCAAGCTTATTATTGGTACCAGCCTCATATGAGAGTACTTCTTGTTCTGTAATATCACAAACAAAATGTTCTTTCGTCCTTACTACTAGGTAAAATGTGGAAATCTCAGTGTAATTTAGTTTTCATTTGCATTTTATTAATTTTGATAAATCTAATTGAGTGAGTTTGAACATCTTTTCACATGTGTGAGGGTCATTTTTATGTTTTCGTGAATTTTCTATTCTACCTTGCCTATCTTTTGATCAGATGATTTGACCTCTTTTCTAAGTTTCTGAGTATACATATTGGGGGTATGTATAATTTCAATACAGTTTATCCCAGTTTATCATTTTCCTTTTGTTTGTTTCTGGTCGCTTTTGCTGTGCAGTTTCTATTTGATATTTTCAAATTTATCAGAAAGGTGATTTCAAAACTATGTCTTATAATGTGGTTAGAAGTTTCTAGGGAAAAACTTAATGCAGATTATTACCAATATTTGTATGGAAGAAGTAGCAGACCTACTCTGTTTATCCCTGGGAAAGAATTAGTTTAAAAGAGTTGACGTTAAGTGCAGCAGCTTTTGTTATAATGCAATGAAAGACTTTTTCTAGTGATGCATGGACCTTGGTTTCACAAGTGGCTTGTCCTGTATCACTGGAAGATTTAAATCAAAGTTTCCTGTCATATTGTATGGTCTTCCAAAGGTCAGTTATTAAATTTTGTACCAGTTAAATTGGAGAAGTGAACCCAAAATGTATTGTCAAAGACAGAGTGCATTAGAGGAAATTTAACATTAAGCAACAGAGCTAAATCGAGATTGGGCCAGTTCTGAAAATGTGAGTTAGTATTATTCTTGATTTTCATGAGTTCTCGCTGCATGCCCATCAGGGTAAATGGAGTCAAAATGAACTACACTAGTCGATGTGCTAGTTAGTTTGCATACTCTATAAATATTTATTGAGCAAGGCCCTGATATTGTTAAATATTCTACATATAGCAGAAAAGACCATTGTTTTTGGTTTTACAAGGGAGACAGTCTTGGCAACCTTTGTTTGCTAGGTTTTGTATTTACTGTAACATATTCCCGGGTCAAATGACTTCATCTAGCATATACAGACACCAATAAATGTCCTCTCACTGAAATCCAGGTGATTTATCTGGCTGTGATTTAAACTGAACCAATTATATATCCTTTTCATTCCAGATACTTGAAATATTCTATATGAGTCATCATCATCATGACTCTCCTAAGAAAACTGTTTTCAGTATTCCATGCATGTTTCAAAAGGTTGAATGGTGGCAATAAGGTATGAGAAACAATCACCCCCAACTGGGCAAGGCACCCAGACACCCAGGGCAGCACCAGTAAACTCAAATTTAGAACCACCACTCAGTGGCTAAACCTACAGGTGACAATCTGGAATCCTCTTCCACAGCAGCATATAGAGTGGTCTGTAAAATTCATACAATTGTGGAAAATTGCTTGAATCATCAGGATAATATTTCCTCTTTCAACCTTTGATTTCAAGTTAGTGGAACTCAGGGACATGGAATAATTAGATTTCATTGACTCTGTTAACTCCAAGCTTGAAAAATCTTTGCAAAACATCTGCTCCATGCCCCATACTATGGTGGCCAGGACTGGAGAAGGAGTCATCCCCAGACTTTTATTACTGGATACCAGTCTCCCACACTGGCTTCTGTGTACTTATCTTCATCTCTTGCTGTGTCCCTACATTGCTGTACTGTTACACACTTCCATTACTTGTATGCATGATATGCTTTTTTGCGTCTGAGTCTTTCACATGCTTCTCCACTGTTTTGATTCATTCTCTTTTATCCTTTTCTGGTAATTCTCACTTAATTTTCTGATCTTAGATTATCCCTTAGGCTACATAAAACTCTGCTCTTTTATGTCCTGAGAGTCCTCTTTGTATCCCCCTCAGAATGCTCAACACAACTGCAATTCCATATTTAATGCTTGCTTCCCCTGTACATCTGTAAGCGAGTTTCATTTTATTCATCGCTGTCTGTCTAGATGCTAGACTTTTACACATAGTGGTTCAAGAAATGCTTGTTAGGTTACAAGAAGCATTTGTTGTAAATTTGTTAGGACACAAATTTAGTTTTTCCTGGCTTCAAGTATGATATTATTTACACACTGCAGTCCTGCCTCCTGGTTGAACACCTTTTCTATGATGATATCAGGCAAACTGACAACATTCAAGTATATATATTCTGAGGCTCCTGTGGTTATTTGCAGTACTTAAAAAGTACCTGGTTAAGGGAAAAGATCTGAGACATTAAAGTGACTCAAAGTTAGCTGGATTTGCCTTCACATAAGATAATAATGTCAGCCAGACAATCCAGTTTATAGGATAAAAACTACACATTTTTTTGTCAAGTCCTGTATTATAGCATCCTGGATTGTTCAGTCAGCAAGATCACCAGTCAGCCCTGGCATTTAATGGTGTGATCATTTGGCCTTATAACCTTGAGATCATGTAAGTTCAGGAAACTTTGAGGCAATTCAAGAATAATTAGGGGGAAAAGAACCACAGGTTAGTTTGTTTATGGAGATTAATAAGTCAGATCATCTTGCCTACAACTAATAAATGATTAAACAAAGAATTTTTAACTAGTCTATTTAGTATATTTTCTGTTTAGTTTTCCTTTATATGGAAGTCATAAATAATGGAAGCTAATAAGAATGGATTTAGAGATTATTTTGTTCATGCATGTATTTTAGAGTGAAACAACTTCCTGAAAAATTAAGTAGATTTAACCTATGGTCACACAAATTATATTAGACTCCTGCTGATTTTCTCTCTTCAAAACATTATCATAGTGGTTTGCTGGTGAATTTGTGTGGATTGAGCTGCACAAAAGGCAACATCTTTTAAAGTAGGGGGGTTTTCACATTTAGACATGCATACACATACTTACACATGACAGTCAATTACTTTGTCTTGTGTGATGTTAACTCTTGTACATAAATTGGGTCACTACAAGTCACACCCAGGTGCAGACTTTGTAAATGACATGTGTGTTGCTGCTGTTCTTCAAACAGCCATTCCCTCATTCTCCTTCCCTCTCCTCAGGCCCTTCCATTCTCTGAAACACTGTAATATTGAGGTTAGGCTAATGAATAGCCACACAATGGCCTCCAGGTGTTCAACTATTTAAGTCAAGAACTAGAAATGACTTAGTGAGGAAGAGAAGTCAGAAAGCCAAGACAGAGCAAAAGCTAAGACTCTTGTGCCAAAGCTTTATCCAAGTTGTGAATGCAAAGAAAATTTCTCTAAGTATATTAAAAGTGCTACTTCAGGCCCTCCCTGGTGGCGCAGTGGGTTAAAGCACTGCACTAAGAAGCTTAAGTTTGATTCCCGCCTGCTCCGAGTAGTCTACATGGCGCAGCAGTCCTCTCCTGACCTGCCCGCTGCTCCCCTCAGCAGTGTACTGCGTCGATCTGCCTGTTCTGCTCCCCGCTCTGTCTCTGGTGAATCATCTAAGCCTCCGTATCTCTGGCCTGTACCCCAGTTCTATATGAATAAATAAATAAATCTTTAAAAAAAATAAAATAAAACTGCTACTTCAAGGGAGAGGTGAGGAGGGAGGAAGGGTCAAGATAGGGGAGGGAAGATCACAAAGAGTATGGTGATGGATCACAGGTGTTAGGGTGGGTGGAGAATTATGGGGATGGCAGCACAGGGGAGAGAACAAAGGCGATTCCCACATTAACATAATTGTAGTAAAGTAGATTTAAAACACGACTCCAGAGTCTAGTCACTGAATGGAGAGCATTTCAGTGGTTTGTATACAGTCAAACAAACCACAACATCCCCTTAACCCAAAGCCTAAGCCAGAGCAAAGCTCTAGCTCCAGTTCTGTGACCCCTGAGAGAAGAGGAAGTCACAGAAAAAATGTTTGAATCTAGCAAAGGTTTAAAGAAAGACGTCATTCTCCATAACTTAAAATATGAGATGAGGGCTCTTCCTGGTGGCGCAGCGGGTTAAAGCACAGCTCTAAGAAGCTAAAGCCACTTCCGCATGAGTTCGATCCCCGCCTGCCCTGGAAGAGATCCACATGGTGAGGCAGACCTCTCCTGACCCGCCTGCTGCTCCCCTCAGCAGTGTACTTCATCAGTTGGCCTGTTCTGCTCCCCACTGCCCCTGCACCTCTGGCCTGTACCCCAGTTCTATATGCACAAATAAATCTTAAAAAAAAAATGCAAGGTGAAATTACAAGTGCTGAAGAAGTTACAGAAAAGTATTTAGATGTTCTAGCTAATATTGGTGAATGGCTACACTAGACAACATTTTTAATATAGATAAAATGATAATATTAGCATTCGAGTTTTATTGAAGAAACACATTTCACTATCTATGGATATCACAGATAGTGATTACTCTATATCTGGGCAAAGTCAACTGAAAACATGGATAGGATGGATCATTCCAGATGCCATGGGGACTACAATTTTGTCAGAAAAAAATTAATCAAAAAAAATTTAGTTATGACTCATGGGACAAAGTCAAAACGTTAACATTCATAGGAGTATGAATGACTGAGTTTGAGACACTGAGGGAGAAAATAACTGTAGAGGTGGTGAAAAATAGCAAAAAGAAAAATAGAATTAGAAATGGATCCTGATGATTGACTGAATTACTGTAATCTCCTGATAGAACTTCAATGGGCGATGAATGATAATGAAAAACGAATGTTTTCCTGAGAGTGAAGCTACTTTTGGTGAAGGTGCAGGTACAGATAATTATATGTGACAGAGGATTTAAAATACATCATAAACTTATTTGATAAAGCAGTAGTGGAGTTTAAGAGGACTCCCACCCTATTTCTGAAAGAAATTCTAAAATGCTGTCAAACATCACGTGCTCCAGAGAAACCTTTTGTGAAAACAATATCAAACAATGTGACAAACTTGATTCTGTCACCTACCACTTGCTGAACTGATTTGTCTCACTAGTTTAGTGGAGGTTTTAGGATTCTTGATTTATAGTACTGTGTCACCTGTAAATAATAGCTTTACTTCTTTCCTAATCTGGATTCATTTTACATCCTTCTCCTGCCTAATTTCTATTAAGAATTGAAGTGCTATGTTGAACAGTACTAGTGAAAGTGGACATTTTTGTCTTATACCAGATGTTTGTAGAAACACTTCACTTTTTTCATCATTGAGAATGCTGTTAGCTTGTGGGTTTGTCATACATGACCTTTATTATCTTAAGGTATGTTCAACCTATCCCCAGTTTTTGAGGGGTTTTCATTTAAGTGGATATTGAATCTTACCAAATACTTTATCAATGGCTGCTTATATGATCATATGGTATTTATCTTTTTGTGATGTATGGTGAATTATATTGATTGATTTTTTTTTTTAAGATGTTGAGCAGTTTCAGTTGGTCATGGTGTATAATCCTTTTATTCATTACTGATTTGGGTTTGCTAAGATCTTGTTGAGTCTTTTTGCCTTCTTTTGAATGTATTGAACGTTTTTTATAATTCCACTTTACATTTTTCATATAAATCTTTTTGTCACTTTATAGTTACGTTAGAACTTTGTATATACTTTCTTATTTATGGCTTTCTATTTTCAAATGTTATACCACTTCTCATAAAGAATAAGGTGTGTATAATAGAACCTTTGCATTTTACTCTTCCTGACCTTTGTGCTATTTTTGTCATAAATTTTGCTTTCAAAGATATTATAAACCAAAAAACATATTACTTTTATTTAAGTATTTACCTGTTGTAAATATTTACATTATTAAAATATATTTCTCCATCTAGTTATTTCTAGTGCTTTTGTGTGCACAAATTCATATTCTATTGGGTGATTGGGTGTCATTTTCCTTCTGCTTAAGAAAGACCTCCTTTACCGTTTCTTTCCATTGTGGTTCTCTTCCACTTTTATAAATCTAAAGCAAACTTTATTTCACTTTCATTTTAATAGAGATTTTTCTTGGAGAAGGAATTGTAGGTTTTTGTTTTTTTTTTAGTATTTTTTTATTTGCCAGTGTCTTCCCTCGCATTGCTTCTCATAAGAAATAAGTTGCTCTTCCCTTTGTTCTGTGTTATTTATTTATTTATTCTTTTTAGGGAACATTTTAGGGAACAAAATACTGTATTTGTTTCAGAGGCATACTATTTTTTATTTCCTGTTGTAACAAATTTATGACAGCTATAATAACTTAAAACAGCAGAATTACAATCTTATAGTTCTAGAGGTTAGACTTGAATTGTGTCTCATTGGACTAAAATCAAAAGGATATTGACAGAGCTGCACTTTCTCCTGATGAATGCATTTGCTTGCCTTGTTTTAGCTTCCAGAGACCTCAGCAACATCAGGCTAAGTCCTTCCTACACTGTCATCTCTGGTTCTGTCTCCCACTTTCACTTTTGAGGGCCCTTGTGAGAATCTTCAGCCCACTCAGTTAATCCAGGATTAGTCCTCCATCCGAAAGTACCTGATTAGAAAGCTTATTGCATCATCTTCTTTAATCTTTTTTGCTGTATAACCTAACATATTCACAAATTCCAAGGATATGGACATTTTTTTGAACTGGTTGTTCTGCCCACCACAAGTTGTATGTATCTTGTATTTTTCCTCTGGATGCTATTAAGATTTTCTTATAACATTGCTTTTGAACAAGTTGACTTTGATAATCCTTGGTCTTATTCCTGTTTCTTTAATGTTTTTAGCTTATTTTTTTCTTTTTAGTAAAAGTAAACTCTCCTTAATTATATTTTTAAAAATGTTTTCCAAACTTTCTAAGTATTTTTCTGAAATCGCTGTGTATATCTATTAATTTATAGTGGGTATTGTAGTGGCCTCAAGGCATTTAGGGGTATTTAAGATTATTGTTGCCATCACCAAATGACCCCAATTTTTTAAAAAATTGAATTAAATTGCATTATAACATGATGCAAGTTTTTGGGGTGCATCATTAAAAAGCAACATCTGTATGTCCTACATTAAGACCACCAGTAAAAGTCTAAATCTACTGTTCACCATCCAGTTGACAACTTTTACTTGATTTGTTCATTCCCCTTCACACTTCCCTCCTGTTAACCACTACTCTGTAATTGCAGTTAAGAGTATATTTTGTTATCGTTAATCCTGTTTTCTCTCTATACCACATATAAGTGAAATTATATTGTTTTTCTTTCTCCAACTAACTTATTTCACTAAGTAAAAAACCCTATAGGTTCACCATGTTGTAGCTAGTGGCAGGATTCCATCCTTTTCTTTTCATACAGCTGAGTAATATTCCATTGTTTGTGTATACCACCTCTCTTTTGTCTGTCTGCTGAGCATCATTTCTTATTATTAGAGAAGTGCAAGTTAAAGCAGTAAGAAATCATCTCATATCTGCAGAATGGCTATTATCCAAAATGTAAGATGCAACGTGTTGAAAGGATGTGCAGAAAAGGAAGCACCCTTGTACATTGTTGGTGGGAGTGTAAATAGGGGCCTTTAGGTTGTGTCCATAGCTCGACTATTATAAATAGTGCTGAAATAAACATGGGGTGCATATCTCTTTGAATTCCTGTTAGTGTTTTTAATGTAAATAACCAAGTGGGATGGAATTTCTATCTTAAGGGGTTTTTTGAGGCCTGTCAATACTCCTCTTCCTCAGTGGCTGTACTTACTTATACCAACAATGTACAGGGGTGTTCCCTTCTCTGCACATCCTTTCAACACATTGTATCTTATGTTTTGGATAAGACATTCTTCAGGTGTGAGGTGATTTCTTACTGTTTTAATTTGCATGTCTCTAATAATAGGCGATGATGATCTTTCCTGTTCCTATCAGCCATCTGCATGTCTTCTTTGTAAAAATGTCTATTTTAGATACTCTACCCACTTTAAAAATAAGGTTAGTTGTATTTTTTTAAGTTTTATGAGTATTTTATATATTTAAAGCCCCCTTGTTGAATGTATGATGTCCAAATATCTTTTATTCTGTAGGGTGCTTTTATTTTTTTCATTTTGATGAAAGTATCTTTCACTTTGTAGAAGACTTTTTAGTTTGGTATAGTTGTATTTGTTTGGGTTTTTCTCTTGTTTTCTTTGCTACTGGAGTAGAGTTCTCACTCCACCCCATATCTC
Organism: Condylura cristata; assembly: GCF_000260355.1. Lineage (NCBI taxonomy): Eukaryota > Metazoa > Chordata > Mammalia > Eulipotyphla > Talpidae > Condylura > Condylura cristata. Next base: position 24,405,623 of record NW_004567125.1, on the reverse strand, counting down.
TAAGGCCATTGGCAAGGACTGCATTGTTTATTTTCTTGTATGTGTTTTATGGTTTCTGGTTTTATATTTAAACTTTATTTATTTTGATTTTATATTAACTAGTAGTGTATTTTCATTCATTTGCCTATGATATTTCAGTTTTCAAAACACCATTTAATGAAGAGAGTATCTTTGCTGCATTATATGCTCTTGGCTCCTTTATTGTAAATTCATCATTTATATATGTGTGGTTTTATTTGGGATTCCCAACTCTATATTATTGCTCTGTGTGTATGTTTTTATCCCAATACCATGCTGTTTTGATTACCATCATTCTGTGACATAATTTGAAGTTAGGGAGCATGATCCTTCCATTTCAGTTCTTTTTCTCACTGTTATTTGGTTATTCAGGGTTCTTTGTAGTTCTAATTCAATTTCATGACCTTCTGTTGTATGTCTGTGAAGAATTCTATTGAAATTTTAGTAAGTATGTATTGAATCTATATTTCTTTAGGTAATTCAAGCACTTTAACAATGCCAATTCTTACATCCATGAGCAAATAATAACTTTCCATCTATCTGTATTTTCATCTATTTCTTTTAATAATGTCTTACTGTTTTCAGTGTGCAGGTGTTTCACTTCCTTGGTTATATTTGTTCACATTATTATTTTTTTTTGGATGCAGCAATTCTTAATATAATAATAACAAACCAATTCCAAAGAAACCAATTTTTAGAGAATCATACAACATGATAAAATGAGATTAGTCCAGGATACAAGGATGATTCAACAGGCACAAATCAGTTGTGCCTGTTGTGAAATACTACATCAACATAAGGAAGAACAAAATGTATATGGTTAAATAAATAGCTACATAAAAAGCATTTGACAATACTTAACTTCACTTGATGACAAAAATCATATATAGGAGGTATATATCTCAACATAGTAAAGGTCACATATGACAAACCCATAGTGAAACCATACTCAGTGGTAAAAAGCTGAAGCTTTTCCTCTAAGTTCTGGCATAAAACAAGGATACCTGTTCTCACCAACACTATTCAGCATAGTGTTAGAATTTCCAGCAAGAGTAATTAGACTAAAGCATGTTAAAAGATATCTAACTTAGAAATAAGTATGCCTATAGTTATTTGCCAGTGACATATTATAAATAGAATTCCGAAGACTCCACTAAAATATATCCTAAATAATAAAACAGCAAAATGTGAGGTGCAAAATTAAAATTCTGATGCATTTCTATACCAATAACTAGCAGAAGACAAATCAAGAAAATATATATTATATTTTGCATTTATAGTTCAAATATAATAGTTTTTTTGGCCTATAGAATTTTGATCAGTTTTAGGAAATGTTCAATTTTTTTCTATAACCCACTTTTAGGATATTCAATTACACTTGTATTAGGCTGCTTGAAATTTATTCACAGGTTACTGTGAAGAATAAATATTGCAATAAATTTATTATTTCTCTCTGATTTGGGGGTTATGTTCTCTAGTTTACTGTTTTTTCTATTTTTTTTCTTTTTGTAAAATCTAATCTGATAATCTCATTCAGTTTATTTTTCATCTTACACCTTGAAAAATTTATCCCTAGAAGCTTAACTTTGGTCATTTTTACATCTTCCTTATTTCTTTATAAGATTTTAAATATATGGGACATAGCTATACTAGTTGTTTTATTGTCTTTGTAAGGCACTTTTAACATCTGTGTCTTTGAGTAATAAAAAATGACCCTGGTAATTTTGGCACAAATATTCTTGAGCTTTGTTCTGGACTGGAGGTGAGGCTCCTAACAATAGCTTGATCCTTTGGGGGGCTTTATATTAAGATTTATAAGGCAGTTACCATTCTATAGCTAGTCATCCTTCATTATTGAGAGAAGAGCCTTTTCTATACCATATCCAAGCCCTTCTAAATCTGGTTTTTAAGTCTGACTTGTGGGAATAGGCAGTATTCACAGCTCTGTCTGGCTATTAGGCATTTTTGGTTTTTCTTCTGTCTTGGATTATTTCCTTATGTACATTTGCTGCTAAGTATTCAGTTTAATATTTGAGGGCAAATCTTCTCATTTAAAGAGATCACGCTCTGTGTAGCTCTTTTCTCTCTGGTCCTCTCTTCTACCAATGTGAACTGGCATGGTATCCTACAAGCACTTTGTTCTTTCTCCTCAACTGAGGAGGTCACTAGGCTCCCAGGGTTCCCCTCCACCATTATCACTGCCCTGCACCATGACCTGGACATGGTCTCAAAGCAGTACATGGTGGCAGTCATGGTGTTCCAACTCTACAGAAATGATGGGGTTTCCTATATCAAGGATCACCTTCCTTTTCTGCCTGGTAGCCAGCCTCTTACAAACCATTGTTTCATATTATTTGGTCCTTTTTTAAATAGTTTCAGTTAAGAGGTTACATGTTCAAATGTGTTTCTTACTATATCTTGGAGAAGCTCACATTCCTATAGCCTCACTTTGATAGAATTATTTTACACTGGGGTATGGATAGGGGAGAGAAATGGAAAACTAGAGGTCATACTACTTGTCCTAGAAAATTTTAGCACCACTCTAGCATGTCTCAGCATTAGACTTTTATCATGTTTCTCATTTTCTGGCACATTCTTTAGTGTCGAGACTGGATCTTCCATCTGCCTTTGTGTAGCTTTAGCTGCCGCATTCAGGAAACCATTCTTCCTGGCAAGCAAATCAGAGAGGAAAGTGAGGCTAATATCGATAACTGATGATAGAACAATACAGTCATTGAGTATAAAACAGTCTCCAGAAAGATTTTTAGGAACATCATTTAGAAATACATTTTTCTGATGATCTGGTCTGTACAGACCTAACTCATAGATGAAAGATCAGATAATTATAAGTGCTTTTATACTCCTCAGTCTCTCCTAATCCAGACAGAAGTTTATTCAATGAATGACAGATTTGAAAGGTATGACCAAGGAAACTTACTCATTATTCATTAATCCAACTTAAAATTCACTGGGTGCTTACTGTGTGCCAGGTATTGGTTGACACTGACTCTTAGGTTGTGTGTATGTGCCTCTCTTACGCACTTTATCACTCTTAGTTATGTCTTAGAATTATGTATATAATGTCAGTTACCTCATCTAATTTGTCAGCGTATTTCAAAGTCCTTATCTTATTTGACATCTATGTATTCTTTGTGACACTTAATTTTTTTCTAGGGTCTAAAAGGGAATGAAAATTTTCAAATTTATATATACATATTTTTTACTTCATTATTCATTTTTGTACAGTTGATGCTTGTATGCTTTTCTTCTTTCAGGCATATTTCCCATACCATTCTTACCACCAGTTCACCCATGAGCCATCACTATAGTCCCTCCTGTACTCTTCTCTCCCCTATTTTTACTCCTTTTCCTTTCCCTCCTTGCAGCATGTCTCTGATTTACAGTTGCTTGCTAACTTTATTTATTTATTTATTTATTTGTTTATTTATTATATTTCCTGATCCTACTTTTGGTTTCCTGTACTTCTCCTGTAAGTGAAACCATCCAATATTTTTCTTTTTCCTTCTGATTTATTTCACTGAGTGTGATCTCTTCTAGTTCCATCCATGTTGCTGCAAATGAAATGAGTGTATCTTGTTTGATTGCTGAATAGTTTTTGAAAGAAAATTTTAAAGGCATGTGTATTGGTGGTTTTGAATACTGTGCGTTCCCTACTTTTGGCCTTGGCACCTTTCACACAGAATGCAGTTTTGAGGAAACAGGATAGCTTTTTTTTATAAAAGTCATTCTTTCTCAACAGTAAATATTGCTATCAAACTAGTTTGCTCAAAGCAAGGGGGGAGAATCCACCCCAAGAAACTATGGTTGTTGATTTCGCAAGAGGGAGCATCCACCCCAAAAAACTATTGTGGTTGACTTTAGAAGCCTTTTTTTTTTTTTTTTTAATGAGTATTAATACTTGTAAGAGGAAAACCCTTGGGTATGATGATGCCAATTATTTGTAGAGGTGGGACACTCTATACTGTGTGTGTCTCAGCATGATAGCTCTGGGCTGAGATGTCAAGGGTAGTCCAGACCTGCACACAGAGTACCTGTTGTTCCACTGCTTTTCACTCAAACTAAATGGTAACAAATTAGGACTTTTTAAGGGAAAGTTGTCAACAGAGATTATTTTTTTTAAATATTTATTTATTTATGCATACAGAACTGGGGTGCAGGCCAGAGGTGCAGGAATGGTGAGAGACTTCACCAGAGACAGAGAGGGGAGCAGAACAGGCAGACTGACTGTGCTCCCCTGCACACTGAAGGGAGCAGTGTGCAGACCAGGAGAGGTCTGCCATTCCATGTGGATTCATCTGGG
>NW_004567125.1:24350117-24400419 GCF_000260355.1 Condylura cristata | reverse complement strand
CTCACCGCCCCTGAGCCTCTGGCCTGTACCCCAGTTCTGTATGCACAAATAAATAAATCTTTAAAAAAAAAACTTTAATTGATATACAGAAAGGGGGTAAATAAAGTTCCATCTGGACTTCTTAAAATGATGACAAAATAATAAAATTAGAGCAAATCTCCCTCCAGTAGCCACTGGAAAATAAACCAAAAATACATGTGTCTTAGTCTATTTGGGCTACAACAAATGAGCATAGATTTTGGATTTAAAAAAAAATGGAATTCATTTTCTCACAGTTATGGGAGAACTGGGAAGTCTAAGATCAAGCAGCCCCAGAGATGATGAGAGTCTACTTCCAGACTCATAGACGGCCACCTTTTTGCTGTGTTCTCATTTGGTAAGAGGACAAGAGAACACTATGGGATCTCTTATATAAGGACACTAATCCCATTCTTGAGGGCTCTACCCACATGAGCTAATCACCTCCTCCTCATTACCTTCACCTTGAACATCAGGTTCCAACATGTGAATTGGGGTGGGGGAGGCGTGCCTATTCTATCTATGGTATATGAAACAATCATCTTCAGACATTGTACAGTAGTCAACACAGTATGATCCCTACTAGCTAAGTGTAGAGAAATAAGTAAAAGGCTAATCCAAAGTTCTTCATGGAGGCAAATTATGTATTTTGGCAGAAGTAGGTGTGTGTGGGAGCAACCCAAACATGGTCTAGCGACCTCATGCACTCAGGCAATATCAATTTCAAATTCTCTAATTTCTAGAGTAGTTAGACACTGCTGTACAGAATGTCAGAAAAATGCAATCTGAGCAGAAAAAGAACCTCAGAAGACTAAGTCCTCATGAGTCTGCTGAATCCTAGTGACACATACATAGAGGATAATTCTACAAAACTATAATTGGAGTAGTTCCTAGAACTTAAATAGGTGAGTGAGATGTTGGAGACATGAGGAGGTATTCAGACTATGACAAAGCATGAGGAGAAAGCCCTTGGTAATCAGTCCAGGACATTCAGTGGTGACTGTATGGCTTAGCCAGAGGGTGATTATTTTAGACCTGACCTTGAAAAGCTCAGACCTCAAAGGAATCAGACAGATTGGCAAATGACTTAACTCCCTGTCCCAAACTCTTTAAGAATTTCTGCAGTTTTCTCACTGAAAACTATGCAATCCAGGAAACAAGAATAGCTGTTTTGATAGCTGTTTCCTTTATGAAAAGAAAAAAAAAAACTGTTAATCTTTAATTCCATTTTTAGTGAATTAAACATTCAAACATGAAAGTGAAATTAATTTTTTTTCAGATAAACCAAAGCTGAATGTGTCACCAGCAGACATGTACTATAGGAAGTAGTAAGAAGTTCTTCACAAATAAGGAAAATAAAAGGTAGATACAAATTTACACAAGAAAAAAGACCCCACAAAGCATTCAACAAGTGAGTAAACATACCTTCTCCCCTCATTTTCAATATTCATTAAAAGATAGTTGGCAAAATAATCAACTCTTTAAAAATAATTATAATATTTTGTGAAGTTTATAACAGAAGTAGGAGTAAATTCCATTATAAAGATAGTACAAGGAAGAGAGGAAAGTGGGCTTCTATCATATAGGTCTATACATGAAATAATACAATGTAATTAGAAAATGATTTGTGAAAGGTCTAAGGTACATTTTGTTAACATTAGTGCCATCATAAATATTGTTAAGAAACTATTACTTTTAGGATAAGACTGGAAATAGAGCAGCACAATCTATATTCTTTTTAAAAGGCAGCAAATAAGTCAAAAGGGATGAAGAATCAGTGAGAGGAATAGGAAGATGAGAAATTTATATCTATTTACATTGTGGATAATTGTATACTCTAACTGAAACACAGACTGACAAATTTAATTTTGAAAGAAGAGGAGTACGATTCAACTGCGATTCAACTGCATACTTTCTATAAGATACTCATTGCATTCATTTTAAGGGAGAGAATATGAATCCTCTGCAAAATTTTTAAGAATATAGTGGGGGAAGGAATACTTCCCATTCATCTTATAAAGTTGGCATTACTCTTTTTAGAAAATATTACCAAAATAATAAGCCAGTATTTTTCATGAACATAAGTATAAAAATCCACATTTTATTAGTAAACTGCAATAAAATCCTGTAATTTATAAAATCATTCCAGCAATGCATAAAAAGATTTATTGCAATCATAATCATAACATGATTGATGAGGAAAGTGACAAATGGATTCTAATATTTATGTGGAAAGGCAAAGGACCTAGAATATCTAACGTAATTTTGAATAGAAAAAGTTGAGAATCTCATACTACCTACCTTTAAAGTTTATTATAAAACTGTATTCAAACAAAGCGGTACAGTATAAATATGGACATGAAGAATAATGGAATATTATAGACTCCAGAAATAGACCCACATATACATGGTCATCTAATCTTTCCCCTGATGAAATGCAATATAACTGATGAGAGAAAGTGTAGTCTTTTCTTTCTTTTTTAATGGTCCTGGAAAAACAGATTAGCAGTGTGGAAGAGAAAAAAACCTTAACTCAATGCCACTGAAAATTAATACAAAAAGTTGTCCTATAAAATAAACATAGCAGAAAATCACCATAAGAGGCAGCCTTTTATAGTAGGCAGAATAACAACCCTCCACCAATGCCATGTCCTAATCCTTCGAAGCTGTTAATATGTCAGATTATAGGCAAAGGGGAATTAAGATTGCTAACCAGCTAATGGATAAAGTGGATTACCCAAGGGGGGCCAGTGTAATAATAGCACCCTTAACCATGGAAGAGGAGGCACATGAGAAAATTAGATAACCGACCTAGAAGACAGACAAGAGGGCCATGAGTCAAAGAATACTGGAGACCTCTAAAAGCTAGGGAAACACACACACACACACACACACACACACACACACACACACACACAAGAAATCGCCTCATTTCTATGGCCTCTGGAAAGAAATTCTTCATGCTGGCACATTGACTTTAGTGTAGTGAGATGCATATTGAATTTCTGTTTTATAGAAGGGTGAGATACATTTTCATTGGTCTAAAGCACTAGATTTCTTGTTGTTTGTCATAGCAGCAATAGAAAATGAATGTGCCCCTGCTGAGGTGAAAGCCTCTGGCAGGTTCCCACATGCTGCACTACATGATGACTAATCCCAGCTTGGCCACAGCTAGGCAATGCATGGAGGACACTACATAACAGCAGCCACATCTGTAGTCAGGCTATTGGCACACCCTGTGCAGACTGAATTGGATTAATCCAACTTTTCCTTGATCTTAGAAGTAGAGCTACAGGAGAGTCAGAGTTTAGCAGGAAACATGGAAAGACCCAGATGGAATCCACACTGGGGAGAGAAGCAGAGTCATGTCCATGGGCAGAGTGTTGGGGTTGCCTTGCCTTGGGGCCCAGTTGGAGGACTCAGCTGTCAGTGGTGTGTCTGGCAAGACACTGGGATTCCGTGAACCATGATGTTCTTCTCACTTTTGTTGACATGTGGATTTGTGGTCCAGAGCGCTGTTATTTGCAGGTCCAGATGTAGTCCCGCTACATCCCCTTTGGTCCCAGCACTCCCTTTGCCAAATATGGCTCTGAGCAAGTATAGTTGAGGTAATGCTAGTGCCTCGCATCTCAGGAGTGCTGATGCACACTTGCTGCTGGAGGAGTTGTTTGAATCTTCAGGCTTTGTTTTGTTTCCTATCTTAGTTAAGGAATGGCTTAAGTAAAGGTTACGAAGGGGCCCCCAAACAGAGGAAGTGAACCAAGTTAAAAGTCTATATATTCCTCTTTTAAGAATCCAAAGTCAGGTGGCCAGTCCAGGAGGGTCAGACAGTCCTACCCCACACCAGGGAAACTAGGCTCCTTTTACCTTAGTGCTGAACCAAGGTGGTTTTCTGTTTCTATGTATTTTAACCTGTCTTACTAGCAACACAACTACTGTCTAACCAGTCATATCCTCCCTGCCTCCTCCAGCCCCTGCTCTAAAAGAGGGAAAGTAGATGGATGGTAAGCACTTCCTTCTCGGAGGTATCACATGTCACTTTGCTTGCATTGACTTGGCAATGACTTGGTCACTGACCATGGCTGACTGCACAGTCAGTTGGGAACTATTTTCTTAGACTTAATAGTCATCTTAAAAATATTCGTGTAGGGAGAATATTGTTCTTGAAAGAATAAGGGGGGGATGAATACAGGGATATAATCGGCAATGACTGGCCCGATTTATAATGCTCATCTGAAAAATGACGCTAGGTGTATGGTCAAGGTTGTGCTAAGGATAAACAAGGTCAAAACATGAACAGTAGTTTCACCCTGGGCCTGCTTATCTCTGCATATGGTGGACAGACGAATGATCATTTGGTGTGATTCTCTGCTATTGCCACAGTGGGGAAGTGACAGAGTGTTATGGGGACATGTGGGAAAGGCACAGGACCCTCACTCTACTCCTGCTTCTTTTCTTCCTTAAGATTAAGTAGGAGAGTAGTCAAAAGGTAGTTGGGAAAGATTTTCTAAGTAAATAAAACTGTGCCCATAGACTTAGAGCATGCTGCAGTAAGGAAAGTAAGGAAAGCTCAAGAAGATTCTCTTTGTCTCTCTGTTATGTTCTAAGTGAATCATTCATTTTTTTCCCATAAACTATTTTCAGTATAAAATATTTCTAGTGTTATAAAATATTTTTGGTAACTATTGTATCTTAGGTAGTATACTGGGCTCTGAAAAACTGGAATGAGAGGTAGAACTTACTTTTAAATCAAGAACTACAAATTCCGTAGCTATATGAACTTGGGTAAGTTATCTCTCCAGGCCCCCCCCTTTCTATTCATTATATAAAACTAGACTATATTTAAATTTTCTTCCAAGTAATGTGCAATCATCAGTAATGTCCCAGGGACTTTCTTTCCAGCTATGACTCTGAATAACTAGTGAGCCAATAGAAGCTTTGATACCCACATATAAAATCTCATGCTCCACATCACCACATCATCCTGGTAGAAGGGTCATGGTAGAAGTCTTCTGTAATAGAATAAATTACATATATAATAATAAGATTAACAAGCACTGGTGTGGAGCCAAGCTCTGTTTTAAATATTTTAGATGTTAGTCCATATAAGGCAGGAGCAATTATTTTTCTCATTTTACAGAAGGAATAGATCCCCTAAGGTCTGCAAGAACTGGGATCTGATCCCAACCAATGCGATCTTTAGCTGCAGTATACAACACTGTGAAATATGTGGCATATTAACATCATTGAAACAGTGGTATTTGTCTCTATGAAGTTCATTGTTCCTTTGTTTTTTCTCTTTCTTCCATATTGAGTTCTTATAATACCCAATACTTCACTGGTCTCATTACACTAGAATGAAAGTTTTGTGAATAAATGACAATACTTTGGAAATAAATTGATTGGAATAATGCTTAAAATTATGTTTTCGGGGTGATGAACATGTTCTTAAGTAGATTGTGATAATTGCACAGTTCTATGAGTATCATAAAACCATTGAATTGTAACTGTAAGTGGATGTGCTACATACTATGTGAATTGTACCTTCCTGAATTGTAAAATAGAAAGAATTTGAAAGTGCAGTTCATAAATAACGATACTGAGAAAACAGTATGCATGTGTTTGAACCATATCTGATCCAGCCTGGAGGAAGTTGGTCATACCAGTTCGGAGTGGATTATCTTTACATCTTCATGTGACTTTATTGTCCCCTCTGTTAAGGAAATCCACAATCTGTTCTTCAGAGGAGGGAGGCATACATGCTTGCTCTGTCCCTTGGGCTTAGTCCGTTTTCACAAGCTTTTTTAGTCTTAGAAATCTTCAAACCTCCACATGAGATATCTCGCCTCCTTTTACCTTTCCGATCCTGTTCTAATGATGGATGCTGGGGAGAGGGGCAGGAGGCTGCTTAGGAACAGGGTTCATTTCTGCCTGACAGCCTTTTTTTAAAATCAATTTATTTATTTACATCGTTGTTCATTTTAAACAGTGCACCATGACCACTGTCCCCTGTGTCCCTCCCCTTCCTTCTGAACATGCTCCCTCACCCTCCCCTGCAGGATGTCTCTGGTTTATAATTGTCTGACTTTGTTTTGTGTTATTTCCCCCCCATGTCTTATTTGTTGGCCACATCCCCCCTATAAGTGAAACCATCTAATATTTTTTGTCCTGACTTATTTCACTGAGCATAGTCCCTTCTAGCTCCATCCATATTGCTGTGAATGGCATGGGTTTATCTTTTTTGATTGCTGAGTAATATTTCATCGTTTATATATACCACATTTTCTTGATCCAATTGTCTATTTTGGGGCATTTCTGTTTCCAGTTTTTTCCTATTTGTAAATAGTGCTGCAATAAACCTAGGGGTGCATGTATCCTTTTGAATTAATGTTTTTGTGTCCTTTGGGTAGATCTCTAGCAGTAGAATTGCTGGGTCATATGGTAACTCCATCTTTAGTAGTCTGAGGACCCTCTACACAGCTTTCCGTGGTGTTTGACAGCCTTTAAGAGGACAGTAGTATTCTGGATTGCACCTAGAGGAGGCACTGGCAAAGAGAACACCTGAATTAGTAAGGGATGTCTAATCTGGGTCAGTTGTGATGGCTGTCTTCAAATATTTGAGAAATTCAAAATTGTGGAATTGATGACATAGGTAGCTCTGGAATGCAGGTCTATTAGCAATAGATGAAAGATACACAAAGGGGCACTAAAATGTCAGGGAATGGGCCTCATCGCTAATTGCCACCACTTCAGCCAGAACCAGTATGAGAGACTACTCTCCCATGTTTACCTTTGATATTTAAAGATTGGTTCTGCACGGTGTGGGCACATCAGAGGTGAAGTACTGACATGAAATGCCATGGGTTCAGTACCACAGTGCAAATTTAGAGACTGATTTAAGGGATTTTTTTTGTCTTTGTTGTGTGTGTATGCGTGCATGTGCGTCTAATCCTGAGTGCCTTTATAATCAACGTCCCTTATCTCAGCTGAGTTGTGTGAGGTCTCAGAAATTCATATAGAAAAGTGTTTCAAAGCAGCTGATGCTTCTAAGACCCTCCTCAAGAAAAAAAAGCAAAACCTAATGGATTATTTTTCTTTGAAATGGACCTAAGCCACTATCAAAAGGAAGAAAAAAAAAGCCAAACCCTGTAATATGACTACATCCAGTGAATCTCAGTTTTCCTTATTTTGTTCAAACTTTTCTCAGATAGATGATATTTTCTGGAAGGACAACGTGATAGACTTTTGCAAACATGAAGGAGCATGTGGTCTCAGATGCTGTAAGTGAAAGGAAACCAAATATGAGCAAAACATGGGCACTGAGAAAGCAGAGGCAGAACCAGGAGTGTAGGACTGCTGTGCGGAGTCTGTCCTCACCCCTCGGCCATACTGGGACTCCCCTCCTGAAGCCAGAAGTCCCACTGTGGGCCTTGGACCATATTTTCCTTATGATAAAATCTCCTAACTTCTTGCATTTTTCACACACACATTACCCACCAGTGTCACGAGGTAAGGATTCATAGAGCCCTGTCCGGAAGTAGCATCTGCCCCCCAAAATGATGCAGGAAAATGGGCTCTTTGTTTCCACCTTCTGCTTGTCTCAGGGAAAACCCACCCTCCACACCCTGTATAATGAGGCCCTACCTGGAGAGTTGGGGTGCGCTTGAAGAAGCCCTGATACCTCTTTGTCCCCCATCTCTTTCCTACATAACCTTCAGTTTGATCTCAGAGAATAATTTTTCCCTCTGTGTAGTACTGTGTATTATTAATTGTAAAACTAATTTTGGACCAGGAAGGGAGTGTGCATTTGAGGTTTTATTTTAGGTCAGGTTGCAACTGGCATCATGTGGCCCCGGAAAGCCCAGGCTTCTTATCACTAAGATGAGGGATTGATGTTAAATGTTAAATTCCTGTTTTCTCAAACATGACTCCTTGAACCACGTGTAAGATCAGAGTGCTTTTAAAATGGAAACATGGATCCCTTTCCAAGACCTGCTGGATCAGTTTCTGGAGACAGAACCAAAGAAACTTCATTTTCAATAAATGGGGGGAGGTGTAGGAGGGGGGAGACTGATGTGTGTTACTGTTTGAGAATGACTGACAGTGATAATTATTAATATCCCTTTCATCTTGAACATTTTCTCACGCAGTAATTTTTCTGCATCTCCACTATGGAGAGAAGGGAATGACTTTCAAATACAGATTTGGTCCTGCATCTTCCCCTTTATGAAGAGGCTTAGACTGGTAATGATCTCACTTTGCCCAGGGCCAAATGCATTTTCAGGATGTAGGGCTTTCAGTTTACAAACCAGAACAGCCAGGGAGGAGAAAACAAGCTGGTCTCCCCTCCAAGGACTCAACTATAGCTTTTATTTTCCTGGGGTGACCTCCCCTTCCATAGAGATGCCAGGACTTGCCAGCTACAAGTATACAACTAAGATGAGAATTTCCTGGCACAGTTAGCAGAGACCCAGGTTGCCTGCAGGCTCCTCTCTGGGGTAGCATCAGCTCAGAATCATCTGTTCTCACTCAAAGGTCCATTTGCATGGCCCCCAAGGAAGAGGGTAAGGTGGGATGTCTATGGAACTGGCAGGGAGACTGGATCAGCCGCTCCAGCCATCTGCACAGCTCAGAAAATGAGCCACCCACCATGAGTCATCCCTAAGTAGCTACAAACCACCCGTGGGGAGTCCGACCTCGCCTATTTCTAGAGAGGCATTTAACGAAGACTGACCTAATTCAAGCAAAAATAGGTCTCCATTAGTGTGTGACTAAACCTGCTGATTTTTCTAATTACAAAAGAACCTTTCTTCTCTGGTTAGCAACTAGACTGTGGTGCTAAGTAATGGTCAAGTTGCATTTCAGTTGTATTAATACTTACTCTTCCTCCTCTTTCCCTCTCCTACTCCTCCTTTCTCACTCCTTCCCTCAAGGAAACTTATGCTACTGATTACCAGGCACAGTTCCCAAAACCCTCTCTTGAGTCCCTCCACCTTGGAGAGCTGCAGGCCTTGCAACTCCAGTTATTGCCCAAGGTTTAAGCCACTCCTTCTGGGTTCTACTGTGAGTGGCAGCTGGTAGCCGCTTCTGTCCCGTGGGGCCCAGTTCAGGATGCAAAGGCTGTGTATGGACCGTGTCAGTGCGGAGCCAACCCAGGAGCTAGTCAGTGCCGGGGACCCCTTGTTAACTCCTACACCCTTAGCACCTAATGACTGCTTACCCCAGTAAGCAGTCAAATCCATGTAAGACGACTCATTTTGAATTGATTCTAGGAAGTGTTATGTTTAAAAATTTATGGAGACTATTCACAGTTACATTCTATTTATGAAGACCTCTCCATTTTTACTAAATGCTCTGTAGTCACAAAGCAAAAGAAAAGGGATTGGAAAAGACAGTCCCTGGCAAAAGGTATTAATATTACAACTGGGGATTTCTAGAGGAATTGGTAAAACTTGGCAATAACTTTGCTTTTCTGAAAAAAACATTCGAGGTGTAGTTCACTTTATGCGGAAGATGTGCTCCTCAGTTTATGGATCAGTGTATTGTAAATGCAATCATATTTCTAAACACAAAGAGAACTCTGGCATACTTTAACGATGCAAAGAACACTTTGCCAATATAAATCAACTTCTATAATATAGTTTGGCCACTAGTCATCATTCTGGCATTGTCTTTTCTTATTAGAAGATAAGATTCTTGGTCTGATTTCTTTGAGTTATTTTCTCACCCTGTGAGAAATATTCTAAAGAAGCTGAACAGGTAAGTGATGTTGCTGCAGGTGCCATGAAATCGTCCTTCAGAGTGTCAAACTCACAGCCTCCCACTGGGAGGCACAGAGATGTGATGCACCTGTTACTCGAGGAAACACAGGACACTTTGTGTTTCATTGAAAAAAATGCTCCTGCAGAATGTGCATTCCTAAAATCCAGAAAGCATAAGTCAGCTTATCTTGAAAACAAAAACAAAAACAAACAAACAAAAAAGACTTTGAAGATGTGTAATGTAGGGATCCTGAAACTAAAAGTCTATCCTGGATTGTCCATGCGAACTGATGTAATCATATTCCTTACTTGATTAATGAAGGAGTTTGTCAGAGGACACAGTGTAAAGCTGGAAGCAGAGGTTGAGTGCTACATTTGAAGGAGGGGACACTAGGCAAGGGATGTCAGTGACCACTAGACGCTAGAAAAGCTGATACCTTGACTTTAGCAGGTGGTGCTGATTTTGGATTTCAGCCATCCAGGCTGTAAGAGAATACATGTGCATTGTTCTGAGCCATGCAGTGTATAGTTTTTCAGCAGCAAAAGAAAAACAATAGGTCATCTCAGCTAACTTGCTACTTACTTGTAAAGCACAGATTCATGTCAGTGTCACACACCAATTCTCTAATAAGTCCTGTCCATTTCACCCCTAAACTGATCTCCATTCCAACCACTGTTCCTTTTTCATCTCTGCTGTCACAGGCCAGAGGGCTCCAGGTTGCACTGCACTGACCCCTGGGACTGACTTGAGCTGAGTGGTGTTAGGCTGGGGAGTCCTGGGGCTCTGGGTGATAGATAGAGCTGGCTGCTGCCTGAGAGATAAGCCCCCCACAAACCCCATTACCAGGTGTGACTTCAAGATTGAGGATGAGTGCACCTGCCGAGACCTTCCCGGCCCTTCTCCTGATCAACCTGCACCAGCAGAGTTCAGCAACCTAGAGGAGATGGTTGACCTCACAGGATTCCATGTGATCCTTGCTCACTGGCATTATCATAGTTACCTTTGCAACCCAAGTGCAAATTTGGTGACCAGAAGCATCTGTTTCTCACTCTCAGAGAATATGGTCTGAGTTTACGATCTAAATGAACTATGTTGACTTTTTTTATATCCTTCAGATGAGCAAGCCTGTTTTTTGTTTTTTCCCTGACATCTGTGGTGTCTTCTCATGATTTAATGCTTGTCATTGCATTGACCAGCACAGGGATTGTGTGAAGGCTAATCTCTAACCATCGCTGATGAGCTCTCAAAGGCTGGGTGTTCCAGCCTTTCCCCTAAGATATCCTTTCAAAGTTCTGCCTTTGATTTATGGCAAGTACTTTGTCCCATACCTCTACCCAGTACATTTTCCCACATCCTGTGACCCAGCAAACCCCTGTCATTCTTCAGGCCTCAGCACAAATGCCAGTTCTCACAGGTAGCCATCTGTGACTCCCGGGTCATATCTAGGGGCTTTTGTGGCACCTACAACCCCACAAGAATCATGTGGTGGTATAGGGGTGTGTTTTTTTTTCCCAAAAGAGGTTTTATTTGTTTACAGAAATGGGGTACAGGTCAGAGGTGCAGGGGCGGTGAGAGGATTCACCAGAAACAGAGTGGGGAGCAGAACAGGCAGATGGACAAAGCATCGGGAGGGGCAGGAGAGGTCTGCCGCACCATGTGGGTCACCTCTGGGTGGGGATCGAACTTACACTGAAGTGGCTGGCTTGGCTTATCCTCCAGTGCAGCACTCCAACCCGCTGCTCTACCAGGGAGGGCCTGGGGTTGGTTTCTTATCTGTAGTTTTCACTAGTCTGTGACAACTCAGTCACTGCTACTTCACCTGGCGTGTTTGACCCTATAGTAAGTGATCAATAAGCATATTCAATGAATGGATGCACAGATTCATGATGATGATATTTTATTGATTGCCTTTTATATGACAAGTACCATACCAGATTCTCTCTCTGTGCAAGGTTGGTCTTGCTATTGTTGTTTCTATAGCTGAAAAATAACCGGGACTAGAGGCTAAGGAAGATGATGGGGGGCACTATTCTACATACAAGTACTTGGACCCAATCTCCCTAAGAGTATGCTACTGAACTGTATTTACATAAGGCCACCTTTCCGTACCTCAGCTCTCCTGGCCAGCCTAGCTGTACTTTCACCCAAGTCAAACTTTTCAGTCTGGAGGCAGGGTTTCCAGTATGCCTGGAACTCAGCCTGGACTCTAACCTTCATTTCCAAACTAGAATAGGTTGGCCTGTCTGGCACTTCTTTTGAATTCCTTTTGAGCAAATAGCTCTGTTTAGGGCCTAATCTTTCCCTGTTCTATAAAGAGACTCTTCCAAGGGGCATGAGCAGTCTGGGGTGGGGGGAGGCTAAAGGATGTTTGTGGACCTTTCAAGGGAGGGGTTCATAACTTCCATTAGGATCTCAACAGAATCTTCTCCACAATGAGCAAAAAGACCTCCAGTATGTTTGGTTTTCTCCCTCTTCTTTCTTGGTAGGCTCCGCTAGGTAGGGTTGTTGGGTCACCTGAAAAGCCTACTTTGTTCAGATTCACAGGTGACCCTCTTGACCTCTAGAAAACCCAGGCTAAGAGTTTTTCTAAATTTCAAGTCCTTCACATTTGAAATTAAGTGGGGTAGAATGCATACCTCTTTTTTTTTTTTTCTTGCTTTCACACACTGAGTCCTGTGGTTCTTTTGTGTTATAGAATCATGTAACTATCCGCATGTGGAGGTTACCATTATTTTTATGTGCACATGGAGCCTTCCACACAGCAGAGGTCAGAGGTCCAGAGCAGTGCTGAGCCAGGGAGTGCTCTTCTGGGGTGGGGTGAGGCCCTGGTTCGTGTTGCTTAGCCTTGATGTTATCCTGAGCCCCACCCCTGCATTGTCCTGCAAGGCAACACACCATTTATTGCTGTCCAGGGCTGGCTGAGGCCTTAGCTGTCCAGTGGCCAGTGAGGAATGGCCTTGTTGAAAGATTATTCTTAATTTTTCCCTTCCTCTAAGTGTTACAAACAGGCCATTGACGCTGAATTTATGATTCACTTACATGTGCCATTAATTTGTGAGTTTCTTGGTATTTCAAATTGCCTTGAATATTGCTATGTTTATATGTGTACAGTATTTTTAATGTTGCCATTAACTTTATTGCCACTTTTACAATTATTATCTTCCACTAATGTTCCTCTCATTTTGTTATTAAATGATTATGTAAATTAAAATCAAAGAATAAGCAAATTAAGGGCTTGCTTCTGAGACAAGAATGGAGGCATTATTTAAAAATAGATATATAATAATGATTTGCTTGCTTTTTAAAACTAATTTATTCCCTTTTCCTTAGAAATTTGAGGATTAGATTATCCTTTGTATTTCCCTAAGAAAAGCAGAACACCTACCCAGCACACTTTTCCAGTTGTAATGTGTCTCTGAGGGTTCATTTGCTCAGCTTTGGGGATGTGGGGGATGTATATTTATGTGACCAGAATGATGGGAAAAGTAACTACTTCACCAATTGCCTATTTTAGGATAGGCACTGACTGATCCCTTTCATATCAGTAACTCGGTCACTTCATACAACCACCCTATGTGTTAGTTGTTACTATTTCCGCTGTAAAAACAAAGAAAATGAGGTTCAGATGACGTGGCCAACGCAGGGTACACCATTAATCACTGTTGGCACAGAGCTGAACACCATCGGGTCTGACCCAGCACTTGTACTTCTGGTTTCTGTTCTCTTCCTTCTGTTTCCCCTTATGTTTAAGGTGCTCTAGAAAGACAGACTAGTCCCAAGACTTTTGTGTTTATTTAAGGAGTTGCAACCTTTATTGAGGATTTTCCTAGCTTATTAGCAAAGGAATGTGGCATATAAGACAAGTTTGCAATCTCCTAAAGGCAGTATTTAGATTGAGGAATATGGTCAGGACAGCCACCAGATGCTCAGAGGCATAATACACATACTAGAGAGAAAACTTTAGCATAGTGTTTACTTTTTTTTGTATGCTTCCTAGTGGAAAATACAGGGACCAACGATCTAGATTAGAAGGAAACTGTAAAAAATAAACTCAAGCCATCAAGCAAAAATTCCTTTCCCAAACCAATCATCAAAGTACAAAGTCAGGGAAACAGCTGCTCAGAGTCTATCCTTCCTGCTCCAGTGGTGATGGAAACCACTGCAAAGAAATAGTTTGTAAAATAACACAAATCTGAGAGGTAGAGGCAATTTTAGGGATTTCTGAGTCAGCCTCCAAGGATCTACATGGTGCCCACTACAATTTTGGGTGGCTTTAATTATCAGCTAACTCTTTCTTTTTTTTTTTTAAAGATTTATTTGTACATACAGAACTGGGGTACAGGCCAGAGGCTCAGGGGTGGCGAGAGGCTTCACCAGAGACAGAGTGGGGAGCAGAACAGGCAGATCGACGAAGTACACTGTTGAGGGGAGCAGCGGGCGGGTCAGGAGAGGTCTGCCGCGCCATGTGGTCACCTCTGGGGCAGGCGGGAATCGAACTCATGTGAAAGTGGCTTTAACTTCTCAGTGCTGTGCTTTAACCCGCTGTGCCACCAGGGAGGGCCAGCTAACTCTTTCTTAATAAAATCATCCATCTTAGGGCTTTCAAAGTTATTTTGATTGAGTTGTAGAAATTGGGGAAGTCATCCTAGAATGTTGGCTTCTATTTGGTTCATGAAAAAATTATTCATATTAAAATAATAAACCCAACACTATAACTAGAAGTGTTTCCAGGAGAATTGATTTCCCAAGCCCTGACTGCTTCTTTCCTTCTATTAAGGGTTAAAGGAGAAGTGACAGGCAGAGGGAAGAAGTGACAGTGTCTTCTGAAAGGTCTGGGGAGTCTGTTCCTTTATGAACCTGGCAGCTAATTTGGTGTCCCATAATCTATTTAGAGAGGAACCTGGCTATAGTTCTAGTCATGAAGCCCAATGTTCCATGAAGAGTCTCTCCCTACTCTGAATTTCTCACCTGGAAATACTTTTCTGATTGTAAAAGTTACTCAACTGTTTTTTTTTCTTTCCTCTAAGATAAAAGACACTTTAAATACAATTTTGCAAGGTCAGGATATCTTTAGAACTTGGAGAAACTCTGGAACTCCACAGAACTAGCTAAGCTGAGCAGATCTCAGCCAACCAGCCCCATTGTGGTTGATGTCCCCCAGCGTCTCGCGCCCACGGCTCTCCTTTTCAGTAGAAGCAAAGAAACATCATGAGTGAGGGGAACCAGGCCGATTCTTTCTTTACAACAAGTTTTTATTTATCCTTTTCCTTGATCCCCCCCAAAACATTAATAGTTCTTTCTTTTGTTTTTAACGGTTTTCCTTTTGGATCCAAACGAGCATTTATATTACAGGGTATCCATCTGGTCAACATGCAGTGCTGAGCTCTGGCTTAGGAGTGACACACCGATACTCTGGACAGGCCAGCACTGTGCCATTCAACAGTGTCACTGGAGAGGCACCCGCCCAGCCTACCACCGTGGCTGCTGCCCACATGGAAGTGTCCCATGCAAAACTGTCACATTTTGTAATTCAGGTGGCGGCGTTTTAATGTCCAGAGGCAGAGTGCCCAATATCCCTCTTGACCCCATCTGACAGGCTCATCCACACAGGGAATGGCCTGACCTTAGGTCGCAAAGGACAGAGGGCATGACCGAGACACCCTGTGGTCCATACCCTCTTGAGGTTATCCTTTGGGGCCAGTACCGGTGCACCCTGTGAAATTCAAAATTGATTCCTGATAAAGCGCACCCCTAATCCCCCTTACCCTTCTTCCCTCCCAGGGCATTTACACCACTAGGAAGATCTGATATCTCTCCACCATGGCCACTACCCTACTGAAAAGTCAAGATCATGAAGATTGTCTTCTAGCTTCTTTAAAGCAAGAACCTCCTTTCTCTCCATCTCCCAGATGTGGATACATCTTTCAGGGACCTGTAAAACCTGAGGCCTTCAGCTGTACTACTTTAGGTGAGTTTCATGGAAAGAACCCTAGGAATCCAGTGTCATGCTAATATGGTCCAAGTATAAAAGTCTGGGTGAGGCACTCATGTTGGAGCCCCCTGCCACCCCTTTTTGGGCCTCACTGTTGTTTTCAGCCTCAACCTGGTCTTAGTCCTACAGCTTCTCTTCCCAGCCCTGATCCCAGCTGTCCTTGCTAGGACATGCCAAGCACACTGGTGCATTCGATTTTTCTCTTCAGTTTGTTTTTCTGGATGCCTGCCAAATTTCGGACTCGGTTTGAGTGGAGTTGGATTGCTCTCTAATGTCACCAAGAGGGAGGCCCCTCTGCAATTGCAGCACTTAGGGTGGCTTTGTATAAATTTTGGCTTGTTCACAAAACACCAGGATAGAAAAATACTGATTGAAGTTTGGCTTGCGGCTAAGTATATATCCCCATTGTTAGCCATGAAAATTCAATACGAGTGTTTTTACTAAATCTGCTGGGATCTGCTTAATGTTATACAACTTCGTATCAAATGTAACTAAGACCAGAACTACTGCATACTTTGATTGGCAGTTAGGTTACACTGGTTAGCCCTCATTGCCTTTTACCTTTATTTTTAAAAATTGATTAATGGCACTTTAAAATTTTGGAGTGTTTTTCCTGCTCATCTCTTTTAGAGATTTCTAGTAGGCTAGCGTTGAGCAGTGGTTCTTTTGCAGTACAGGCTACCACTGTAAGAAGTCAGAGTCCTGGAAAGATAACTGAGTGACCAAATAAGGTCAAATTTGGCTTTGGCAACTTTGACTTGTAATCCTCTTTTGGGGGGTCCCTCTCTATGTGAACAGAGGAAGAAGTGGTACCACCTCATCAAATTCTAGAATGTGGCTTCAGAATACAGAAATAGGTCCATTTTTAGCTCTGACAAACAGACACAATAAAAGAGAGGAAAGACTAATGCAGAATTCCAATACTGGGAGCAGAGGTCTCAGTGAGAATCCTAAGTGTGTGTTTAAGACTGGCTTAAGAGTCCACCTGGATTAAGACACTTAGATATTCTGAGCATGAAAACTCAACTTCCTTCCTGAATTAAAAAATAAAAACAACTATTATTATTATTATTAGAGCGATAAGAAGGAAAGGAAGAGAAATTAGGAAAAGTAGTATGGAATTAAAGTAAATCCTGGATTCAGGTTCTATTAAACGTGAAATTTCTTGAAAAAAAGGATACGCTATATCTTAATACATACAAGGAGTGGAGGTTATCTAAATTGATTTGTGGGGACTATGTGCTTTAAATGATGTGTTACTTACAAACATACTAGCCAAGCACTAGTACTTCCATCTTCCTAACAAGGAAAAAGGCGCAGCAGTGCAAGACCCTCACTGAAGGCACAAGTTAGCACAGAAGGCTGGAATAGAAGTGATTAATTTTGACTTCCAATAATCTTCATTTACCTTAAAATTTCTCATGAAGACATACATTTCATATTCATTGGTTAAAGACATCCTGCCAAGAATCTGGATCCATTCTATCATTTCCTTCACTTTCACTGATGTTTTCAGGCAGTTTTTCATTAAATCAGGTTATATTTAAGTCCCTAGGAGGAGACACCAAGGTAATAACTAAGAAACAGGAAACAGAGGCTGACTTAGGAGAAAAAAGACAAAAAGGAAACCAGAGAGAGACAGAGCTAATATTAGGTAACCTTAGATTTTTTACAGAAATAATGTATCATTAAATTTGATGGAATTTATTTCCCAAAGGTTGCTGATTCGAAAGTTTCATAGATAACAGATTGATCATTCTTTGCCTTTCTAGAGCAGGTCTGTTCCCCCAAAAAACCCCACCAAACAAAAGGCTGCAAATAGAAACAGAAATGCTTTTAACTCTTTTTATGTGACCTACTCAATTCTTCCATTATCCCAGAAATAATAATTCAAACCTCAATAATATATTTACATAGAAGCATGGCTTATTATAAAATCTTTTTGTAATTAGAAGATCAAGAGACTAGCCCCCCACCCACCATGGAAGCAAGATGATGAAAGTGGAAGGCAGTTTGCTTCTCTCCCACCTCACCAGCCCCCATGAAACTCTGAGGAGGCCCCACCCACTTTTCTCCACCAGCTAGATGGAGAGAAGCTTCCCAGCCCTTCAGTAGTTGGGGACCATCTATGGATGTGGTATCTTTGGTGTGGAGTGATTTCTGGGATGCAAATGCCTCTGACAGTCAAAGCAGAAAGGGTTCAATGGCAGAGCACGATGGCCCCTAGAAGCCCAATAGAGTTCTTTCTGATCCCGGTCTTTGATTCCCACAGGTGACATGTCTCTTACAGGCATGTGGCAGCACATTGCACCTGAAGGTCTCCTCAGGAGTGTCACTGGCCTGACCCTGCAGTCAGAAGCCACCAGCTGTAGCTTTGCTGGGGCATACCTGGCCCTAGCAGAACAGGAGTGCAGCAAAATGAAAAAGACACAACTACGGACATAGGCAGTGCTTGTGAATGTGGAATCTCTGATCTACCTCATGGACAGGTGAGTTCCTGACTGCTGAATGACCTGTGTTAGGCTTTTGTTAAGAGTCTCAGGGTAGAGATGTTTAAGTGGTCAAACTGGGCCCGCTTTCCTGTAGAGAAAAACTGACTGGCCATTTTGAGGAGCTGCTTTCCTCATGTCTGCATGCATCATGACGTCCTCTCCTGAACCTCCTCGGCAGAGCACGACACCCAGGACCCAGGGTCAGGGAGCAGGGGATAGCACAGATGACAAGGAGAAAAAGTTTCCTGCAAGGGAGGGTCGTGCATCCCATCACAACTCTTCACAGCACCAGACCTCTGAGGGTCTCAAAAGGTACAGCCATGAGACTGATTAAAACAAAAAACAATACCAGCAGTGGATCTTTCTTAACCTTCAAGTCTCACAAAATCCCTGCAAGTTAGGTGACTATCTGTTCCTTTCCTGCTGTCTGTATGCCATTATATACATCCTGGCATATTGATCACTGAACAAATCCTTAATTAAATCTCCTGATTTGCCCCTGGCTTGGCCCCATAGTACTTTGCATTGGCTCTTTTTTTTTTTTTTTTTTTTGTCCAAACTTTAGAAGTAGGATGGAGTGAAAATGTTTTCTTTAAAAAAAAAAATTATGTCAATTATGCCTGCAGAGAACTTTTTCCTATAGAGGGTTTTTATGGAGTCTGTACACATTTTGTCCATAATCCCCCTCGCACAGTCCTGTGCCTTTCATTCTTCGTCAGATCATCTTGTGACTCACATAATGAATTCCCAACTGTTTTTCATGAGAAGAATGTGTACTCCAATAGCAGAGAGACCAGCAGAAGCAGGCAGGTGAGCAGCTAAGCTGGGATCTGATGGACTTAGCCATGTTGGGAGTTGAACCAGAGGCACAGAAGCAAAACAAAGGCTGGGGAGGGGAGGGAGGCTGGCTGACTAGAAGGATGTGGAGTTTCTCTTGCCATCACCGGGCAAGGAAGTGCACAATGTAGAAGGTCTGAAGTTCAGCCCCAGAGAAGTGTTGTGTGTGACCTCAGTACCCAGGGGCATGAGAGAACAGAGATTCTTCAGCTAGCACAGCAGGCCTATACAGTTGTGTTCATGGCTGGGGCCACTAAGGGCACTGTCGCTTCTTGGTAGAGATAACCCTTTCCTGACCGTGGCCTAGAGTTCAGGGTGCTGGCCCCCATGTTGAAGGTGGGCTGGTGCTCTGCCCCTTTGGAGACAGAGAGAGGAAGAGACATAGCAATTCCCCACCAGAAGTCTGGGGCCTCATATGGAGAGGTGAGCACACAATCACGTTGAGAACCTGCCTGGAATGGTTTTCGTTCCCCCTTCCTTTTGCACACTGCCCCTCCAGTGCTTGTTTAGAGGAGATGCTGAAGATTAACAGTGGCAAAGCAAACTGGGCGCAAAGCTAAAGATTCCTCTGAGGGACCTTATTGCATTAAATGTTACGTGTGGATCTGAGCCTACTTTTGCTTAGAGGGTCTGAAGATGCTGTTGAGATATAAAGGGACCTCTTTTTAAGGGCTGAGAGGAGGTGGTTTCTGGTGCCTACAAAGGACTGTCCTGGCCCACTGTTGGCGGGCAGGTTGGAATTCATATCTATTCAGAGATGGAAAGATGTCATATTATGAGAATGAGCTACTTGACTTAATAGAAAATTCTTTTTTACTTTCTGATCTTCATAGAAGGGTAAGTGCAGGCGAAGTGGTAAGAAACTCAATTCCTTGGATCAAGGAAACAAGTTCATGAATTCATTGGTTCTAGAAAAACCCAGGTGGTCAGTCAGAGACTGCATCTCTGGTGCTTTACATCACTTTATTCAGGCCTCAAACACTTGTGTCTGAGTTTAAGGGATTTGGGCGACTAAGAATGTTTCCTAGCACAGTCAATTTAGTGTTTGTAACATTGTGTACAGGCAAATTCCACTTCTGGTAATTGCTCTGCCAGCCTAAATTTCTCCCACTGTTGAAAAGGCATAAGGTATCACTGCTGTTCTCTCTCAAAACACAATGCAATAGACACGCTGGCTCAGAATGGCTGTCCTGTTGCAGGCCTGTCCCCAGGGAAAGCTGTAGTTCCAAGGTGGAAGAAAGCAATTTTGTGCACACAGAGCAGCACTTCAGCAGAAGATGGTGCTGAACAGAGGAAACCTTTCCAACACTACAGGGTTCAGCATCTGAGTCTTATGTAACTATCATGTTGGTTGGGATTGGGGTGCTCATATTCCCAGCTCTCTCTGGCACGCACGTGCTGAGCAGGAAAGTGACTCCAACCACATGACTGGATTTGGGGGCTGATGTCACTATTTCAACCCAAACAAACAAAAAAAACCCCTACAAACCAGAATTTCCTCAGAAAAAAAGAGGTCTTCTAAGATAAGTAGCAACCACTGCCTGCTCCTACTCCAGAGTCTGGGCTGGAGGAGGATAACAAAGGTGCTTATCTGCTGTCATCTTTGTCCTGGGCCTCTGAATCTCCCCTGGGAGGCAGGTTCCACCTGGCCCTTGGCTGGAAAAGGGTGAACCTTCCATACCGCTGTTACAGGCCTGGAGGGTAAGGAGGGACTTCCGGGGATGGTACCTTTCCACCAGGTAAAGACAGTGCCATGTTGGAGCCAGTAGATACTCGATACTGAAGGACACCAATTAGCTGAAAGGGCCCACTTTCTGAGTTTTCAGGGGGTGAGGAAGGATATGGGCCTCAGGCTGTTGTCTGTCCAGCTCTTATTCTAGGGAGGGGACAAACCCAGAGCTTGGTTTTGTCACATTGTGTGATGAGGCCCTGTCAGAGCCCGCTTTGCTAGAAGGAGCAGCCCAGGCTGAAGCTGAGGTATATTTACTAATAACCTTGAAGTAGCTTGACAAACTGACCCGCAACCACCAACCAGCTGCAGAAGCTGCCACCATTGGTCCCTCCTTGCAGGAGGTCCTAGGGAAGTGCAGACTGATGCTCATGAAAGCTGCTCATTTCTCTCGGCCTTGCCCGTTTCAGTAGGCGTCCCTACTAGGCAACGTGTGACCTGCCTCAGGTACCTGTATGGACCCTCTCTAGGGAGTGGCAGAAGGCTGGGCCTTGGGCTGCCCGGTGGAGAGGCCCATTGGGGCCAGAGTGTGGGCTCTGACACTGAGCCACTGTGTGCTGGAGTGACGGCCGCCCCGTCCACCGGCAGCATGAGTTCTGTACTGGCTGTACTGTGTCCTCCAGCCACACTCGGCTCACCCGCCGTGTTCCCTATGTATCTATGCGGTAAAGGCCTGACCTGGGGCTCCAGCACTGAGGTTGGACTGCACTCTCTTCAGCTGGCGCCCTGGCCAGAGCGCTATTAAATGCTTTTCCAAAATGACCCATCCCAGAGCCATAGGCACCTCTAGGGCCCCCTTAGCCCATCCTGGTGCTCACACACAGCGTCTACTGTGTACCAACAGTCCTGCTCCCCTCAGGACCACCCTCTCCTCCGTGGCGTGGCTGCTGGGCTATGGCTTTGCTCATCCAGACCAGCCCTTGCTGCTGCTGCCACAGCACCCTGACCCTTCTGTGGCAGCTTGTTGTCCCTCTCTGGCTCTCCCACCTTGGCAGCCGGTGCTCCTGAACTTAGCCTGTGCTTCTTGGGGCAACAAGTCACAGGAGGAAGCATGAGATGCTGCTGTAGCGTCCTGGCGGCAGTGGTGCGGTGGGGGGAGGAGAGTCCTCTCCCACAGTCTCCACGGCTCCCCAGGGAAGAGCCAGAAAGTCTTTCAGGCTTCTCGGGGCAGTACGCATAGACACAGCCTGCTTGATTCCTCCACAGCCTGCAGAAACGTGGGAAGAGGCAAGGGGAAGCACAGCCATCCTCATGTCCTTTCTCCTAGTGGGAATAACCCTCCATGTTCTTGGAATTTCTTTCCCCAGCAAAGAGGCAGAACTATGGCAGTGCCCAGCTTGCAGAGGGGAAATAAAGCAAGTTGGTGGGTTTGACTGGTTTGTCTTTTCCTTCCTCTGTCATTGCACGGTATCTTTCCATCTTCCTCCTCCCTCTTCCTCCCCCCCGGGCCGCACAGGCTTCCCAATTCAGTCTTGGTTTTCTCCATGTGAGAGAAGAGCATGCATCGGAGGGGGGAGCAGCCTCTAGCATTTGTCATCTTCTTCCGTGTCACTGAGGAGGTCGCTGACAGCCCCGCACATCATGCCCGGCCCGGGCCCCCCACGCCTCCGCCGCCGGTAGTGCCCATTGGGCATCTGCCAGCTGTGCCGCAGGGGTGGGGCCGAGCCAATTGTGTTGGAGCGGCCCAGGCTGGTGGCTACCGCCGCTTCGAAGGTGAGGGTCTCCTCCTCACCACAGTCCGAGGCGTGGGAGTCTTCGTGCAGGGCCAGGTAGGGCTCGGAGATGTAGCGCTGAGGGGAGGCAGGCTGGCCCTGCTGTGCATGCCGGGAGCTGGAAGACTCGGTCAGGCCGGCCTCGTTGCTCTCCAGAGCTTGGGAGGCCAGCGGGGAGCTGCCCTCACTGCCATCTGCGGGGGGAGAGATGCTCCCTGTGTGTCGCATCAAGGAGCTGTAGGAAAGGAGGGGCCGAGGCTTGGGAGGAACGGGTGGGAGCTGCCGACGACTTCGCCTTGGGGTGCTGGTGTCCGAGATGGAGGGAATCGAGCTTTCACTCAGGGAGCCTGTGCCCTGTGCAGTGGGAGAGAGACAGCCAGCTGAAACTGGGTTTGTCCTGATCCCTATTTGGGACCCTATCAAGGTACCCAATGCCTCCCAGAGCGCTCTGGAAGTCTAGGGCAGGGAAGTCTGAGCTGGAGTCTCCTCTGCTATAACACATATCTTCTCAGGGGTGTGGGGGCCAGAGACAGAGTGGTGGACGTCAGCTACACCAGGGCATGGCCACTGCTAAAATACTAATATGTTCATCTGCTGATGCAGGCCAAGGAGACGTGAGCTGAGGCTCGAGATTCTGCATTTCTAACATGCTCCCGCGTGCTGCCGGTCCTTGGAACAAACTGAGGAGCAAGATCTGGAAGTTCTAGCTACCCAACAAGAGGTTCGTTGAAAGGCAGATTTCAAACTGTTGAGAAAGACGCCTACATGAAAGGTGAATGAGCTTTTCGGAGGTACTGTGCTGGGAAACCTTTCTTGGGGAGTGAAACTTTAAATAACTTTCTTCATCTCTCTTCACTTTGACCTCTGGCTGCAGTGGCTTGCAGACAGGTTACCTCGGCTTCTGTACCCCACATGCTCACCTGCTGGTCAGGTCTCATCTAACCTGCTCACACATTCCCCAGGGAATCTGAGCCAAGCCATTTATGGATAAATGGACCTTATAAATCATCTGCTCAGAATCCCCCAAATGTAGATATCTAGATATTGCTTATAAATAGGTCTCACTCTAGAGGCAGACTACTGTTGAGGTTCCAAGAACATGGAGTTATCACAAGCCCCAGGCGAGTGTGTTCTACACTGCGTCCTCCCCTCCTCCCACTGCTGTAAGACACCACTTGGACTGAGAGGCAGGGGAGAGGGAGAAGACAGGGCCAGAGAATATTTCCACACAGCTCTGCTATTTCAGTAAAAGCCCAGACCTGTTTTCCTCCTGGGATGGCCAGAAGCTGGGTAATGACAGTCTGTCTGATGTAGGACTCTTAGCATAGTGACTCATCTTGCAGCCCAGCTAACTTGAAGGCCCATGCAACTGATCAAGACACTTACCTGATTCCAGAACCATTCTTTCCTCCCAAGTCTGACCGAGACATTTGTGAATTGACTTGTGGTGACTGTGTGCCTCTGAGGACTGAGATGGAGTGATCTCAGACACCATCATCTTTCTTAGGGGAATTTTTTTTGTGTGAATTTGTATCACATCTGAGTATAGAGCATGAAAGAATAGAGCTCTATGCACAGTGGATGCAGTTTCCTGTGAAACTGGTTTGTGTGGGTTCAAACGTTGCTGTGGGGTGCCCACAATATGCACTTTGGATCAAACAGACCACCCTTTCACTGCAGAAGGCTCGACCTCCCTGTCCCCACTTACCTGTCTGTTGGATGTCTGTGACCTGCCCTCACTGGGAGACCTGGACTGACGACGCTCTGGAGACTCCCAGTCAGCCTGGGCCCCCCGCTCCTCTGAATTGCAGCGGGAGACATCAGGAGAAAGAAGATGCTTACGCTCTTTCGACCGTCCCCGTTCTCTGCCCCCTGAGCGGTGGGTGTCAGACTTGTGGCCTGTGAGGAGACAACAGCAATCATCATAACACAGCTCACCCCATCATGGAAGATGAGGAGAGGTCTCAGAGCTGGGAACCCACTCCCAAAGAAACCTGGCTTCTCTGGGCATGTCCATGGGTGGTCTGAAAGGGTGGCAGGAGAGAAAGGCTCAAAGCACCCTTTTGTGAAGAGGTGAGTGTGCAAACTGCCACTGGAAAGATGTACATGTCAAAGGAGTATTTGTTTCTTAATACTAGATAGCCCAAGTAAACATGGTAACACTTGGTGGGAGGGATGAGATGTACCAGTAAAAGGGAATTAAGAAGTTGCTGAGAACTAAATTAATGGAACAGCTAACATAATGTCAGGGATGAGAACCCTGGGATTTGTTCTAGTCAAAGAAATTCAGTTCTAGTCCCCATTCTGCTGCCTAATGGCCCTTGTATATGGGGCACATCACTGCATTTGAATCTTGGGGTCCTCATCTAGTAACATAAAGAGGTTGAACCAGTCTAAGGATTTTCTAACTCTTGGCCAAAATGACTCCTTGTCTTTAATTTACGTTTTGAGCTTAGTTTTTTTTTTTTAGCAGAGTTGGTGGTTAAAGTCTAGCTCCTGCTTGGGGAGGGGGGGGTCTACCTGGGGAATCCCAGTGACTTTACAGAAGGCCATTGAAAATCCTAATTTCTGTAGCCCTACTCTGGAAGAGGGGAATTCTACTAGCCTTTGTGATGAACAGAGAGGGCTTAAGGGACCCGTGTTAGCTAATAGAATCCCCTTTTCTCTTTCCTCTTGCTTGCAGAATGGACTGTCAGGTCAAACAGGAAAATCCTCTCACCTGAATCTGAGTTCAGGCGATGGGCTGACAGTCGTAGGGAGGAGTGGTAACTCCGGCGGCGGGACTTGTAGGTGTTTTCACTACTTCTCTCCATGGAAAACTCCTCCAGCCATGAGGAATTGGACCGCTTATCCCGAATAGTGGAAAAGGATCGCCTCATGGAGCTGGGATCTGTCACCACCTAGAAACATGAGTCCCCAGTGGAACACAGGTATAGATTAATTACCAAAGGATTTAAAAGTATAGAAGTGGGACTGAGGTTCTTAAAAACAAAAACTGTAACCCCTACAAATGGTAACATCCCTTGAATCTGTCTTTTTCAGACCTTAGCTGAAGGAGGCTGAACTAGAAAATGTCTTTATGTCATAGCAACATAGTTCTTTGGGAGGGACCCTGTCTTCTCTTTGTGCTCAGGAGAGCACACCCCCTACTCAGCCATCTACAACAGGGGTTCAGCCAGGACCTGCAGTGACCCTTCGATCCTTTTTTGTTTCGCTCTGCCAGAGAAGGGCCTATGTAATTTAACAGCTGCAGTGCTCTCCATTATCAGTCCCACCTTGCCCTGTCTTAAGCTCTCCTGTTTTGATTTGCTTCTACTGTTCAAATAGATCCACAAAGTTCTTGTCTCTGTCAAAGCTGGATGTAAGACAGACAGACAGAAGATAGAAGCCAGGAAAACAGACAAAGAAATGAGGCGTGGCCCGCACTGGTTAGGACAGACAGTCCTGAGACAGAGGTGCTTATGTAGGTGGCTACATATTTGCTGAAAGAGCCAGGAAATGGGGAAAGGAAGGAAATCCACCAGGGAATTCTAAGATCTGATATGGCTGGTTGCGTCTTGAGGATGTTGTTGCCAGGGAAGAGGCTCTACAGAGAGGTCCTTGTACCAGATTTTTGCATATGGAGTGGGGAGAGGGGGAGAGTAAGTCAAGCGCTCACCTGAAAATATCAGATGTTATTTTATAACCCACCGAGTCAATACAGTCTAGGATGCCACTGTGTGTGATAAGTGGTGGTTGCTTTTTACCTGGGGATCCATAGTCAGACGTGGCATAGAGGATGCCCTCCCAGATCCCGCATGCTCCTGGGTGTCCGAAGGAATGTAGATGCCATGGTTAGAGGGCTGCACGCTTTTTAATTCACTAACCTCTGGCTCCTGGAAATAAACACACAGCCAAGCTTGTGGGACTTGGTTCCATCTCATTGCTTCTCGTTTCCAGTGGATTATTCTGCCTCCTCCATACCAAAAATGGCTTTTAGAAGAGAGACATCTTTCAGGTTGCTTGTTTGTGTCTATGTGTGCACAGAGGTGGTACACCAGATGTCCCAAACTGAAAGCTCAAACTGGGATTGAAGTAAAGACCAACTTTTCTACTTTTATATCATCTTACCAGTAAATAATACTTCATATTTACAGTTTTGTGAAACACACTACTGATCATAATACTTCTTCAATGTGATGTTTACTTTATAGTCTGAAGAAGCCATTTATCAATTAAATAGGAATGAAATAGGAATCAGCAGTCTAAGGAAAGCCACTTCCAGATGCCATGTAGTTAATAAAGCCATGCCTTAAGGTTTAAGAAGGTAAGCTTTCTTATAGTTAAAAACATCCCAAAATAGTGATGCTACAGTCTGACAGCAATGTAGGTGCACATGACTTATATAACTTAAAGAAATCCATGAAGTTTATTTAACCCAATACATCCAAATATACACATGCCTACATATAATCAATACCTAAAAATGAATGCCATTTTACTATTTTTTTAATACCAACTCTATGACATTGGTTTGTATTTTACACTAATAGCTCCTCTCAAATTGAGTCATATTTCAAGTGCACAATTACTACATCATGTGGTGGTTGCTACTGTACTGGCCAGTGCCCCTCTACAGAGTTAGGAGGTTGGTCCTGTCCAATTTTGTTCTTTTCCTGATTAAAGAATGTTAATTGCAAGTGCACATCCTCTATATAGCTAGCTCATGTCACTGCATAAAGAATGGAGCTGAATTAGAAATATTTACATGAGCCACCAAATAAAGAACATCTTGGAGCTTATACCAGGGAAGAGGGAAAAACTATTTTCTGCTATTCTATATTTAGGAAATGACACCCAAAGAACACCGGTGCAGGAGTAGGGCACTGCTGAAAGGAAAGGTGCCCCCTCCCCACAGGCTCCATGACCATTTGCTTAAATGGTGCTGTGTGAAGGCGGGTTGGGGGAGACTGCTTTGTGTTCTCTGGGGGGACGTCCGTGTTGGGGGGGGAGACGCTTTGTAGAGCACACAGGTCTGACTTGAAACACATGTGGTAACACACACCCCATATGCACGCACACACATTATGGCCACGCCTCAGGACGTGGAGCAGGGCCCCAAGGGATGGGCAGGAGCACACAGTGGTGAGTGCATAGCACAGGCTGACACTCGGATTGAATTACAGACACCAGTACTGACAATGACATGAACACAGATCCAAAGAGTCCTGGCACTACGGCTCAGCCCTGGGGAACCCGCAGAAAGGATGGAGGGAAAAAGGCTGCCTGTGAAAGAAAGGACACATTATTGAGATGTTTCCCCACCAGAAACACATCACTTGGTTCGCAAGCTGTAAAATGCTGAGAGGCCCTTTTACAAATCTCCTCTATCAGTTAGTCCCTGGGCATCAGGTTTCTCGGGGGGAAGAAGGTGGGGAATTATGCCAAGGATGCCTGCCCCGAGGTCCGGGCTAGCTGTCTGCCCAACACAGCACAGTTTCCTGTGTCAGCAGTCACTGGGGATGTGATCTGCCCTTCTCAAGGGTGCTCATCCCATCAGATATGCACCCCACAAGCTGGCCACCCCCTCACCCATTCAGGATGGCCTTGAGGTACTGCAGTAGTGGGGAGGGTTAAAGATACATCACAGTGGATTATAATCAAAGCAAAGCAGAATTCATTTAGCACTTGCTGTCTGGGTGGGGTTTTGCTCATGTTGGGCTTTGTCTTTTTCTCCAGGCCAGTATACACTTGGCTTTCATTCTATGATCTCATGTCTCTTGAGAATCACGGTAACGTTCATTCGTTCTGAGAATCACATCATCCTTGTATTAACAAAATATAATGTTCAATTTGCCCTCTTTCCCCTCAGCTCAAACTTGGTGCAATTGGTTGTTCAGGGATTTTACCAGTTACACTATTCCCCCCTTTAGGGACTTCTGAGAATGTATTTGACCTTCTATCATTGTGACTAAATGGGCCAGTTTGCCTGCACTGAAGGACCTGCTACCCAGGGTCTCTAGAAGGGCTGGTTTGAAAAATTTCCCGTGTTCCCACAAGTAGCCCAGTTAGTACCACTTCTTCTAGGACAATTCTTCTAAAGCACCCTACATCAAAGGCAAGATCTTATCTGTGATTTTTGCTTCCACAATCCACATTAAAGGGAATCACCTAAAAAGACTGGCCCAGAAGCACTCTATGTCCCTGCAACAGGTCAAGGGCCTCTGGGACTGTAGTAATTGTAGAGGGCAGCTGTCAGAAGCTAATGGGAACTCAGGAAAGGAGGAGGGCAGGAAACTCCCAGGGTCAATGGCTGGACTATTAAAAAAGGCCCCAATCAACCATGGTGATGAAATAGAATTTGAGCAGGGAGCGATCAGGAAACCCTGGAAGTATCTTTTGAGGTCATGTAACTCATTGATTCACCAGAGACTGCTGTTCCTGGAACTGTCCATCATCAGCTGGGTCCATACAAGCCAACTGGAATATTTCCTGGGGAGAGAGTGGACTCATCGACGTGTATCCACTACGGCCACTCCTGAAAAACAAGGTCAAACTCAGAGGTAGTGTGTGTGTGCGAACCAGAGAAACTGTCACGCCAGCTGCCGCGTCCAGCCCCTCCCCTCCCCAGACAAGACTTCCTGATGGCTTGTGAGCCTGGTGTGCCTCTGGAGAGTTGGAAGATTGGGATGGAAATCTAAGGTCCTGTGCAACTATTTTTCTGGTTACTGGGATATAGACTAGGTTACTAGCCCTAGATCAGAAAAATAAAAAGGAAAAACAGCATTAGAAAAGAGAAACCACTGCTTTCAACCTGCATATGGAACCACTCATTCTGCTGGCGACTAGCATATCTGTGACAAATGACATCATTTGTCACACTGAGCCATATGGAAGACCAGTGCTAGATTGTAAACTTGTTTCTGCTCAGTTTCTCCAATCCAGCAGGAAAATGCCATAGTTTAAATAGTGAACAGTTTGTTTAAATATTAAGTAGGCTTGGTCTTTCAACAAATTTCCTCCACATTCAGTAAGAATAAGCATTTATTTTAGTGTCAGTATTGCTGGCCAAACCAAACATGTCAATGTCATGGACACTGTGTGAGTGGGTTTGTGACCATCAGTGGGGTGGTTTCAGAAGGGGGTCTAGCTGGTAGCATTGTGTGGCCAGGGGGGGCTCTGTGGGAGGATGTTTCAATGGTGCTAAG
Source organism: Condylura cristata (assembly GCF_000260355.1). Lineage (NCBI taxonomy): Eukaryota > Metazoa > Chordata > Mammalia > Eulipotyphla > Talpidae > Condylura > Condylura cristata. The sequence goes on along the minus strand of NW_004567125.1, from coordinate 24,370,690 downwards.
TGGCTAGGGGCCTCTGAATGAAAGCGATGGGAAGTGCCACCTGTTAAATCACTGGCATTGCCAGACTCATAGCACAAGGCAGAGCCAGCCAATCTTCCGTGAGATGGTGGTTGCTTCTGCTTCTCTTAGAACAGTTACCCTTACCTACCCAGGGGTGCAGAGTGAGTGGGCAGTGCTGGAATTAAGAGGGAGAGATGGAGCCCCATTTCTCCAGTGTCAGTCTTCTGTTCCGGGGAGTGCCATGTCCTTGTGGCATCTACTGCTAATGGAAAACTCAAGGCCTGCTACTTACTTAGTGTGATTCACAGGGGCAGCACCTGACTGGGATCGCAGGGAGTGAAGTGGACAGCAGAGAACCCCAGAAACCAGTGCTGTTGCTGCCATGAGCTGAATTTTCACAACTGCTCCAAAGGGACTGACCTTTTAGCAGGTCATTTGTGTCCTCTACCTCAGTGTGCTCCTGAGAACTGCTGGCAACAGGCTGTATAAGAAATGGGTCCCCCTTGTGCAACAGAAATAGGTAATTGCACAATTACCCTTGGAGTCACTGTACAACCACGTAGAGCTGAGTAATATGCACTCAGAGTGACCTCTTGCTTTAAAAACTTCACAGGAAAACACACCAGCTACTAAATGTGGCCTCTCTGAATGGACTCTGCCTCACCAGCCACCCCTGTGCATTGGATTCTCGAGGAATCTCTCCACCACTCCCCATCCTGGTCAGCTCTCCCCTTCACACACATCGAGGTCATGCTGCATTTTTTAATGTCTACCACTTACCAGATGTGTAATTAGATCATTGAAAATGACAAGTTTCCTTCTTTCCAATAATGGGTTCTAGAGCCAGACCCTGTTGTTCCACTGGGCCCCTATTTCAGAAAATGTAGCAACAGCCACTTAAAGGCTCAAACCAGAAACCCAAGGTCATCTTTGATTCCTCCCCTCTCCATGTAGCAAATCAGACACCAAATCCCATCCACTTTAGGTATTAAATATCTGTCTGACCCTCTCTCTGCACTTCTGTCCTGTGAGTGCATGTCGTTAATAATTTACACACTTGCCATCCCGTCTTCTGAACTGTTCCCTTCTGATCCACTTGTCCACACTGGATTCAGTGATCCTGAAAAGCCCCAACTTGATCACATCAGTCTGATGTGTCAAATCCCACATCTCAGAGCAAACGTGCCCTGCTTGTAACACCCCAAGGCCTGGTCCCTGCACGCTCCTCACAAGTCATCACCTGCCCCCTTAGTTGAGTTCCCGCCATCTTGAGCCCTTTGCCTTTGGGTCTCAGGGTACCCCCCTGGGGAGGCCTTGGGAGTACTGTGAGTAGACAAACAACAAAGGGTCAGTGTTGCCACTTTATGGAGGAGCTGGAGTGATTCATCCAGGGGTGGCTTCCTTTACATGGTGCTGCCATGGCCCGACCTTGGGCATTTCAGCCATCATTTTGAGATTGCTTTGGTAGGATTTGTCTCTTGTGTTGATGGCTGAATCTCCAGAGCCTGTGTCTAATTTTGGGTCACACTTGTTCTCAATAAATCTTGGGCTGACAGATAAGTTTGAGCGATCCAATGGTGAGTTTGTACAGGATGTTGTGGAGAAAACGGATCTAGATGAAGGCTGCACTCTGTTTCGTAAATCAACACCCTTACAAAAAACCTTTCCAATGAGGTGGTCCACTGGGAGATGAGAGTCTGTTGGGGGTCTGCAGATGGGACACAGGAGACGCACTCTGCTGCTTCATTCAGCAAATGTTTATACAAGTGAATGGGCCTTGGCCTGGTCCTGGCTGCCACGGCTCTTCTCTTCCAGCAGTATTGGGTTGTGACTGCTGCAAACATCGCTTCTCAAACATGGGGCTCCAACACCACAGGCAGGAAGACATTTGGACGGAAAGGTAACAGGAGTGCTATAGTGGGTCGTTTAAGACTAAGCCAAATTGGGGCTCACGAGAAGTCCATCCTGGATTAACTTTTTGCTTCTTTTAACTTTTTTTTTTTTTTTGGTGTGGGCCTGATCTAAGATTCCTTTTGTTCTTTGCAGACCACAGTGCAATGGTGGCAAGACTCTGGACTCCGAAGATAATGGCTTTAAATTCCAGTTTAGCTTCCTACCAGCCAAGTGGCTTTGGACACCTTCCTAAGCCTCTGTTAATGGTCTCTAGCTCCTTCATAAAGTGATGACACTGACACAGGCCCTGTGTTCTCTGTCCACTCACCGTGCTTTTTCTCCCTTACCCCCAAGAAAGACCATAATGACCATCTTGGAGAAAAGCTCATTCAACCCAGAGCTAGGAATTTCTTGGGCACCTTAGGGTGATCGGCTTTTGGGTCTCATGAGGGATGGTTGGCTATCCTCACTGTCATACTCACAGGCCTGGGTCCTGCTGGAGATAAGGCAGGGCTTTGGCATTAGCAAGGATCTCCTGTGGCAGGGAGGAGGGCTCCATGCGCTGGAACATGGGTGCGTTTTTCTGTGTCACAAGTGGGAAGGAAAAAACAGGAAGTCGGCTGATTATAAAGGGAGATACTGCTTGCTGTTGGGGTACAAGAGGCACTTGATCCATACTTGGAGTGATCAGCTTACTCTTTTGACAGGCTGGCTGGGGTTTTCATCCCACAGGTTCTAATCCCCCTGCCCCTCCCCACCTGAGCTCTGCTACAAACACTTCCTGGGCACCATCTCCCTGGTATGCACAAGCCTGTCCCTTTAGGGCCCTCAGAGCCCACCCCCCATGTTGTCATTGACCCTTACCTGCTCTTCCAGCTGCTGCCTCTGCTTCTTCACCTTACTCTGCTTGTAGTAGTCCATGATCATCATGGCTGCATAGATTTTACCCACAGTCAGGTCCGAGGCTAAAAACAAATGTGGAATAGAGGAGAGTCGGAGGCCTCACAAGCTTCCATCCCACTCTCTGAACATGTGTTTCTCAGCCACGTGTCTACCCAAGGGCTTCCTTTGGGCTGGGCACTGGGGGTACAAAGTGAAGGGGTCCTCCTACTTCCACAGCCCCCAGCTCTGGTGCTGATGTAAAAGCCGTGCATTTGTAAGCATCATCTCCCACTGGCCTAGATCTCTGCCTCTATGCATAGCGCCCTTTTCCTAATGGTGTGAGGCCTTGCTGAGCAATATTAGATGGAAGGGAGCAAACTACACACGTAAGAAGTTTACCTGCTACTGCAGTGACCTATCTTGAGAAAATGTCTTTCCATTACCATACCAAAAGGGACTTAAGGAAGGATTTAAGTTTCCTAAGGATAAAAGAACAATCTCCCCTTATCTCCTTAATCACTGCACCTCCCCACCCCAGAGATGCAGCCTTGGGTGTGCAACCATCAGAGACAAGGATATGCAGGAGAAGACTCCACACCTTTGGGCATGGGCACCAGCAGATCTAGCATCTTCTGGGACAGGTGAGGCCAGATGGCCAGGGTCTCCTTTTGGAGCTCTGAGTCTAGCTGCTGCCTGTCCGCACCACCTAGGATAAGAACAGTTATTAATACTCAGAACAGACATAGAAATACCAAACCCCAAGGAGCGGGCTGGGGCAGAGCTGAGTCTGCAGGGCACCTCATTCTCGGAAGAACTCTTGGCACTTGGTGACGGCTGATCCTGCCATGGCAGGCCTTTCAGCAGAAGCAGCAGAACACACCTGGCTCCCATTTCCAGTGACTCAGGGATGCCCCAGGCCTCCTGAGACCTGACAGCAGCTTCCCCACCAGCTCCCAAAGCCCAGCAGGTGCTTCACATGTTAGAGAGGAAAATAAAAGCCAGCAGCCAGCCTCCCTGTCTCATTGTTCATCATCAGTACTAGCGACTTTGACTACGTGGTCTGAGTGACCTAATTTTGAAAAGGATTTGGGCCAGGCATGAGCAGAAGGCTGGAGGTCCATCTGGGAATCGGAAATTTTTTCTCTGCTAAAGCACTCACTTGGAAAGCAAGAGGTGCAAAGTGCTGTCATGCCAGGGTTCACCTCAGAAGCCTCCTGAGACAATGACACAGGAAGAAAAGGATGAGATTACAACCCATGTGTTCTGGAAACATATTTGCATGGTGCCTGCCAGGTGCCAGTCACTGAAAATCATCAACTGTTGAAAGCTGGAAGGTGCTTTCGTGATGTTCAATCCATCCATCTTAGGGGGAAGAAATGGTAAACATGTAAGTGACTGAAACTCAGCGGAGAGGCCAGGGTATGTGACCTCTGGGTCACTGCCTTGCTGGATGCCTCGAAGCTCATCCTTCTCCTCCTGCCACCACCCTGCTTGGAGTGCCCCAGAATCTTCCTCACCTCCCCAAGCTTACCTTTGGCGATTTTGATGTCCAGAGCTGTCCGAATCAGAGCCATCAGCGTGGAGGTGAAGTGGACAGTCATGTCCTCAGCTACAGGCATGTTCATCAGGACCAACCTCTGTGTGAAAGAGAGAAAAGCAGCAGCAGGAAAAAAAAATATTGGAAGAAATCTTGGTGAGAAGGGAAGAAAGGTGCAGAGGTCAAATGCAGAGACAAAAAAGAAGGGCAAGGATTCCCCAGCCCCCTCTCCCAATCCTACTCTTCCCACATCTTGTTGAAGGCTCATTGGTTGCTGTTTGGCTTTGTTTTGGTTTTTTTCCTACGGGTGATGCCAAATTGCAAGGGAAGGGCGGGGGGCAATCATTCTGCAGGACTCCTTCACGGTCCCCAGAATGTCTGTCACAGCAAAGGGAAGTGACTTGTAAAAGCAGCAGCAGCTCAGGGGAAGGAGGCAGCTCTGGGAGGTGGCCCCTTCCCGGTTTCCAGGCTGCCTGCTATTATCACTTGTCCCGCAAACAACCCCCAAACTCAGAGGGAAAGACAGTGGGGGCGCAGATTTTCCTTTGCTTATCTGACTTGAAAGATGCATCCTGATGCCCCCTTTTTGAGTCTTTAAAGATGGAATTTGCCAGCACGTGACTGAACATGCATAAGTCCAGCTTATCCAAAAGGGTGAGGTGGAGCGGGATGGACAAGGGAGAGTGCAGACAGGGACTCAGGGAGGGGGACTGGGAGGAGCAGAGAAGAGAGGGGTGAGCAAGGCAGGAGCAGAGTGGGCAGGCCTGGTTTCCCCACCCAAAGGACGGGACCGAACTGAAATGGCCAAATCCACTTTCCAGAGAGTATCTCGTTTTTGGAATCCTTTTACATCTTCTTCTAAACCCCGTGCCCCTTCAAGCTTCCTCCCAGAAAGTCACAGAACTCAGCCCCACATTCTAGCACCTGGCTCTTGGCTGTGGCCATCATGAGCAAAAAGGAGGCCGGGCCCCTGAGCTGTGCATGCGGAGCCGTGTCCTGGGGTGAGTCAGGGTTCCAGATGGCCCCCGTTCCACTGGGGTGCTCTCTGAGGCTACACAGCTGGGTGACAGCAGATGGTCCTCTGGCAGAACCATTGGTGTAGCCGGGAGGGACGTGTGTCCTCCCAGGCAGGGTCTCAAATACTCCACTGGGAGGGCTCGCCTGCCGTGATTCTCCAGACATCTCAGTGTCAGGTCAGTTTCCCTGAACATTCCCTTTGAGCCGTGGTTTCTCCTAGGTGAACAGAAGAGCTCCACCTTCTCAATGAATCTAAACACCAATGGGGTGCGCTAGGCAGAGCCACTAATATGTGGAGACAAATGCAGGCCCCAAAGCTGGAAACACCCCAATAGTAAGTGATCCTCAATGTTGCTCGGAGTAAGCCACAGGGACTCTACCTGCAACTCCGTGGGCCACACAGTCAGGCTCTAGAGCAGTCTTCACCTTATGCCCATGGTCACCCCCACCCTGCCCTGTATTTAAGAGTTTTCCTCCTAGAACTTTCTTCAGGAGCTGTGTTGAGAGGAATTTCTGTATGATTGCCTTTTGCTTGTTGGGTTGACACTGATGGATGTTTCTAGATATATGTGTATAAGCTCTGGTAGCTGGTTTTCTGTAGGCTTCCTTCTTGCCCATAGATGCTGTTCCACAGGCCACACTCTCCCTCCTCCAAAGGAAATGCACTAAACATTCCCTGGCTAGTGACCCACTCATGAGAAGCCAAACACTTGCAGAAACACAGAACAACACGTTAAAAAAACCCACATGGAAGAGCAGAGCAAGCCATCCCTGGGTCTTTCCTGCCTTACTTTTTCCTGACACCTCCATTTTAGCAGTTCTCGTTGCTTCCCTCCTCCACCTCCCCAGCCCAGCTTCCTCCCCATGTTCTGGCCTCCCCACAGCTGGACCCCATTTCCTGTTGGTCTGCCCAGAACAAAGGAAGGGGTGGTCTACCTTATATGCCACTTTGGAGGGACATCTCTTGCCGAGGCCTAGCGGTGGTGACATGAGAGTCAGCATTTCATACATCTCAGTATAATGGATGCGGCCACTGCTCATGGAGGGGGGGGCGTGGTGTTGGGATGGGGGCAGGGCGCAGGGTGGGGGTCGGCAGGGAGGTGGGGAGGAGGATGCAGACAGGTAGAAGGAGATCAGGCATTCCCAGAGAGCCAAAAAAACAAAATACAGAAAAACAAAATGGACAAACAGGAAAAGAATAGGAAACCTGTTAATCAAAGCAAATCATAGACGTGACTCCATCCTGGTGCAGATTTATATCACGCCCCACACAGACCCGGGAACACGGTGGCAGCCTTGGGCCCCTCTCTCTGCGCTATCAGGGGACTGGTTTTCTCCTCCTCCGGGATTAGCTTCCCTGTTCATGCCATCGGCATCCCCGTACAACATGAGGAGCTTGTTTACAATTCCCAGGGCTGTGTGCGAGCGGTATAAACCGGATAGACGGCGCTTCAGCCATGGGTTCAAACTTCTGGCCCCAGCTGGCCTGGAAGTCAGGCCTCTGCCCTCTGAACCCACAGGCGGAGCGTCGTGAATCCCTCTGCGGTGTGTGTGCAGCAGGAGGCGTTCACTTGCACTGAAAGTGGGGGGCTCTGGCTACTGGTGAGTCGGCCCGTTGCTTCCACCTGGCTCTGTGGAGAGAGAGCTCTTTATGCCCCGGCATGCCCCAGGGACTTGGCATGCTGGGGACAGAAGAAACAAAACCAGGAGGAGGAAGAGCCTCTCGCATGCCATGCTGCTGCCCTCCCTGGCTCTCCCCACATGCGGCTGCAGGTTCACCGGGCGGAGTTTAAAGAGTCTGAGCAGAGGCAGCTGTTAGGCCTCCCGAGTACAGGAATCACTGTCACCACCCTCAGTCGGTTCCTTCCCATGGCCCAGGCTGGCATCTTCCTAGGCCTAAGTCATCTTCCAGGTGCTGGGCTGTGCCAGGCCCCAAGGCCCGGGACCTCCTGCAGCACCAGGAGAGGGACCTGGCCTAGCAGGCCTGGGGTAAGGCTGGGCAGAGCCACTGGGATTTAGCATTCCCAGATGTGGCAGAGTTGGACAGGGAGGTCTTCTATGCCCCTGAGCCATGCCCTTGGTCCCTTAAATGAGCAATTCTTTGGCAATTATGACAGCTCTCTTGGCAACAAATGGTAGGACCCTCCGGTAAGAAGACTGCTAGGGAGTTCTCATCCTCTAGAGGCCTTCCCAGACCTCTGGGCCAATGAATTCTTCCAGACACCATATCAGTCGTCGGACCTACTTGCCCCTCTCACTTTAATGCTTTATTGTTTCTCACCTCCTGTCTGTCCTGGACATCATCACTTCTGGCCAAACTCACCAGAAGCCGGAGGGTGTTAGAGCTGGGGATGACCAGAGTCACACTGTGCTAGGGTCTGGATGTGATGACAAGGCTATTATGCCAGAAGGAAGGCTTCTGTCTCCAGCAAAGGGACACCAGGGCTCCTTGCTAGATTAAAGAGATGTCTGCATTCTTTGGAGGAGGGAAATTCCCTCTGATTAAGACACGAAGGGAGTCTATGTGTCTTTCCATGACACAAAGATGGAATTGAGGGCGAGAGTGTACACAGGTGAAGAAAAGGGAGAGAGGTGGGGTTGGCCATCATCACTAAGTCCTAGGTCTTATTTTCTGCCTCTGGACCCCCTCTCTTCTGCCTTAGGTAACAGCTGCTGGTTCTGGGAGGATCTGGACCTCTTTAAACTCAAAGGAAGCAACATGAAGGTCCCCTCATGTGGCGTAGTGGTGGTGGTGGTGGTGGGAAGGAGAGGAGGGGTCGGAGTTGCATCCCACTGCCGGCGTGGCTGGGGACTGGGAGGCAAACCTTGCAAGCCACCCTGTAGGGGCAGTTCTCTCCCAGGCCCAGAGGCGGCGAGATCACCCGCACTAATTTGTACATATCCTTATACGGGATCCTGCCACTGTAAAAGAAGCACAGGTGGGTTAATAGGACACTCAGTGGAGGGTGGGAGAGAAATGACAACTTAGCAATGAAGGAGACAGAGGAAGAAGAGCAGCTTCCTTCCTTTAGCCTGGCAAAGCCAGGCCTGGAGAGACTGACAACAGTAGGCATCAGAGAACCATCGCCCTGCCAGACTACACTGCCCCCATTTCCAAAGGAAATCAGAATCCCTCCAGTGCCCCCAAGGAATAGCCTGCTGACCGAGGGCACCCCGAGATACCTAACTGGCTCAAATCAGAGCCCTAGAGCAAAGCCTGCTAATTAACAAAGGCCTCTGTCGGCGGCTGGGAGGTGAGTGCAGAGCTGCTTGCTTTCCAGACACTGAGCACACACTCAGGCCTGCTCTCAGGGACAGCGGGGAGGCAACGTCTTTCTGCAGACTGCAAGAGACGAATTTCCCATTAGGCTAATGAGCAAGGAGCATGGTTGGTAGGAGGGGACATTGCAAAAGATTTGTTTTGGTTGGTGGCAGATTTTTCCTCGAGTTCAGTTTGGGCAGATTCTTCTTTGCTTATAGGCACTCACTGGGAGCCGTGCAGCCAGGGTGGGGGCCAAGGACATAAGCTCCCCACTCCTGCTCAGCTCATGAGCAGCTTGGTTGGATCTAGTCAGAATTGCAAGAGCAACGTCACCTTCCCATGAACCCACTAGATTTCTGACCTGTGGTAAGGGGATAGACTCAACAACTGATTCATTTTTCAGGGGACTGAACAGGGAAGTAACAACCAGGGAGCCACAGGTCCGGACACCTCTCTGTATGGACTGGGAAATACAGCCCAGCTTCTGAGCACCAGTCCTTGCCAGCTGCCATGGGCTTCTTTGTCCCAGTCTCTCTTCAAGCCTGTCCTAGATTTTCATGTTGATTTGGTGTCCTTTTCTTCCCAGTAACAGTCCATCAGTACTTCCAAGCCTCTCGACTCTTGGAAGGAGGCTAACTTAATGATGTGTTTGATTCTTGACGACCTAGACTTGTTGTCTTGCTGAAGAGGATGCTTCACTTTGCCTTGGTTAGACTTTCCACTTTGGATCTCTTAGAGAAGGCCCATGAACGCCAACCAGCGGGAGTTATAAGGGATCATTTCGCTGCACACAGCAGAGGTGCGGCGTTGTCTTTATGCTCTTTTACAATTCAGGTGTCTGAACGTCATGAATGGTCTTCATGAAAAATTGTTTCTTCCCAGCAGCAGGAATGAATGCGGAGGAACATGTTCAAAGCACATAGCATTTGGTTCCCCAAATAATGTGAAACCACAGGAAGCTGGAGTTTCCAGGTGCTGAGGACACCTGCTGACGCTAGGTGAGCAGCGCCCTGCTTGGTTGGGGGTTGGTGTCTCTCAACTAAGTGAAGAGGGCCCGCCTTTGGCTCGCAACCCTTGGTACAGACACTGATTTTCCACACTTCTAGCTGCAGCCCCATATGGGCATTGTCAGTTATGACATGGGGACATCACTGAATACCTTTCAACATCAGTGGGTACGATACCCCTGTGTTGCAGGTGGAGTAAGCTTTGAGTGGCTGAGGGACTTACCGCAGCCATGGAGTGCCAAGGCACAGGCCTGTGGTGCCCCAGCAAAACAGTGCTCTGAGGGGGCTAAGGAGGGCAAGCCCAGGAGGTCAAGTCATGGCTGAGTCATCATAACAGGAACGGATTTAGAGAACCCTGTGCCCTACGCCATTGATTACTGAGGGGAAGAGGGATCCAGAGTCCCTCCTCCCACTTCAAAGCTGTAACCCAGGTTCAACAAAATCCCAGGAGCACAGATTTGGGGAGAAAGTAGGGGAAAAGGTCTCAGATTATGAAGGGTTTCCAGGTGGAAGCAACGTGGTCTATTCCTGTGAAGGATGGCATTTCTTGTCGTGTTTTCAGAGGGGGACAAGAATGGAGATCAGTGAGGTAAGAGCTAAAGCTACAATGGCTTGTATAGAACAGTTTCTATGGCACACACGCACACAGAACTCTCACCCCGTCCTCAGACACCAGGGCCCAAAGTGTTGCCTTTGTGTTAGAAAGCAGAGAGCCAGCAAATGTTTCCTATAAAGGCTCAAATCTAAGGAAATAGTGCCTCTGCTTTGGAGTGTGAAAACAGCCACAGATAATACATGAATGAGTGTGGCTGTGTCCCAATAAAACTCTGTAAAATTTAACCCATGCGTTACAGTTTGCCAGCTCCTACTCTCAAGCCCAGAGGGCACAAAATAACGTGAGAACTACTGGCGAGTGAGGGAGACCTGGGAAGGTTATCCCTGCAAATTGCTGCCACTTAACAAAGTTCCATGAAGACAAATCCACTACTGTTTAAGGGATTAGTGGGAAAAACAACTTGCTTAATTTTTAAATGTAGTGTTAGAGTTCATCTTACACTATCCCTTTTGAGAGGAAGGAGAGAGATGAAACACTAGCATCCCTGGCCACAATGGCCAGCTGACCCACAAAACCCTCGTCAACCTCCCTCGGTGAATCACAGGCGCCTACTAACCATTGGTAGGGAAAGAAAGATGATGGGAGGGGACTCTGAGAATTGAACCCAAACACTGAGGGAAGACTGTGGGATGAGGTTGGCAAAGAAAGGGAAAAGCCCTGTCACAGAAGGAGGGAGAGGAAGATAACGATGCCAGAGCCCATCTGAGCACCTGGCTTCTCCCATGAGCCACACCATGCGCAAACTCCTCTCCTTCTGTGACAGGGGAACAATTGCACTGTTCCCTTGAGCGTTCCAGAGGCCCTTAATGTGGGTCCCCGAGGGGTGGCTGAGGGGCCTACACACCACGCAGCTCTGTCATATTCTGCCCAGACGCGGACGAACTCATCCAGGTGGTGAGGGCCCAGGATGGATGAGTCCCGAGTCAGGTACTCGAAGTTGTCCATGATGACAGCCACAAACAGGTTGAGCATCTGTGGGGCAAAGGGGAGAAGAGGACTTAGAGAGGATTGAAGGCAGAAAAATAGGCTTCTCAAGGCAAAGAATCCAAAAGTCCGTAGGGCTGACACTGCCAACTAAGGCATTGTGGATCGTGCTTGCACATGACGCACTTTCATTATTTGTGCCCCCAGTTGATTCTGTAGGGATTATGACTTCATTTTTCTATGCCAAAGTACTCCACAGTGGCTCTTATTATCTATTCAATTTATTTGTTAGTGCAGCAGCAGAAGCAGTGTTCACAAAGGCCAGGAAAAAAAATATCAAGGCCCAACACTGAGCCTCCCTCCCCAGCCTTCTCCCATCCTCGTTCACAAAGCAAACCAGCAAGAAAACTGGCCAGACGTCTTTGAGCTGAGTGCAGGGATATGGGTGTGAGAAGCAGACCCAAAGCATGGTTCTCCTGCTAAGTTATTCAACAGCATTTCTATGCACTGGAGCTGGGAGAAGGCATTTCCTGGAGACACATCTTCAGGCCTAACACACTGCTTAGAGCACAGTGGGCTGCCATTAGATATGGTTACTTGAGTATTCCTAAAGATTTATTTAATAGAATAAAAACTGACTTACACGGAAGCATTCAAATGTCTTTTTTTATGTGTCATGAAAGCCGCATATACAGGTTATAGTGGAGACAAAGAATGAAGGAAGTTACTCCTGACTGAAGGAAAAAATGTCTAAGAGCACAGATGCTTGAAGTGGATCCTCAAAGACTAGAAACTATTCAGACAGAGCTGGGCACAGAGGATGGCGGCTTATGGAGAGAAGCCAGCAGGAAGAGCACAGAGGTGTGCAGGCCAGGAACGCTCTGGCGACGGTAGGACACTATAACAAAGAGTCTAGAGCGGGGTCAGGGAACCGGCCAGGGAGCAAATATTGTAGCCTTTGCCAGTCATACTATCACTATTGCAACTATTCAGTTCCACTGTTGTAGCATGAAAGCGGCCACAGACAGTATGCATCAGAATGCATGTCTGTGTTCCAATTAAACTTTATTTGTGGACACTAAGATTTAAATTTCATGGGGTGTTATTCATCTCACCTTTTGATTATTTTTTTGCAATCCTTTGAGAATGTCAAAACCATTGCAAGCCTGTGGGCCGTCTAAAAGTAGGTTGTCGCTGGGATTTGGTCAGTGGAGACAAGGCTAGAGAATGATAGGAGGGGTGGCCACAGAAGTGAATGGACACAGTGAACAGCACCCATTTAAGGTACTTTTGGGTGCCCTTGCCTAAACCCAGTTAACAGGTTCCACGAGGCACCTATGACCCAAGTAATGAACCCCACTTTTCTGGGCCACAGTGTTGGATGAGCCTGACATTTTTTGAGCAGACTTGTTATAAGGACTGAGATCTAGAGATGCTGCTCCCGCCATGTCGGAGCCAGAGGATGGGGGTGTTTAAGACCTCACAGGGAAGAGGCTAATTAGAGAAAGAGGCCTGGTCCAGTCACCTGAGTCCCAGAACAAGCCTTGCTTGAGCCTAACCTACCCCAGGCTCTTCACATATGGAAGCCTATGAAATCCCTTTTTGTTAAGGCAAGATTTAGCAGGGCAGACTCATTTGCAAGTGAAGTCATTCTGCCTAGTAGAGACCGATTGACTGGGGTGAGGGAGAAGGAGCTCTGTGCCTAGTTCCCAGGTCAGGGGGCTGGCTGGAGAGAGGTATAATGAGGATACGGAGAAAGCCTGCAGGAAGGAGCTGGCTGGGGAGACAGCTGGAGCTCCCTGAGACAGAGACTGCACCCTAATAACCAGGCTCCTTCCTAGAATGCAAGTGGAAAGAAGCCTCGAGGTCAAGTTATTCTCTTCCCCTGGTGATGAGGGGCTCTCCCTGGAGGACCTCATGGGACAGGAAGGAGCCTCCATTACAAGCCTTCACACATCACAGACGCACGAGGGAAATAAACATCCTTTTGGGTTAAATCACTGTTAATAGGGGAATTCTGTTAAGTGCAGAGAAACCTACTTGTGACACGGGCCTTTCTTTCTGAAGCTGAGCTTGGCACCAAAGTGATTTTACTCAATCACTGCCTGGGTTCCCAAGGGTTTTCCATGTGTCCACACCTTTCTTCTACAGCCCTTTCATGGTATCTCTTATTAGCGTTAAGAAACACTATTAGTATTCTCATTGCTTTACAGCTGTATGATCGTTGCCAGGATGTTGTGGCCGTTCACAGCAGTTCTTTCTTTTCTGACCTTGGGAGGCAGGTTTAATTACTATACATCCTTCAAGGACCAAGTGCTTCCTAGGAGCGTCTATATTCTTAGTTCTAAGCTCTCAGCTGGCTGGCGCACCACAGGGCCTCAGTAAATCTTTCTAGAGCCCTTGGTTTGAATAGAGAAGCTGTGTGACTTGCCCAAGGTCACAAAGACAATCCCATGTAGGGCTGAGATTTAAAGCAAATCATCTCATACTGAATATAGCCTCTTTAAAAATAACATTAATGTGAATTATGCAGTACCCTCTATCTCAAAATTCCAAAAGTACCTTTAGAGTCCTAATTAATTTTCCAGCTTTATCTTTGGTTTCTTTTTAATTATTTATTATCAAACACTGAAACCATGCAGGCTAAAATGGAGATATCTCCATGCTCATCTCCATTTCACCCCAATCAGTGAGCACTGATACCCTGTATGTCTCTCCCCCTTTGCTGCAGGTGACAAGTCTAACTGCACCCCACTGGCAGCTCCACCCATGGCCTGGCTTGGTGTAAGCCTCTGAACACACAATAAGAATATGCAGAATGTACAATATGTGAGCGAGCAAGCTTAAAATGCCAATTAATATCACCTTAGGTTTCCTTGCAGATATTTCCACTCTACATTCTACTTCTATATTTGTAAATAGGATACTGGACTATGTTCTCTTTTTAGCTGGAAAAACCTTTCAGGCCTATGAGACAGAGGTATAGGAAAACACATGTATCAGCTCACTGTGGAAATACACTAATTATCAAATCATTTCTCTTCCCGTTTCATAGAAACCACAAACGGGAAGTGTCCTAGACAAGACAGAGCAGCAACACAGCCAAACCACACTGAGGGCTACTGAGTCTCCCATTCTTTCACCCCCTGCCACATTAACCTGCCCCCCATCCTTGACAGTCTAGCTGCGGGACCCCTCCCTGCACATGTGGCAGGTGTCCTGGGGTCACTTTCCAGAGGCAGAAATGCCCAGATGTGAGATGATTCCTTTACTTCTAAAGCACAGCCACGACACTGGCCACTTTTGGTGGCATTGCTTTAGCGTTCGACGTTTGTATAGCTGGTGGCTTTAGCCATGAAGCATCACCAGAAAGGCCAGAATGAACACTTACTGGCCTGGAAGCTGTACCCCCATTCTTGTTTTTCATCACTTGTGTGATAACACAGGATAGAGATTTCTGGATGGTGTGTGCTGATTCATCCTTTCTCCCAGAGAAGGAGTGAAGGAGGCACCTAGGTTGTTGCCCCATTTTACAAGTGAGTGTGCGCCACACATATTACTCAGTATTTACTAATGCCTGAAGCAATCACACCCTGTCACGGCTATCAAGCTGGCCAGTTGTCTGCAAACATGGTAACATCTCAAGTCAAGAGAGAAGCAGACCCGCTGCCTCATACACTGTGCCACCGTCCTCCTGTTCACGCCTGTGTTATCAAGGTGCTGCACGAAGAGTTTACAGGTCTCCAGAAGAGAGAAGATATGCTTAGCCCTACTTACAAGATGCATGAGGGACGGAAAGAAAGCATCAGCCCTGGGTCAGAACCTCTTTTCTGCCAAGTCAGGTACCCTTTGCCCTAGGTCAACAGCCTGAGAGCCCATCTGGGGAAGTGTGCCTTCCGCCCAGCCAGGGAAGGGGAGCCTGCAGGCTCAGCCTGTGGGTGGGAGGGCAGTGTATCGCTCAGGGCTGACTTGCTGCCCTCCCATTCCTGAGATGCCCTAGCCCAGGAAGGGCCTAGAAACAGGACTGTCCAACAGGAAGCTCAGTGCCCTGCTCACGGAGTCCTCCTCCATGAGTCCTCCCTTCCCACAGCCACCCTTCCTGGGAAGTGGCATACAGGGGCTCAACCACCTGTGGTCAGCCACCCACATGGGATAAGCTGGTGCTTGGGAGCTCTCTTGCGGAGGATCAATGATTTTGGTGTTGCTTGCTTTTTGACACACACATAGAGAAGGTGAGAGCACGAGTGGAGAGATACTGAAGGGCAAGAGGGGAGGACAGAGAGGAGGAGGGAGAGAGACAGGGGAGGGAGGAGGGAGAGAATACAGGAAGAGAGGACTGAAGAGAGAAGGGAGATGAAGCACACAGCGGAGGACACATCGCCTGTCTCTGTCAGGGTGGCTGGGCCACATCCCAAGCCAAAGGTGCAGCGCGGCTCACCAGGAAGGAGCAGAAGAAGATGAAGGAGACAAAGTAGACATAGGCCAGGTCGGTGCCGCAGCGCTCGTTCTCGCTCTGGCCCGATGGCGCCGTGGTGTCCGGCTCGCAACCCTTCTCGCCGAGGCACGACAGCATGATCTCCTGCCAGGCCTCGCCGGTGGCACTCCTGAGGCCAACACACACATTGGTAAGCAGAGGTCTACACGGCCTGGCTTGTCTGTCACCCGCTTTCTCAATTCTCCTGTCCCTCACCCTTGCTGCAGCCTGGCAGGTCTCCTCCCTCCCTGGTTAGCCACTCTGGTGCTTTCCGTGCAGGAATGGAGAGGCCAGTGAGCTCTGTCTTGGGCTCTGCTACCTCATCTGATTCACTGCTGATGGATGTGGAGGGTGGTAGGACCCTCTAAAAGCCCACGTCACCCTGAGCATCCAAGGTGTCAGCCCTTAAAAGGAATCTGCTCCATGAGGAACTGCCCTCGCCTTCATCCCAGCCCCGGAGGACAAGCTGAAGCTGTTAACTTGCAAATTAACTCCTGAGTCTAAGATATTAAGGAGCTTATTTATTAGCATAGGTTTATTTTTACATTATTTTGTGCCTTTTTCTATCTCAGTTGTAATCCCCGTGGGCTTCCCATCACCAGTTCATCCCTGTGCCATCACCATAGTCCCGTGTACTCCCCCCCCATGTTTGATCCCATTCCCCACTCCACTCATATAAAATGTCTCTGGTAGATAGTTGTTCATCATTATTATTATTTCCCCCTCATCCCCAGTCCTTTATACTACTGCTATGAGTGAAGCCATCCGGTGTTTTTCTTTTTGGCTTATTTCACTAAGCATGATCCCTTCCAGCTCCTTCCATGTTGCTGCAAAAGGCATGAGCTTATCTTTTTTGATTGCCGAGTAATATTCCATTGTGTATATGTACCATATCTTTTTAATCCCGTCATCTACTTTTGGGCATCTGGTTTGATTCCCTGTCTTTCCTACTGTAAATTAAGCAGCAATAAACATGGGGGTGTAGGTGTCTTTTTGAATCAATGTTTTTGATACTAAGGAACTTTTTAGCAGCATCAGGACATCACCCTCCACCCCCAACTCCCACTGCCTCTCCTGACAGGAGGAGAGGGAGCAGAATGACAGACAAAAAGGACCGGGAGGAAGAAGCAGACCAACTCTGTGTCCCTGGGCAGGAGTAGTCCAGCCATGATGGTGGTACCTGAAGAGAAGCATGAGAGATCCAAAGAAGCTCCGGAAGTTGTTGTGCCGGTTGATGTGACTCTCCTCGTCTAATTTTATGTTTCCAAATACCTTGAAGAAAAAGCAAGAGAAAACCCTGAGCATCATTGAGCAGAGTGAGACATCCTGTACAGTGGTGTTAGAAGTGCCAGCAGGGAGGGCGAGTCCCGGGCACATCCCTGCTCAGCAGCCCAACCCTGGAGCAAACACCTCAGGCTCAGAGGCTACAGCCACCGGGCTCTTAGCCTGCTAGGCAGGAGTCACTGTATTTCCCCTCCTCCCGAGCTGCAAAAAGGATGGCTGTGAGCAAGGACCATAGGAAGCAAGATCTTCTGAAGTCATTCTGCTTATGTGTATTTTTCCTCCCACACCTAATCAGGTCGTCTTATTTCCATGGTACCTGTCACCATGGTACTCGAACAGTCTGTCAAGGACATTATCCCACAATCGGAGTGGAGGGAAACCTTTGCCCTCTTCTTAGGTAGAATGATGGGGACAGCTGTATCTGCAGATGTGACTGACAGCTAGGTCAGGTGCTGCTGTGGACCTGGGAGTCACTTAGTCTCACCCCTCTATGTTCCTTGGCTGTTCTTATCCAAAGTGTCAAATCTCACAAGGTCAGTGCGGAGCCTCCACAATGTGAAGCCACGAGAAGGAACACACAAAATGAGGCCTCAGCTAACGGTGAAGAGTCAGGACAACCCAGAAAAGCAGATTTGGGCACCTTTGGCTACAGAGAGCATTGCTAACCTGCTGCTGGTCGCCAGGTGCAGAATGTGGTCACTGCGAATTCACACGAGAAAAGGAAAACTGAGACCTTTATCTGTACAGTGAATAAAGGCAGCCTCTCTAACAGCCAGCCCCACAGCCCTTAGACAAGAAGGGGGGCCTCACAATTGCCATCCTCCCCCAGCCGTGTTGGGGCACCAGGATCTGTTCTTACAAGTCAATATTTGTATACAACCTGAAGCTCACAGGTCACTTTCCAACCGCTGGAGATAATCTTTTGCCTATATTTAACATCACTTTATCTAATATATGCTAAATGGAACACATTTCCCCCCCCCTCACAGTTTCTAGAATGTGCAATTGAGGAACAATCTCTGCCCCCAGCTATTTTGCTCAAATAACTCCCACTGACACCTGCTTTGGGAATTTGTTCTCAGTGCTGTTTTCCAAAACCCAAATACTACTTGTCTCTCAAGGAGAATGGAGGTGGCAAATGAAGCAGCCTTGAGGAAGGAGGGAAAGAAGAAGGTAAGAAGGCGAGAATGACCCCCACAAAAAGACATACAGTAGTACTGAGAAAAGTCCCGCCCAAACAAGCAAATCTAGATCCAGACACCCAGAGGAGAGCTTTGTGCTTACAGCTCCTTCTCTTCCTTTCACCGTCTTGGTTCAAAGGCCTTGATTTACTCTGATTCATTGCAGAAACACAACCTCCAGAGTTTTTCCTCCCTGTGACACTCCTGAAGCCATCATGACTTGTCCTCATTAAGGTTTCCTCAAACATAACATCCCATTATCCACCGGTGGGGGGGGGCAGGCTATGATTTCGCAGGAGGTATGTGTGCAATAGTTAGAGCAACCAAAGCTGTTCTGAATCGATCTTAAAATAATGTTCAAGTTCCGAACATTGTATTGTGAAGTTGTTCTTTGAAAGAACACATTTTTTCCCCCACTTTTTCTCAAGAAGCTTTTCACACAGTCCTTATCACAATCCAAATCACCACCAAGAGAAGGGTATGGGAAAGAAAGAAGGGACATACATCAAGGCCCACCAGAAAAGTATCGGCTCAATTCATTTTCTGTTGGAATCACCATATTGAGAGCTAGAAGGCCCCTGTGAAGCTTCCTGGTCAGGATGGGAAGGCCCAGAGAGGTTCAGTGACTTGATCAAGTTTGCACAGCTGGTAAGTGGCAGAGCTGGGGGCTGAGAGCCGCACCTGCTCATAGCCTGTAGATCTTGGGTACTCTCTCCGCCCTTCCTGCTTCAGGTTCCTTTACAAAGTTCAGAGCTCCTGGTAGCGCAGAATAGTAGCTCATCTCATAGACACAGTCTTTTGCCATTTCTGACTTTCCAGTGCTGGTCTCCTGCCCTTTTCTCTCCCTGTTTGTGTGGACCCCTCCTTTGTTATCACCACACTAGACACTACCTGTCTAGTAAGAAACCCGGTTACCTGCTTTGTACACAGCGCAGGGTCCTCTCAGGAGCCAGGATGAGGAAGGCCAGCGAAGGACAAGTCAGAGGGGAACATTTCATAAACGAACAGCTCCCACTTCCCACCAGAGGGTCAAAGAAATACTTTTGTTCGCTTGTTGGTGGGCGGAGAGGCAGGCCAGAATGAAAGATCATGGGCTGCAGAGTCGCCATAGCCGAGTTTCCATTCAGCTCTCCCATTTACTATCTGAGATTCTGGGTAGGTTATTTAATGATGCTAAATATCAGTGCAGACAATGAACCCACATGCGCACATCACCTGAATTCATTAGTCATGTATTTCGAGAGTGTGTGTGTGTATGGAAGGGGAGGAGAGAGGAGAGTGAGAAGAGAGGGATGAAAAAAGAGGAAACAAAGGGGAGGAGGAGTGGGTAAGAACACATTTAGCACCATGGCAGCAGGCACACAGGAATTTCAGTAATGGTAAATAGCATTATCCTGATTATCAATAATATTCTAACAGTTTAGTTTTGGAGATGGTGTTATTCTAGTTTATTTTGCTTGAAGAAAAAAAGTGAGAACCACTTTAAACGCAGTAAAAAAAAAGCTGTCAATCAAGTTTTCATGGAGCTACTCAAAAACATTTCATTGTACAATCAAATATTTGAACATCAGAAGGTACTTTGCAGAAATCACAAGCCCATCTCAAACTTCAGGAAGGACGCTGCTTGTAACACATCTGTGTGGTCTGGGTGTGTCTGCGCCAGACAAGTATACTCTGACCCCTGCTCCCTCTTTTTTCTTTCCCTCCTGAATCTCTCTACAGAGATATCCTCAATGAAGGGGAACTCATTACTTCTCAACCTAGATTCTCACTTTTTGACACTTGACATTCTATTGTATTTCGAGAGAACAGTCATAAGGTTAGAAGAGGAATAAAGTTCAGAAGTGCGGGGAGTGGAGACCTTTCAGCATGGCTCTGGAAAGGTGGCTGATGTAGCAGGCCTGGGGGCAGTGTGTGGGGTCCAGATGGCCGTCACTGTGGAGTGACAGCCGGTAGCACTAGGACAGTCAGCCTGCCTGATGATTTGTGCGGAGGTTCCGAATCAGTGTGCTCAAGTCAGAAAGTTAATTTCCCCAAGACAAGCAGTACGCCGAGGCACCCTGGCGCACACTTTCTTGGAAGGCACTGCTGGCTGTTTAAAGTAGGAATCCACCCTACACATGTAAGTTGCCTCTCTGCTCAGCAGACCTCTGGTTACCTGCATGTGTGTCCAGGGTGGGAACCTGATCCACTTCTCAGTTCAAAAAAGATGTGGTAGTCCAGGGGCATGGACTGGCAGGCTGCACAGGCCTTTGAGAGAAATTAGCTAGAACGCAGGTGCCCTTAGCAATGGGCCGGGAACTCAGTAGTTCACAGCAGTGGGTACAAATCGCAACCACTCAAGACTTAATTTAAAACACATTTTGGAATCATTGCATCCAGGACTTTTTTTTTTAAGACCTCGTCCAAATATGGGAGGTAGTGAGAAATGGATCATCATGAGCCTCCCCTCCCTTCTCATTCTCTTGGGGAGGGGATCCCTTTAGCTAAGAACAA
>NW_004567125.1:24288620-24349657 GCF_000260355.1 Condylura cristata | reverse complement strand
ATGTTCAGGCTGGTAGCCAGGGACAAGCTGAACAAGAAGGGTACCCTACCCTGCCCAGCCCCAGCTCACCTGCATCCCGATGATGGCATAGATGAAGAAGAGCATGGCAATCAGGAGGCAGACATAGGGAAGGGCCTGCAAGGAAAGCAGAGACACTGCCATTAAGTCTAAGGTCAGCAGGCTTATCATCCTGCAGTCACTGGCCACCCAGGAACAGTTGCCTGGAAGTTGCATCACACAGAGAGCTGGGATTCTGTAACTACCTGGAGCTGTTCTGTTTTGGGGTACCATACTTTTGCAGATATTCATATCCTCCAACAGATCTGAAAGCTGTTGGTCAACCATTCAGCGATCTGTAATATGTACCATCTGTTATGAAGAGGCATTCACTCAGAGTATGACCCAGATCTTTAAGAAAAGCTGAGAGAATGGCCTGGGCCTGAGCTCCAGCCCACTTTGCATGCAGAACATTAATAACCTAGGCAATTGTGATGCAAATGATATGGCAAACCTCTAGAGTTGGTGTCCAGATCCCTGCATTACCCCTTCCCATCCTCCCTCCCTCAATGTGAAATCCAAAATCTGGCAGCAGTGTGAAACAACAGGGCTCTCAGTTGTTTCTCAGTTCCTAGAACATTCTCATCATCTGAGGAGACACCTTTTCCCAAAGTCAAAGTCTCCTCATGCTTCATTATGTGGCATGCAACATTCCAAAGAGCCTGGTTGGCGTTCACCATTGCAAGACTATGATGAAGCCTGTAACTCCACACCATGCATGCTTGTTGCCCCCTTGGGGGTGATAACATTTCAACTATGGGGGAAGGGTCAAGTGACGGAGACGCAGAGAAGTTTGGATTTGAGGCCAGGGTGGTTACTATAATACTGGGGTGACCCCAGTGCAGGCATGGAAGTCTGTCTTTCACATTTGGTGGGCTCCCTGGAAGACGGCACAACTGAGTCTCACACCCTCATGAGTGTGTACCACAGGCATCCCGGAGCCCAATGCAGGCTTTCAGACTGCCCGAGCAGCACAGAGCTTATCAGCAGAGCTAACTAAATGAAGAGCCTTTACCCCCTGAGTAATGGATAAAATTAAGGAGCAAAAAAAAGTTGTGGCAATGAAGCAATGAAGTGCTGGTTCCTAAGGTCTGCAATGAGGAAGGTGCCACATCCAGGGCTGTGGTGGCAGCTTCTGCTGCTGAAGGAGACAGGTTTCTTGCACCCTGGGGAGCTGCTTCCCTTGGCCCTTATTCTATCTTCTCGAACTCTAACATTTCTGACTCTGGATCATCTCTCCTACCCCCAGCTTTGGAGGTATAAACTCTGGTCATGGTATAAACTCTAACACGACATAAGGAAAAAAGGGAGAAGTGGCTTGGGTAGGGGCAGTGAGGGCGAGCTGGGTGGTGCCAGGGCTGGGTGGGAGACAGAGAGGCAGTGACAATGCTGTTCACACTGTGGGGCTCTCAGCTACATGTCTGCAGAGGCAGCCTTGGTTAAACCATCTTTAAGAAAACAACTTCTATATCGTGTTCCTGGCCTGCACCAAAAAGGATACACCTGTCCATTAGTGTCATCTGGAGGCGTGTTCACCTGTCTGCATTGTTCTCTCTAGTCACTGGGATAAGTGAACCATTTGACCATCATTTTTTGACATTCTTTTCTTTGTTCTCAATAGTAGAGAGTTTTTCAGAGATCTGGTGATGATAATATGACAGGCTGACATGTATTTCTTAAGAGACTCACTCACTTAACTGTAACTTCTTGGACAGGCCTCTAAAACAAGTGGGGGGAGATGCTTAACAGCATTTCATGTTTCAAATTCTAAATCCAAATTCATCTGAGACTCAAATAATAAATTCTTTCTCAGGCTTTAGAGTTCTCCTCTGTCATTTGGCTGTGGGAAAATAGTTTACATTGAGGTGAGGCCTCTGTGGGCGTTATCATCCCAAACAATGACTCAGGATACGATAAAAAATGTCAAGGTTGTTCTTAGGAGTCTGAACATCCTTACAGCTTGTTTCCCATCTCAATCCCCCAGGTTCTGAATGGAGTACTATTCAGTGGTAATGACAGTAATGATGGCATGGCGTAAATCCTATTCAGAATGAGGAGAAACTGAATTCACTGGTGTGTTGCCTTTAGTTCAGTTTGTAAGTTAAATACATAAAGAAACAAAATAAAGACAATTCAGTGAATCCACAATCTCTGCTCTTTGAATAAAGTTTATCAAATTTGAAAACATTCACTAACTTTTTCTAAATAAGAGAACAATAGAAGGTATTTGAACAGCATTTAGGTCCTTCAATCTTCATAATAATGAGTATGAATATATGCTGGAGTCTGAAATTATTTAAGTATGTCTTGAAACTTTTCTTTTACTAGAAGTCTCTGCCATGAAAGTGGATCTCAGATGTGATATGATGAACTCATATTTCTCACACACACACACACACACACACACACACACACACACACACACACACACACACACACGTGTTCAGCCCCATAGACCATTCAAAAGCCCTTCACTGTTAACCTTGCCCAGAATACTATTTGTTTGTAGGACACAGGTGCCATATACTCAGTGCTTCAGCAAACACACAGTAAAGATGACGTGGGAGGAATTGTGGGGGTGTGAGTCACCTTGCCATAAAATACAGTTTAGGGTGCTCTTTGCAAAGACTATTACATAAAACAGACTGTCCATCTTTGAGTATGTAGAGGACTTGTGGCCACAGGAGGCTGGCTGGATGCTGGAGAGGGCTCGCTCAGGATGCTCTGGGATTCCTTAGGAAGAAACCACCTGACAAAACAAGACCTCCTGCCTCAGCAGACAAAAGATCAGTGAGTTGCCAAGTTGCAGTGTTTTGCAAGAATTAGATATTATCCAGGGAAATATAAGCAGACCACTGTCCAGACCAGTTATGAGTGATGAAGGGGAGCTATGTCATTTGATAGTTCAGACACTCGCTCCCAAGGTAGAGGGGCCTGTGTAATGACACTGTGTCACCTGATGTGCTGCTTGATGAGACAGCCTCAAGCCTCAGGGAGGGAGCCAGGGCTCTTACCTTGAAGGACTGCACGAAGGTCCAGAGCAAAATACGTATTGTGTAGCCTTGCCGCAAGAGCTTGATGAGGCGGGCGGCGCGGAAGAGCTTCAGAAAGCTCATGTTGAAGCCACTGGTGTTCACCAGCTGGTGGACCAAGAGGAAACAAGTAATTAGTGATATTATTATGGTCATTTAACATTCTTGTACTTATCTCTCTTTCAGATCATGAAAGTGGACATGGGTTCTGTCTTTCATTCTCAATCCCAACTCCAGCCAGTGGGCCAGTGCAGTCTCGTGCTAAGCTTTCCTCGGCCTGCCTTCATTTCCCACACAGTTACTGCACATGGTCCTCACTCTGCACTGGGAGGCCAAAAGTTAATAATCCCTCTAGCTCAGGATGACTCTCCAGTATTTGTGAGTTACAATAAGCTCTCCAAGTCATCTTTAGGATGAACAATTTTAGGGAAATAATCCAGGCAGGTCTAAGGAACTTGAGAACAAAGTTATTATTCTCTTCTATCTCCCAAAGAATCTAGCAGAACACAGTATGTAGCCAGTGCTCTCCTGGAATCATCTATGCCTTGTACCCCATTAGATGCCTGCTTGAGTCATGCAAATATAACAAAAACCTCTCATGAAAAACCTCCATGAAATCCAGTGTTTAATATTAGCATTTCTGTCTAAAGCTCTAGTGTGAGGAAGTGAACTCCCAACTTGGAGGACTGCACACATGGTTTGAAGAGTTAGAAAATATATAGATTTTTTTTTTAACTATTCCAGGGCCAAGCTTAAAGAGAAGGATCTAGGAGTCACTTACCTTGCTGTCGGTCAGAATAATTTCCGTGATACTGCCAATGACGGTGATGAAGTCAAATATATTCCAAGTGTCTCGGAAATAGTTCTACCAAGTAAATTCAGTCACAGGAACATCCCAAAAAGGGGAAGAGAAAGGGACAAAAATGGAGAAACGACACCTTTCATCATATAACCTTGCCACTTGGAATTAAAACTTCTCAATACATGTACAAGTTCATTCTAACTTTGACTTCAGTTTCCTATTTCTAACTAACTAGAAAATCTCTTTCTCCTTACTAATGTAGGAAGATCTGTTTGGGAAGCAGTTCCATCATTTGCTGGCGACCTTGTTTTTGAAGCTGTCATTAAAAAGCTCCTATGTAAGAAAGGGGCTGATGACCAAGGGCATAAATCCAAACAACAAAGATTGTCAGTCACCCAGAAGACAATCAAATTATTTACAGTATCACTAAGATTCCCTGCCATGAAAATGTTACATTAGCTATATTGTGTCACATGACCCTGTCAGTACACAGTTCCAACTTTCAATTAGAATAAAAGTCACAGAAATTCTAAGTGACTAGAAATTGCAGATGTGAGAGGAACTTTCTTCAGACGAAGTACATTGTGCCTTTTTCTGTTTTGCAAAGATTTATTTATTTATTTATTTATCGAGCCTTTTCAGGCCAACTGCTGATCGGCACTAGTTTGAGTAGACTTCATCTTTCCCCTTTCTCTGCTCTGTTATGCCCTTTGAGGAGGAGTAACTAAGTAAGATAGAGGGAAGCAGTAATGAAATGACTGGGCTGAAGGAGCTGCAGGAGGAATAAAGGACCTGGGAAATCCACCAACCAGATGACACTCTGCTTCATAAAGAGTGGGCTGTGTACATGTTGTTTGCAGCAACATGGATGGAGCTGGAGAAGATCACGCTTAGTGAGATAAGCCAGAAAAAGAAAGAAAAATACCGGATGGTTTCACTCATAGCAGGAGTATAATGGACCAGGCAAGAAAATAATAAAAATAATGAACAGCCATATACATTTTGTGGGGGTGGAGTGGGGAATGGGATCAAAAATGGTAGGGGGAGGGAAAATGCACTGGACTATGGTGATGGCACACGGGTGACTTGGTGATGGGAAACACACGGGTATTACAATTGAGATGAAAAAAAAATGTACAAGATGATGTAAAAATAAACTTTTGTAAAAAAAAAAAAAGAGTGGGCTGTGTTCCCAGCCACAGAACTCAGATGAACACATTCTTGGCTCACAGTCCTTCAAAGAGACTGGACACCAGGTCTCCAAATAGTCACCGCTTGTTTGGGAGAGCACCACCCATAAGAGCCTGGCAGAAGTGCTCCCCTGCCCTCCTCACGTGGGGCAGTAGTGACTCTTCACTGTATGTGCTGGATGTGGGACCAGGTCCTGGCAATCTCTCAATTCACTGACTCTTCCCAGGGATCCTCTAGGTAGTGATACAACCCCCTTCTCCAGAGCACACCGAGTGGAAGGGCGGGCAAGTGGAGTAGGGAGAGACACGACAGAGCGCATGTGGGAGAGAAGCTGTACTTCCTGAGCATCTATGAGAACAAGATGGTCGGGACCCGGGGCACATTACCTACCTGGATACACACTGCAGAGCATCTAAGGTAGCTGTTGTTCTCATTTTATGAATGAGAAAAGTGAAGCTTAGAGGGGTATCTGTTGGGCACGCAGGGAGACGGACAGCCTCACAAACTCACATCTGTTAAGGACAGACGCCTCCTAAGGATGGCACCCCCAAAGAAGGGAAGACAGCCTAATACTGGCATAGGCTCTGTGACATGCCAAGGTCCATGTTCACCTGAGCTCTGGAGCTGGAAACACAGCCCACGTCCTGTGAGGCAGAGTGTTATCTGGTTGGTGGATTTTTCAGGTCCTTTATTTCTCCTGCAGCTCCTTCAGCCCACTCATACTGATTCCCTGTATCAGATCTAGTTACTCCTCCTCAAAAGATACAGAGTGGGGCCACAATGAGTTTGAGTTTTTTCAATTCTCAGGGGGTCTCTTTCATTCCCTCCCTGGGATGAGTGCCTAACTCATGGCAAGTCCCCACATAGTACAGAGAACACAAACAGGTTTGCATCAGAAGGATGCTCTAGAATAACACACAGTTTAGAATAGCATAGCACATAGCAGATTGTGGTGGAGAGTGTGTGCACTCCGGAGGCAGGCAGACCAGAATCTGAGCTAAGACTGCCTTTCCTCTGCCTGGGCAGAGGACTAGTGATCTCTGAGCCCTGGTTCACTCATAAAATAAAACAATAAGGCCTGATGAATAGAGCTGCAAAGCATTTGGTACTTAATGGATAACAGCATATATTAATTATTCTTCTCCCTTTTACTTCCCCTCCTCTTTCCAATTCTACAGCTTTTTATCAAATCTTTAAAATGTTACTTTTTTTTTTTTTTGCTTTTCAACTTCCTCATTTAAAGTAATAGTGATTTTATCTACCATGCCTATTTCAGTCATAAAGAGTTTAACAAAGCAGAGTGTATCAGCGTATTCTGGAAACCTAGCATGCTATGTCAATGCACAGACATTCAGGACTAGCAGTGTCTTTTATAGCTTGAAAATGCCTCCAAACCCTGAATGAAATGTGAGGGTGAGGGTGGGAAGGAGGCAGGCATGGGGCCGAGTCATCTAGTTAAGCCTATAAGCATGTAGTCAGCATTCACCATAATTAGACACATAATTGGGGACTTAAGTCACAGACAATGTCAATACCACATGCAAGTAATCAAGAAGCATAGAAAATCTTTCCCTGTAATGGCACCAGCTTCTCTCCGCCCCTGCCCCCCCTGCTCAGGGCATTTATTATAAAGCATCTTTGCTGGTAGTAGTTGCTTTCCGCATTTTTTAAATTTCCTCACGTCTCAAAACATTCAGAAGGGAGTCAAGCAAACAACAATATCTTCAATGGGTTCCCTTCAACTCTCCTCCCTAAACCATCAAGTCTGTGACGTTTCAAAGAACCATTAAGCAGTCAAAAGCAAGCCTGAAATCTACACTCCCAGCTCTCAAGCCCAGCCAGAGTCCCTGCTAAAGTTGCTACCAAACATACCCTGATTCAGATAATAGCAAAGTTTCTGTTTGCAAGAAAAGTTCCTTACACATGTAATTTGAGATGGTAAATCACACCAAGTGTGATGCAGCTGTCAAGTGGATTTATCTGCACCCTGCTGATCCTGTTTGTAAGTGGGGCAGAGAGGGGTTGGTGGCACAGGGCAGTGATTTTGTGTATAGGACACTAAAGCAAAGGGCTAGGTTTACTGGACACTCTGGAGAACAGATGCAAGAACTTGCCAATTATAATCAGCAGTTGAAGTAAAAGGAGGATCCATACCATAAAAATACATATCATGGCCCTCCCTGGTGGCACAGTGGGTTAAAGCACAGCACTGAGAAGCTAAAGCCACTTCTGCATGAGTTTGATTCCCGCCTGCCCTGGAGGTGACCACATGGCGTGGCAGACCTCTCCTGACCCGCCCGCTGCTCCCCTCAGCAGTGTACTTCGTCGATCTGCCTGTTCTGTTCCCCACTCTGTCTCTGGTGAAGCCTCTCACTGCCCCTGAGCCTCTGGCCTGTACCCCAGTTCTGTATGCACAAATAAATAAAGCTTTAAAAGAAAAAATACATATCAGCCCACCCCAAATCCAATGGCAGAATGCTACCCACCACCCTCCGCACACACCCTTAAAAGTCATCGAGTTTATGAAACTTTTTTTTTTTGCGTTGGCAGAAAGTACTTTTCATGTGGCTAATGGGAAAAAGGTAAATAGGTAAATTATTATCTGTTATATCTGAGATTACGAGAGAGAAGATATTTTCCCATTTGAGTTGTGAAATTCCTAGACCTTTTATTAGTAAATAAACACTCAAG
The DNA here is from genome assembly GCF_000260355.1 of Condylura cristata. Classification (NCBI taxonomy): domain Eukaryota; kingdom Metazoa; phylum Chordata; class Mammalia; order Eulipotyphla; family Talpidae; genus Condylura; species Condylura cristata. Next base: position 24,341,884 of record NW_004567125.1, on the reverse strand, counting down.
GTTTATTTTTTCCTTACTATCATCCTTGACTGTCTTCCCTCAACCCTGGCAGCAGATGACAGGCTCAGAGGCGGTGACCTTAAAGGTATGGGCTGGGGCCTTGCACAAAATCTGATCTCTACGGCAGATGGGGCGATAAACACCCTTCATCCAAAAGAGGCAGGGAACGCAACCCAAAAGAAGGGAAAACAGGACCCTCCCTGGTGGTGCAATGGGTTGGAGCGCAGCACTGCGAAGCTGGATGAGGCCACTTCAGTGTGAGTTTGATCCCCCGCCCTGGAGGTGATCCACATGGCGTGGCAGACCTCTCCTGTCTTGCCCGCTGCTCCACAGTGAACTTCCTCAATCTGCCTGTTCTGCTCCCATCTGTCTCTAGTGAATCCTCTCACTTCCCCTGTACCTCTGGCCTGCACCCCAGGTCTGTATGCATAAATCAATCTATTTTTTAAAAAAAGATGGGACGACAGCCTGGTACTGGGATAGGCTCTGTGACATACCAAGAAGCCAAAGGCGATGACCTTGAGAACACATTCCAGGGAAAACACCATGGTGAAGGCGATGTTCAGGTACTTCAAGGCTAGCTCGTAGGTACAGGGCGCAGAGTAGTACTGCCGCAGAGAGAAAAGAGGGGACAAGGAATCACAGGCTGAAGGTGAGGGGGCATTCCGTGCCACTGGGGCCAGCCATCTCTTACGCCTGCCCTTGCGGACCCTCTGGCATGAGGTGTACAAGGAGATGGATGCCACGCATGAACAGGACTCCATATTCTAATGGCGAAGCAAGACTGAGGCAAACACAGACAAGCTTATCAGCCAACAGCCCATCTTCCTAGAGATGAAGGTGGTGGGGTGGGAACAATTTCTAGAGTTAATTATTATTTAGCATTAACAGGACCAAGGCTCTTGGCACGCTCCATGGAACCCTACACTCATCTGTCTTCCCACGTTTCCCCGCCTAAATGACTGCCATCACCAGCTGTGGTCTTGGGGACTACTGGACAAATGGTTACTATGTTTCCCTGCATTTTGCCCCAAAGACCCAGAGACTGGGCTGTCAAATCAGACAATACCGAAAAAGAGATTCCACGACAGGAAAGCAGGTGAGGCGGTGGGGGTGTTTCCAGGGTGGCAGGCGTCCAGGCCAAGGTGTAAAGGAAAAGCCCCAGGCACCAGCCCCCCCAAGGGCCCCGGGCAAGGCCTCTCACCTTCATCATCAGCACCACGGTGTTCAGGGCGATCATGGCCATGATGGTGTACTCGAAGGACGGGGACACCACGAAGTGCCAGACACGGTACTGGAAGGTGTGCCTGTTCTGAGGCATGTAGCGAGTGAGTGGCTTGGCGCTGATGGCGAAGTCAATGCACGCCCTCTGTGGGAAAGTCACAGCCGTGAGCCCCCACACCCTTAGCCTTGCACCCTGGGGGGCTCTCCATAAGATGGCTAGAGCGCATGGCACGTGGGGCAAAAAGTGAGGGTTGGGCAAGGAGAAGTCACACTGGCAACAGGGATCATCTGGGCAAAACTATGGGTGAGGTGCAGAATACAGGGAACTGGAGGGGACTGTCACATGGTCATTCAAGGTGTCGCATCACACAGCGGAGAGGTACAGGCAGGAAGTCTTACCCATCACCACTCGTCAGAAGTGGAAATCTGTCTCCCTGTGCATTCCCATAGCCCTAAGCATTTCTCTTATAATCTCTGAGTGTCTAGTTCAGTTTCAGTATAAAACTACTGAATACCGGACTGTGCCAGAACTATGCTTGTGGTTAGAAAAATGGTAATAAACCAATCATTTTCCCTGCCCTCGTAGCAAATACATTCTGCTGAGGGACACAGCCAGTGAGCGGTCAATTTAATATTATACTGTTCAGGCATCGGGCACCCTGCTTCCAGACTCTGTTCTGAGCAAAGGAATGGACAGCATCTTCAGTACCTGATAAGCTTCCTGGCTCTCTGTAGCCCCTGCCTGGGAGCATAGAACATACCCAAAAAGTCTTTCTTTAATGACTGAATCATTAATGTTCCCTGCCATCTCTCTCTAACTCTTAATAGGAAAAACCAGGCTTTGTTCCTAACACCACTGGGGGCCCCCCTGCCATCTGTGCTCAAGATCCCTTGATTACCTCATTCTTCTCCAGGCTACACTCCTCCATCATCTTGTCCCCTTGCTCCTGGAAGGTGATGATGATCAGAGCCACAAAGATATTGACAAAGAAGAAGGGGAAGACCACAAAGTAGACCACGTAGAAGATGGACATCTCCATGCGGTTGCTGCGGCTGGGCCCTCGGTCTTCCTCTGTCACATCCACCGAGTGCTGCAGAACTCTGTGAGGCAGAGGGGGGAGGGGAGTGCCCGGAGGGTGGAGGCAGTGTCAGCAGCTAGCTGCTCAGACTTGACACTCATTAGGGGATTGCCACCTAGTCTATTTTCTAATCTGACTTCCCCACCTGAAGACCCGCCAGTAATGTGGGGAGGCAGGGTCACAAGTTGGTGAAGATGCAGCGAATCCCAGACACTGCTCCTGCTCTGTCAGGCATTCAACTCCTAAGGCTCAGCGTAACATTCCTACAGAGTTTAGGTCATCACATGCAATACCAAGAGACTTGGGGTTTCAACTGGCATTTTGTGACCAACTAGAATGTGTTGCTGCCCAAAAGGTGTGCACTGGTAACTGCCAAGTCTGAGAAATCAGACTTCAGCTATAGGCAGCACAAGAAGTTTTGTTCTGCTCTCTTCTCCCTGATCACAGAAAGTGTCGCTGGGTTCTGCCAGCTCATTTTTAATCCTCAGTTTTCAGGTGCAGGGCCAACTTGGAGGGGAACCCTACCCAAAGCTACCCTGGGGACTCTCCTCAGGGGAGGAGAGCTGTTCAAAATTCTTATGTTCTAGAAGAGTCAGATGACTCCACTGAAGTTCTCAACAGTCGGCTAAAACATTTAGAGTTTCAAACCCTTTGCTGACTTTGTTATCCCTCCTGATTTCTGCCTGAAGGAGTTTCATTCTCCCTCTCTTCTGCCTGTCTCACCCACTCAGACACTCACTTTGCCTGGTACAATAACAAGAGGTTAGCCTTGTTCAAATCAGATCAGCTTCTCAAGGCAACCACGTGGCCAGATCCCCGTGTACAGAAAAGCACGTCCACCAAGCCCGTCACTCACTGCGGCCACCCTTCTCCCGTGGAGACGGTGAAGAGGGTCAGCAGGGCCCAGATGATGTTGTCATAGTGGAACTCATGGCGCTTCCACTCCCGGCCTTTTACTTCCATCTTGTTTTTCTCATGATCGACATAGTTGCCTCTAAAGCCGTAACAAAAATAAATAAAAGAGGGTCTTTTCAAGCAGCTATTTAATGGAGAAAGGAGATCCTGTGAACTTCAATAATGTCAGGTAGGTATGGCTGGAACTCCTTGTGTTTACAAGGAGGCATAGAAAATGGGATTTGGTATTCAACAGACATGGAAGATTAAATCCTAATCCTCTGACTAGTGTCCAAATAACCTTGAGCTGCTGACTTACATTTTCTGAGCCTCAGTCTCCACATCTACAAAATGCAGATAAACCTGTCTCTGGAGGCATTACCAAGATTTAAAAATGAAAGACTGAATGGAAAACACCGTGTATCAAGTCTGGCACAAGAGGTGCTCCATGTTGCCTTTTTCCTAAAACCAAGTGGAGACAGGTAGCAGCGAGCGCACAGACCTACCCGCAAGGGTGAGTGGCCTCCCTGGAGCACACTTTAGCAGAAAAGCAAGTGGCAGCTGCACTTACATGCATTCCTTCTCTGTGTCCTTGGAACTGTCTGTGCAATAGAAGAACTTCCCCTTGAAGAGCTGAACAGCGATGACAGCAAAAATGAACATGAAAAGCTTGTAGACGATGAGTATGTTGAAGACATTCTTCAAGGAAGTCACCACGCAGTCAAAGACAGCCTGCGGGGGAAATGGACCTGCCGTGTCTGTTGTCGTTGTGAGGGCCTGGGTGCGTGCCCAGAGCTGAGTTGGGACCACTTCAAGAAGTTTCCCCCGCAGGTTCCATCCCACTAAGAAGTAACAATCATGGAATTCAGGGCTGCCTCCTCAACTGGTCATAATTGCAAGAACTTACCTCCTGGGAAGAACATATGCCACGAATCTGAAAGCCAACTGACTCAGCAGAGGGCCTCTGGCCTAAAGGGAGCTCTTTGTGGGGTCCTAGGCGGTACATGTAGTGTGAGAGCAAAGCTACTGGCTGCAGAAAGGAATCTTTGAATTCATTTGGTCCATTTTAGCCAACAAACGCCATGTCCCTGATCTCCCATGGACTTGGTGACATTCTTTGACTCGGTGCACACACTGGCTTTCTCATTACCTTTCTGAGAGGATCAGAGAAATCTGAATATAACAGAGGGTTGTAAGAACCTAGCACCTCTGTTCATTTTAATAAAAGTTGTAGTAATTTCAGACACGTGCTCCATTTAAGTTCAACACTGCATGTCAACAAACTCCATTTAAACCTGGCTCTCCTGGGGATGACGCTTCAGCAGGTATCGTGGAAAGGAGTGAGAGCAGCCTCACTGTCACAAAGGGGAAACAGCAGAGCCAGGGATTTGTACCCCGGTGAGAGATGCCTCCCTCGAGGCAAATCCATTCTAGATCCTAAGCCATCAGGAGTTACATGGGAACCTGACACATTTCAAGCCATTTTTAGGTTATTTTCTAGGTTTTTAGGTTCAGCTCACTGGAGAGTCTAGACCCATGGTGAAACCAAATTTGTGCATTTGCTTCTTCACAGCGGGCTGAACATTCTGGTTTAATTAGTTCACCACTGCGGGGGAATGTGAGTGACACGCAGCCTTGTGGAATCATCTCAGCCACCTACATTTCCCTCAGGTTACAGGGCTGCAGAGAGAGGAGTCAGCCCTTGCTAATTAAATGGAATTAAACAAGATTGCAGGTCGCCTTCTCCAGCGTGTTAACTAATGTCACCAGGCTGTGCTGCACTCTCTTTGGGACACCAACACAATCCAGAAGAGAGGGGCCCCTGGAGCCTAGAAGAACTGACAGCAGTGGTCAGGGCCCCAGGTCTCCTGGCCAATGTTTATTAGGGGCTAAGGCAGAAAGGAGTGACCATTTCTGGGCTGACCCAGGCCAGGAGCAGGGCACGTTTACCTGGCAGAAGGGTGGGCTGTAATGAGTGGAGTGTGAATGGTTTCAGGACAGGTGGGTGGTGCCACTCTCTGGAGGGCAGGTTGGGCAGTGAGGGAGGAAGCAGCACAAGGTCACCTCCTTTGGAGCCTGAGCATCTCCTCAGAAATCCACAGGGGACTGGGCCCTGGGCTCCGAGGAAGGCTTGTCTCCATCAGTTTGGCTCTTTTCGAAGTTAGTTCCTTTCTGTCCCAAGTCTTTGAATAACTTAGTTGATGGTGCCACCTCTCTGCAGAGCCAGTGGGCTGATGGGGAAGCAGGATCCCAAAGTTAGTGTGGTGGGATGGGGGAGGGTAAGTGGAAAATATCAGATGAGTGGAATCCATTTCCAGTGGGAAATGGAATTGGGAGGGGGAGGGAAGGGGAGCGGAGGGCGAGCAGGAAGCATGTTACAGGGCTTCTGGGTCTTCTTATGGGGACCACTCACACCAGCTCAGGGCCACATCATGAATATGTGAATGACAAAGTATCTCCAGTTTCCTTTCTAAGACAGTCAAAGAATAACTAGCCCCAGTCCTTGTAGTCCCCAATTCTCAGAGCTGGGTCTGATGCTCCAATGGCTTCTTCACCATGTGAATAGGGATTCTCAAACTGTGCCATACTGCAGTCAGCTGGCCAGAGGCGTTAAAGCACACTCTAAGCCCTGCCTCAGTCTGGTTCTGTTGCTCTGGCCTGGACCCAACCATTCACATTTTCAGAAGCACCAGGTGGTCCTGATAAAGGAGGATGTGACTGACCTCCAGAAGACTGCTCTGGCCCACGTGTCTCTGCAAAGCCAGGATCTCAACCTCCTAGAAAGCACCGGATGTGCCCCTGAAGATTGGCACAGGCCTGGCATTATGCCTGCTGTGTGGCCTGGGCAGCAGCAGAGGGACTTGCGGGCTGGTGGTGGCTGGCTCTCATTCACAGGAATTCAACCTTTCTCCCCGGAGGCTCCAGCTTCCATTAATAGCAGTGTATGTGTACAGAAGGCAAGTCCAGCCCACTAGCAAACACAATTTAAATGGTAAAGCTCACAGTGGGAGGACTTGGGAAATTTCCCAGGGGCAGGAGGAGCCAGGGGGTGCACGGGGGGTGCTGGCCAGGTAGGAGACCCTAGGTAATAAACCTACTAAAATGCAGGTCCACTAGAAGAACTTCATTCATCTTAGACCTACTTCCCCCAATTCTCTACTCTTTACAAAAATCATTCTGTGCTTCAAGAACATGAAGAGTAGGGGCTAGGAAAGCTTCTCTTCCTCTTAAGTGATCGAGGAAAGAAAATACCCCAGGTGCAGACAGAAGACATTTTGGAGGCTTCTGTTTTGGAATGTTTTGTCCAAAGTCACACAGGGCTCTTCCTGCAGGTAGTTGAGACAAGAGGTCCATTCCTAAGAAGAATTCTCCAGAAGCAGACCCACTGTAACTAAAGAGAAGTGGTGGACCTGAAGCAAAGACACTTGGCAAGTGTTACCTTGAGCTTGGGCAGACGTTTGATGGTCTTCAGTGGTCTCAGGACCCGCAGAACCCTCAGGGACTTGATGGTCTTGATGTCCCTCCCCTTGTTGGTTCTGCAGGGGAAGGCCCCCAGGGACCGGGGGATGGGAGAGACATACATAAAAGTGACACTCACAAGCATGCATTAACAGCAGGAGGGTTAAGACAGGGGAGTAGTGGGCAAGCGGTCAGAATGTGGATCACAGTGACACCTCCACTCTGAGTGCACATCCTTATACACACGGACCCTCCCACACCCACAGAGGAAGCACGCAGGCACTCCCGCACACACATGTGCAGTACCTCCTCTCCCTAACAGCCCGCGTTAGGCAGCTCAGTGCTACCAGGTGACATTAAAGCAGAAGACAGACTGACTGAGGAACAGGCTAGCTGTCCACCTTGGATGCAGACCGTGCCCAGCCCAGGGCTTCTTCAGTGGTAGTCTCTCAAAAATATTCACTGGGCTGACCAGGCACCCACAGTCCTGCCCTTTCTTCACCTCTATGATTGTCAATTCTACAGAGTTCACTGTAATGTCCAGTGAGGGCAACATGTGAAAGGAAGTGAGGACACAGCCCTACTGCTCTGCTGGGCTGCCTGTTCTGGAAAAGCTTCTTGCCTGGACCTTGGCTCACACCCCACTTTTCTATGTGGCTGGCTCTTCCCACAGCCCCTCCCCATTCTGGCTGCTGCACAGCTGCAGAGACCCAAGCACACAGCTGGAGAAGGTCCAAGTGGCAGGAGACCCCCCTCTCCACCTTCATCCTCGCTTCACAGCTATGGCTCCCTATCCACCTTTTTGCAAAATTTTGTTTTTAATAGATAAAACATATTTGCCTTTTTATTTTTTATGAGATGATTAAAGCAACCCACATTTTCTCTCCACCCTGCTTCTCCCCCGAGATCTTTGCATTCAATTCAAACTACTGCAGTGTGTACAACCAACAGATAGTGGGAAAGCTGACACAGTAGTGAACTCACTATCGATGACCTTGGTACTTCCCACACGGGCACAGATTAGTATCACACTAACAGGTAGGAACTCCAAGTGCCTTCCCCAGCATGTTCTCATCCTTCCTGCCAGACCCACCTCCCAGGACAGTAGGATAGATGTCCATCTCCCCTTTCACAGAAGGCCAAGCAGGAAGAGATTTAGTATAGCTCAAAAAATGTCAACATTGTCCCGAATGAGAATTCTAAGATCCTCTTCATGTTCACAGGGTCATGAACTTCAAGTTAGTTTTATTCAACCCTAGATCTAAATATAGTTAACCCCAAGATTTTTGATGATAAAGTCTTTTAAAGCCAGGGGTTGCTATAAATGTATATTTTATCATTTTGCTGCATTAGATTTTGATCTCTTGGACATCCATGCAAACACCCTCTTAGGAAGTCACGAACCCTTTCCCAATGGGCCAGTTCCCCTTCCCTATCAATCTTACTTTCTTCTTCCAAACCATCCCTAATATAGTTTACTCCAAAGAAAAAGAAAATATTTACCCCAAAGCGTTCCTATGGAAGATCCCAGCAGAAAGCAGCAAAAAGAAAACAAAAAAAAAAGGGGGGGGGGAGAAAAAACAGACCATCAGAAAACTTCAGGGATGAAAGACAATCTTGCAATGCTGGGAAACTGGAGAATCCAGACCCAAGGGAGCCGCCTAGAGCCTTGGCACTTACAGACAGCCCCGCACCCATGGGGCAGCCAGCACACACCCCACTGGCTCTCTACACACCTCTCCAGCCTGCAGAGACCTGTGTGAGCACCTGCAAAGCTGCCTCAGCCAGATGGCCCATGGGTATTGTCCTTTCTTCTTGGGAGTCTTGTCCAGTGGGAAGTTTTCTAAATGCAGGTGTTTACTTCCTTGGTAGTCTTCTGACAAGCTTGCTGTTTACATTAAATTTATAAGAAAGATGAAGAGGAATCATGCTGCTTTGGGGCAGAAAGACCTCTCGGGAAAGGTGTTTCACATCATGGGGACCTCTTCCTGCCTATGCAGGATTTCATCTGCAGCCACTCTGAGAAAGCTATTCTGACATTTGCTCAAAGGGTCAATGAGCCTCAGAAAACTACTTCAAAACATGGGAGAATACATGAACATTACTGTCCCAATGTCGCACAGGATGCTTTCTGATAAGTTAAATGACCAACTTTCCCATTAGCTATTTACTCTGCAGTGGGAAGAAAAATCAGCCCAGCTCTAGGGGTGTGGCCTAACAGCAGCAGCCCGAAGGGCAAATGCATACATACATTTATTGAGACAGAAATAATGGGAGCTAACTTTTTGATTATTTGCTCTTGGCTGACTTAAGCCATTTTAGTACAACTCTCTCCTTGGACCTTCTGATAACTTCAGAACAAAAGTATTACCATGCCCATTTCATGGCTGAAATTCACAAAAGCTAAGTAACGCCCAGTGCCAGTAGAATGAGCTGGAACTTGAACCCAAATAGGCATGGTGCTGCGTGGGGCTATTAAGCCTCTGTCCTGTCAGGTTTTAGCTTCAGGCTTTCTCAACTGGCTCACCAAATTCTGGAGCTACGAAAGAGACCCAAAGTCCACATAATTGCAAAGGAAACTGAGGCCATAGGAAGATGTGCCTAGGATAAGATCAGGCAGCGAATGAGCCACAGATGACCCCCTGCCCAAGGACATTGACCATCTGACTTTTGTTCTTAGTTGCTGGTTGTTGTGAATGTTCCTGTTTCTCCCTGTCACTTCTTACACGTCTTTAATGTACCGGAGCCCTATGTTCATGCCATTACATGCTACACGCAAAGACTTCTCACGACCAATTTACTTAGGAAATGATCCCATACTCAAAATAATACTCATTTGTGCTGTAAAGGCTAAATGATTGGAGAACGAAACCCAAAGTCTTTTAAGCCATAAATACCTCATGTGATAATCTCCAAATGTTCAGAGAGCAGACAGACTACTTCCCCCTGAGTTCTAACAGTCTTGTCACACATGAGAGATGGTAGGTCAGCCAGACATACCTTTATCCCAATTAAACAGCATTGATGGAGTCCTTAATGGATGTCAGGTAGTCAATACACCACTGTGAGCAAGTGAGGTCCCTAGCCTCTCAGGAGTTACTAGTCTAGTAGGTAGACAGGTTTCAAGTAAACAAACAAGGAGGTATCTGTGAATGGAAGTGCTGCTAAGCACTTTCCTGCTAAGCACCACAGGAAAATGAAATCATTTGATCAAAAACTTTATCAAACAACAACGCAGATCTCCAGACTCTCGTATAGTCCTCAGATGCGAGGGAACAGGATCCATCATGAGGAGGTCGTCTAGGGTCACACGCTCCCGCCTTCCCTGCTGCTGCCCAGGTCCTTAACTGCCAGCAACACTTAAGTGGCTTCTCAAGAGTTCACCCCATTGATGCTCACATCATACATCTCTAGATAAACCACAATACAAAAGGTAAAAGGGGTAAGCTTTGCTGTTTGAAGGCAGATTCCTCACATATCTAGATAAGAAGCAGAATTTGCAATTGTGGGGGGGGGGGCGTCTGTGTTTTATCCCGTGTTTTGGAAAATGGGGTTTCTTGATGGTACGCTCTGATCTGAACTGACTGAGGCTGCCAAAGTACAGGGTGGGAGGCTGTTCATTCGTCCCATTCTGCCTCTCACAAATTTGAGACAGGAATAGTAATCAGACAGAGACCAAAAGTGAAACAGATTACTCATTGCTCTGCACAGCTTTCAAATAGGTCTCCTACTGCAGAGGAGTAGAGCGCCTGGTGACCACGGCATTGAGCCATCGTGGAAGAGCATGCTCAGTCTGCTTCAACATTATGTTCAGTGCCGATTTGAGAACTGCCATTTGAAATGAAGGGAGGAGTCAGGAGAAGCCGCCACATTTAGGCCCCATTAATTGAAATATATTGTAATTTACACATAGGCTGGGCCAAACTTCCTTGCTCAAATCCATGCATGTGAGTGACTGAAGCCATCGTCAAAGGCAATAAGAGGGGAAGAGAAATGTTTTATCAAACCAAGAGAACAACCTCTTCATTTAGTCACCTAGCTTTAGAAATAATTCATGTGCTTTTTACAAATCATTTAAGTATAATCATTTGGTAACACTTTGCTAGTCTTTGCTGCTGAATGTATAATCAGAACTTTTTTTTTACACTGCCTGGCTAATTAGTAAAATTTTTATCAGGTTTAAAAATTGACTCTAATGTTAAATTCTAAGGAAAAATTCACATGCTCGGGTTCACTGGTCCCACTTTAATGGAGAATCAATTGGGCCACCCATTTTCCCATTTAGTTCCTCCCTATTTGGTAAATTTCTGGCTACTCTCCAGGAAAAAGTGCCACATTTCTCTTGTATCTCATCAGTTAAAGATGAGAATTTTCCAGCTCAATTGTCAAGCTTCTCTTCAGATCTTTCTCATGTAATCACTCATCATTCACTGCAATCTTCAGCTTCCCGATCCCCCTTTACTCAAGCCATGTTCACAAACTCATTTCTGCTGGGAAAGGATGTTCCTTCCATGGGGGGCAGAGAAGGGACATCAGGTTCTGAAGACTCTGTCCTCCTTGAAATGGCCCAGGAGGGAACAGCACGGAGGCCGACAGGGATGCCTGGCACTAGAGGAATGGTCACGCCTGCTGGACAGAGGGTCTGCTGTGAGGAGCCTCACGTGCCTTGCTAAAGTGCTGGGCTACCACTTGGTAGATAACAACTGTCATTTAACATGTACTTACTAATTAGTTGGAACTATGATGGACACAAAGTGTATTTTACCATATTTGAGTCCCACAGGACCAAAAGAGAGTTATGTTTAATTTTTCCTTACAGGTGAGCAAGTGTAGGATCAGTGAGTTACAAGAGTTCATGACTAATGGGCTGGAATTCAGGCCTGCATTTGCCGACCATGAAATCCACGCTCTTATTTTGGATGTGACTCCATCTTTTCAGACTGAAACCACTGGAGAGTTTTAATCAAAGACACAAACAGCAAAATAACCCAGTATTTCTGAGCTCAAACACTGAGCTATCAATCCTATGGCCTTTAGCAGGTCTAGGGTCTGTGAGGGCTCACGGGGAGACAAATGGCCCAGATGAACATCAGGACTGACAAGGTCACAGATGCCCTTCTCTACCTGTCCAGAGGCCTGGTCTGCCTCCAGGTAGACAACAGTCTCTGTAGGCTGAGGGGAGATCTAGAACAAGCTGCCACTTTGAGTTACAGGGGTTAATGGAACTAACTAGAACATGGAGGTAGAATGCAACTTACTCTAACGGAGAAAGCACTGAACTTGAAATGAAATTTTCAGCTGCTTAACAACTGACTTGGTGAATGGCTAGTCAAATGAGTCAAACCTCAATCAATAACTCAATTGCAAAACAGGACTGTGTGATGAGTGAAATAAAGAAGGAAAGCAAAAGCACTTTAAAAGTTCCCAAGACTTATGTAAAATGGGGAGGAAGTTTTCCCTTTGTCTTGAAAAGGGGAATTTGCATAGCTTGTCTCTAGAGAGTAAATTCTCTGGAACTTGGTAAGACTAGATCATGTGTGTGAAGAACTGAATTCCTCACTCTGACTTTGTCATGGCTCAGCTGCTGCCACCTGGGATTATTCCTGACACACCTCCATACCTCACCATCTCTTTGGGTCTATTAAGTAGTCCTTCCTTTCCTGCACACGGACCTTCAAAAGTTCCTTTTACACCATCATCATAACCTTTGAAAATTTCTCCTTGACAACACATAGCATCATAATGAAAAGTATTTTTACCCAAGCACTGGGAAGCAGGAGATGGCAAAGCATCGATCCATCTCCAAGCAATTTTGTTATTCAATTTGGTGAATACATGACCTAGTTTAATAGTTTCTTAGTCGTCTTCTTCCAAACATATCCCCAAACTCACCTGCTGGGTCATTCTAAGATGGCCTTGCTGCCGGCTGATGTCCAGCCAACAGATTCCTCCAGCTGGGGACTAATCTGTAATGCCAGGCTCTGCCACCATGAGTGTGGATGAAGCAGATGGCAGGCTCCTCACACGATCTGAGCTGATACTTCCATGGTCCCATCATGGAATCTTCTGCCCCAAGTGACTCCAAAACCTACTTTTAAATCTGGAGGCCGTGGTGGTGGGTTTTTCTTCTCACCCTGCAGCACTGAGCAATTCCTGCAGCTGTGGAGGGTGATTTTTGCACCTGGGCCTGATGAACAGACTTGTAAGCTGGCTTGGAGTGCATGGGGCCAAGTTCCCTAACTGGATCATTCATTTTGCTTGGTTCTGTGCCTACCTTTCACATCTGAACACTTCCAACGTGTGCACTGTGAATAAAGAGAATGCTGGAGGGCTGACATCCATTGTGCCAGATGGCTAAGGTCTCTAAGTGCACACTCTACAAAGGACTCCCCAAAAGCATCATATGCAATAGGCAACTTATTTTCCAGTGTTCACTGAAAGATATGCACACTGGCACTTAGTTCCAAGAGCAGGCTGACTGGAACCATCTCTTTCATAAATTCCCTCATGTGGCTCTGACATGGTCCCACCTTTTCCCTTCCAACCCCTATTTTCAAGGCCTCGAGGGCATAATAGGCACCCCAAGAGTCCATGGGCATTAGTTATTTTTAGGGTCTCTGGCTGGACACAGAATCAAAGTGACTTCAAAGCTGGAGTCATAAGGAATAACATCCTTTAATCTACTCACTGCTGGAAATTTCCAACTCAGTTCAGTCAGCATCCTAAATCCACAGTTAATGGGTTACCTGATGGCTACATTTAATTTTAATCCTCTGTTCTCTGCCATGGAGCAGCGGAACAGGATGACTTGTCCGGCTCACAGTAAATGGGCCTTTTAGCGTGAGGCAGGTCTTGTCCACTCTTTCTCCCCCTCACAATTAATGTGCAGTCACTGTCTGCTGAGACTCCCTTTCAGTTCAGGAAGAACAGGGGCTGTCAACAAAGAAGCCCCAAAGCAAAGCTTGAGGTATGAAGGGGCAGCCTCAGACCCATCAGCCAGTAAAGAACCGCAGAGGCAGCAGTCCGGACCTGGGCGACGTGCGTGTCCCGCAGTTGCAAGGCGCTGCAGGTGCGACAAGGAGCTAGCGTGGGGCCGCCCGCCACCACCCCACTCTCTCCTGTGCACACTCAGACCTTCACAAACCCACATCCCAGGGCTAAACCAGAGCCAGGCTACCACTTCCTGCGGCTCCTGAGGGCCCTTCCAAATCCAGCATCTGGGTCTGTGCATCCCACTGAGTGAATTCCTCACTAACTCCACAGTGCAGCTGGTTCTGGATGCATGCAAAACACGGCATCCGTCTCCCACACGCGGGCAGTGTCAAGTGTCAGGACAGTGGCACTCTTCAATGAAAAGAATGTAATAAAAGCTAATGTGGGAATTCCGGTTGCTTCTGGCATCAGGAGGCAGATTGACTCATGTTTCTCCTTCTGGCTAAGGGCCGAATAATGAAAGGCCAAGCGCGGCTGTGATCCAGATCCCCTGTGTGCCAGGGAGTCCTGACCTTACCTCCTGCCCTGCTACTACAGCAGACAGCGGTGGAGGCTTCAGCATCAGCTGCAGAGAGCCCACGTGCTGCTGGCCGAGGCAGAGGCCCCAGGGGAGGAGGAGGTGAGAACAGAAGAGCCAATTATTTTTCTTTGAAAACTCTTTGTGTTGACAAGCCATTAGAAGTGGTGAATTTACTATTTAGGATCCAGCCCAGAGCAGCTCACCTGGTGACTTGATTTGAGCCCGCGGTAGAGTGCAGCAACAGGAAAGCAGGGGTGAGGGGCCCGGCACACACAGATGCTCACACCTGTCCTCTCGTGCACTCCCTCCTGAGCTACAGCCCCTGCCCTCCTGCCTGCCTCATCCCTTCACGGGACAATGCAGATATGAATCCTGAGTCACCATCATCAGATGGAGGCTCATAAATTGGCAGCATGTAACTTCCTGATGAGACAGTAGGCTCCAGGCTCTCCCCCCTCCCCAGCCCAAGTGAGGGAAAGTGCTTGGAGCAGAGGCCAGGAATGCAAAGCTGGAGTCATCTCTGGTCTTTCACCCAGAAAACCAGGATGCAGGAATGCTGCCACCAGAGTGAAGACATTAGGAAAAGCTGCTCTCTACCTCCCATGGAAATTACAGAAGAATCCCTCTTTTCCACAAAGGAAAGATAAGAGAAAGAGTTCACAGATCCAGCCATTCACTAGATTTTTCTTGAAACCTCAAAGAGGCATTCACAGTTGGCAAACATTTTGTGTCTACATTTGGCCCCGGAAGCAGGGTGCGGCGATGCAGTGGGATAGGAAAGGCCAGGCCCTACCTCTGCCCAAAGGAGGCTGTGTTCTTACAAATGCTCTATAATGCAAACTCGGTGTGGACCTCAGAACAGAGGATTCTTGGCATTGCCTGCACTGTACTTGATCTGAGGACCAGCAGAGAGATTTCAGCTTGTGGCTGCTAAGGCTTCACCTGCCATCAGCACCAAAATCCCTGTGATGCTTCACAGGGTACAGAGAAAGAACAAGACGGATGAAAGCCCCCCCGCCTCAGCCTGTCCCCACTGATCTACATCAGAGGGGGACTGTGGGAACTAGGAAGACACACAGCGGCTCCCTCGGGAATGCCCCTCCAGACTTCTACCTGGTACCAGACACAGGAGGGGTATGGGAGAGAGACAGAGAGAGAGGGAGAAGGATGGAGAAAGAGAAAGGGGAGGGGAGGAGACAGAAACAAGGAACCAGCCTGTATTCATCTCTGTTTGCACACATGGATTCATACACGCTTTGATCCAAAATCCAGAGTTATGATGTGACAGGAGAAAGGAAGGAATGAAGGTTGCCACTAAGACCATCATGCTGGCTTAGCCTCGTGCTAAGCACTTCACACGTGACTTCTGTCTCCTTTCCAAGATGAGCAACTGAGGTCACTTGGGTTCGTATCTGGTTATCGTGCTCTAGGACATGAAATGGGGAGTAGAGCCTGAGATTTGGATCAGGGTCCACATGGCTGTCGCCCATACCCTCCCTGCCACCTGCCCTGCACCCCAATGAGCTCTGTTCTTCCTAAAGAGGTGGGGGATCCGTTCCTATAAGGGTCTCTCTTTGTCCTTTATTGCTTCAGAGACACAAATTATATGACTGAGATCAAAACAAAAGACCACGGTGAACAATGTGTGTATATAAATTAACAAAACCAGCAAAGAGGACTGACCAGATCTTTTCAAAACCTAAGAGTGGTAATTACCTCTACCAGCAAAGGTGGGGCTGCTTCACGAGAAGAGGAAGAGGTGCACGAGTCCCCCTTCAAAAAGTCAGAGCTGTGCTTTATTTCTCTTGCCGCGAGACTCCACACAGGGCCAACGTGAGGGAAGTTACCACGCACTTTTTGAGGTTCCCTTGGGAACAGCTCCGACAGGTCTCAGAGGAGTCTTTCCCTTTATGAGGAGCACAGGAAGGCCCACGCCACTCAATGCGGTTGATATGCTGTGCACGTGGGGCCGAGGGATGCTCAGCTGCCCTGAGAGACAGCCCAGCCCAGGGAACCAGCCACACTCAACCTGGCTCCTTCAGATGGGATCCCCATGACAGGGCAGCCATAGGTACAGCTCACTGCCTGGTTCTGGGGGCCGCCCAACTCTCAGCCCAGTCAGGGACCTATTAGAGGTCCGCAGAGTACTCCCCAGCCTAGACACTGGAAAAGGACATTTGCTGTTAATGCTCACCACAATCTTTCTCTCTGCCAGAAGAGAGGCGGAAGGCTTGGTTCTCACATGCACTCCGAGAGTCCGGAGTGGCCGATGCTGCTCAGCCAGGGGCAGGGCATAGACACAGGCAGCTGCGTCCACCTGAGCTGCACACCAGCTGAGGGAAAAGACTGACGACATGCCCTAGCTACCCCCGACGCCTCCGAGAGCCCATTCCTTGGCTGGATTCATTGGAAAAGTCAGAATGTGGGTGAAAGCCTGCTATGGCTGGATGGATTTGAAGAGCCCCCAAAGTATAATGAACCTGGTTTACTGGCACCCGAATGGGTGAAGGCTATGTTTCTAAGCCTGTTATCCAGGAAGTTGAGGAGCATCTTTCCTTCTGAACGTGCTAGTGTCAATAAGGTGCTTATGTCCCTGGGAGAACTCCGAGGCATCCTATTCCTGGGCAGGGAACACCATGCCCAAAGCAAGCCTGTGGGCCTTAACTCTATCTTACTTCCCAGATGCCCACCATTTGACAGAATCAAGAAATGAAAGCGCACACCAGTCACCCCTGGGTCCCATCCGAAGACCACGGTGGCAAGCACCAACCCACAGGCACTCAGGTACGGCAAGGACCTCCCTACCTCCTGCCCCTTCCCCTCTTCTCGCCCCACGGGAACCGATGCTGCAAGGCTCTTAGGGGGAGCTTTTCAGGCCAACATTTTTAGCTCCACTCTGAGTGAATTACTTTTCAGGCTGGCACTGGAGGTGGCCTGACACCCGCCAGGATCCGGGGTATAAATCTAAACATGAAGAGTGCTACTTACGCCAAAGCGAAGGCCACCAAGGCTCCAACCACCACCACGAAGTCCAGGATGTTCCACAGGTCTCGGAAGTAGGACCCGTCCTGCAGGATCAAGCCCTGGTCTATCATCTGCGAGAAAGGAAGGTGAACAGCCACAAGTAAGCCAGGAGGGCGTGTCGGGCACACCCTGAGTGCCAGGGCTCCTGGGTGATGCCTCCAACAGCCAGTGTCATTGCCAGGCCCAGCCCATTTCTGGGCTGTGCAAAGCAAGAGGACGCAGTCCCATGGAATCGTTCCACAGATCTGTGAGGCCCGAGACCTCTTCTTACAGCACCAGGGTGCAACGAGATTCCCTGGAGGTCACAGACCCGCCACCTTTCAGTACTGGCTCAGAGCTCCAGACATGGCCTCAGTTGTACAGACGGGCAAAACTCCATTTGGGGGAGGATTAGGATGCTGGGGAACAGACGTGGGTAGATGGGGCCAGATGGTGTCCAGGAAGAGTCATGCTCACCTAACACTTGACATGTAGCAAGGGGCTCAAGCCAGCAAGCATGTGAGGGAGGCAAGTCCCCAATGCTGACTATTCCCTTTGCCAATCCAGCTCCTCCCTGGGCCATCTCCACAGCCCCATGCCACTCTACAGAGACTTGAGAGGGGCCCCAGACCCAAGGAGGTGGTCATTAGGTGGGTGGTGACAGCATGGGGGAAGGGTCTACAGGAGGGGAATGGGTGACCCATCCGTACCAGAGCCCAGGTTCTCTCGGGACTTTTACCTTTATAACCATTTCAAAGGTGAACACGCCAGTGAAGACATAGTCAAAATACCTCAGGACCTGTAAGACACATGTGATGGAGGGGGCCATGGGGAACCCGTGGGCTACACACACTTCCACCTGCCAAACACATGCATATTGCAGGCCCACCCGAACCTATGCATTTCTGCCTCAGGATGAATTGTAGTGACTGGGTGGACACAGGATGCAAAGCAACCTGGGGTCCTGCCGGAGCCAAGGACCTGGTGGTCAGTTCCCAGCCTTTCTCTCCCCTTAGACAGAACTCAACATCTTAGGCCTGAATTGTACCCCACACCTCTCCCCTAAACAGTGTGGCTCAATACCTGGATCCCTGGTCAGTTTCCACCCTCCTCCCTGCTCCCTCCTACGTCTGGTCAGCCTTGGGACCTCCAGGAGGTGTCTCAGCTCTCCAGTACATACACGTTGCCCAACAGCTCACATGAGCCCCACACCCACACCCTCAGGCTGCTGTGTCCCTGGGTGACTCTGTATGTGACCCACTGCTGAGCCATAAAGCTTTGCAGTGTCACGAAGAGGACTTGAGTGGAGGGGTCAGTCTTCAAAATGTAAACCCTTCACCCTGAGAGCCAGAACGGATGACATCTCAATCCTTTCTCCTTCCCCAGGAAGCTTCCTCCGTTCAACTTTAATGCTGGAATGGACACCCACTTTGTTACGCTCTGAGTTGGTCAGGACTGGGTCCTCAGCTGCCAGGGCGATGCTGCTGGCCGCAATGACCAGGAGAATGCACATCTCGAAGTAGCGCAGGTTGACAATGTAGTGGCAGGCCCTGCGGATCCTGCGGGGGAAATGGTTGGCTGAGCCAGCTGAGACTGCCGAGCTGGCTGCTCCTGCCATCCCACCCCACCCCCATGCACACCAGACTCCTCCAGACAGCCAGGCCCTCACGAAGAGGAGCCTGGGGAGAGCAATTTAATTTCTCAGGCACAACCCTTGATTTAAAGCCCCGTGGGGGGAGGTAATCAGATTGGTTAGAGCTGTAGTATGTAAGCCAAGATCCATTATCTGCAAGCACATCAGACCATGGGCAGCAGGTAGCACCAGGCCACACACACTCTGGGGGGCTACCTGGTTGCCCCCCACCTCCCAGCTGTGTCTCAAGGTTCACTCCCCCACTGTCTGGAAACTGGGACACAGCAATGATAAGAACCAAGAAGTGTAAAAATAGCCTGGATTCTAACAGTGCTGATGAAAGCAGCAACAGGTCTGCATGAGCCCTGTTTAATCTAGCGCTGTGACGACATCCACAGGCCATTCTGGCCTCGGGTGGCCTGACACACCCTCACCCAGGTGCCACCTCTCTGGACCCTGCTGGCACACTGGCCATGTGGTGAAGGGGAGCCCCATCTTTGGTGCCACTGAGGCTGGGCTGGCCTGCACTGTGCTCACTTCTAGGGCAGAGGCAGCTTTTCTTTCAAAATCTTATCTTTCCTGAATCAAACCTTTCAGACACTCATCAGCTACTCCCAGCTCATCCCCGGACCTCTGTGCTAGGGTCCCGTTCAGCATCACTGTCTCACAGTGTGACCAGTACTTTGAAACTCCAGGGGATAGTCTGATCTTTCTGGGCTCCGTGCTCTCGGCTCTGGCCACCTCTAAAATATTCGGGGACATGTCCTCAAGTGGACTCCTTTTACCCACCCACCCACGTTGCCCATTAATAAGTGGACGACCCTGTTCTGGTGCTTTCTCATGTTGAATGGCTCCTCAGACAGGCACAGAGTCCAGAGGAGGCTTACGTTCATGACCCACCTCACCTTAGCACCTGCTGTGTGTCTGCCCTCTCCCACCAGAGGAGCCAGGAAGCCGACAGGACCTTCACGCCACTGTCCTGTGCTCAGCCCCTGGCTGTGTGCCCCGCACCAAGGGAGGGTGAGGGCAGGTGCTTACGGGTTGGTGGTGCTGAAGATGAACATGGAGCTGTGGGGCACCATGGCTTTGCCAGTCTCCCGCTTCTCCTTCTTCTGCTTCTTCTTCTCCACCTCCTCGTCATCCTCTTTGATGTCTGCCTCCTTCAATGGGCTCGCCTCTCCATCAGTCTTGTTGCTAACTGCAAGGGGGACATTTGACACCATCACAAGCCTGGCTGCACGCGGGCTCCTTTCCCCGCTGGGGATGACAGGAAGGGGATGACACAGTGTTAAGCCCTTGTGCCCCTCACCTTGGTTTATGCAGGGCAGTTTTGTTTTGTTAACCACACACATGACAGTAACCACGTTTGCCCAGGTAGCAGAATAGTAAACAGAATGGTTGCTTGGGTTCTAAAATCTCAACTTGGTAAACTTACATCTGGATTCTTTTTTCGTATATCTTTACTTACTGAATTTGCGTATCAGTGCACCCTGGGAGGCAGGCCAGCATTATTCTATAGAAAGTTCTATATGTACCTACGTAAGTCGTGTATGTAAGTTACATGTAGCTGGTGTTCGGGGAAGGCAGGTACAAGATTTAAAGAAACCATGACTCCGTGCGGCTGCTTTTCTGGTTGTACTTTATTCAGCCAGGATTAATGAGTATGCCCTGGTCGCAGAATGTGGAACTGGGGCTGGAGGCTGAGTGAAGCTCTCAGCAGGGAGTCCTGTCTCCATACCCCAGTCAGCCCATGGGGTAATGGAAGAAGCTAAGGCCATAAACATTCAAACTGCTCCATCAGCACAACTACCCTGGACCTGTGTGAGCAGACCACCTAGGTTCTGCCCCTTCTAGGTCCTTCGAACATATAGGCAGAAACAAAAAGCCTTCTGATAACCTGCTCCTCACTATGACCAGCGCCACAGACTAGCCCCAGAGGGGGTGGGAGGACCAAGTTTTCTTACTACTCTTCTTCATAAAAGAGGCTCCAAAACACGTCTTACTTATAGTAATATACAATTGGACAGACACCACAAGAGGTCGTCAGCCTGAGACCCTGAGACAAGCTCAAGTCACCCTCAGAAGCACTGGCTATGAGAAATTTCACAAAATGTGTTGGCATTTTGATGTAGAGAAGGGGCTAGGGTGGAGATGGAACAGTGGAAGGCAGACACAGGAGAAAGATTGCCCGGTGAGCAAGAGAGATATGGAAAACATCAAGGGGGCGAAGCAAGGGTGTGACCCTGTGTCAGGCTATAGTGGCCTTGGGGCAGAAGGATCAGTGCTGGGATGGGGCTTCGGTCTGCGGTCAGGGTTGCAGGGGTGGAGTGGTGTGAGAGCAGTTGTGGGTGGAGATGGGTGCGGGGTGAGACCAGGTGTGGGTTAGTATGGGATGGGGTGTTTGTTTGGGGTAGGGGTGTGGGGTGGATTGTGAGATGAGTTGTAGGGTGGAGTAGGGATGGGTAGGGCCCAGGTGGGTTAAGTGCTTTATTGCGATGTTATCCTTTAAGGTCAGTAGACTTTCACCATCACCTGAGGGAAACATGAGAGAAAGTGTGACTAAAAGCTCCTAGAAGGAAAGAATAGAAAAGAGTAATGGATTCATAAAATGTTAGCAAAAGGAAAAGACCCAGAGACCATCTAGCCAACACTCTTATGTTACAGAGGACCCCTGAGGCCGCAGAGAGCAGTGTTCATGGAGGCACATGCCGAACAGAGGCAGAGCCGACAAGCCCCCTGACACCCTCCTCCATCTGGGGTTCCCTGAGGTGGCAGAGCACCCGGGAGGTCCCAGAACACCCCATAACATAGCCCTATGCTATATATCAAACATAGTACAGATCAAACAGCCAAATAGAGACCTGAGTCCAAATCACTGTCATCTTGCTGAAGACTTAAGCTACAAGATCAAAGGCAGAAGAAAATATTCTGGGTGAAACTTGATACCGGGAAAGCGAGATTCTAGCTTATTTTCCCCACATGCTGGGATAAACTGCCACTGCTTTTATTTGGAGAACGCGCTTGCACTGCTGGGGACTCGCAGCTTTACTGGGTTAACCCCGGGCCGCCCCCAGTCAGGGCGTCCTGCGCAGGTCAGGGGTGGGAAACAGATCGTGTTCTCACTGTGCACCACGGTAGAGTCCACCAAGGGGCCCACGTCCGGGATGGCGACAGTGACGCTGGTGCTCTCCGTGGGGGCCTTGTCCGTGTTGGCGGTGACACAGGAGAGGTCAGGCTCACTCTGGCTGATGACCCGGCCCATGTCCAGCTGTACATCTCCCAGCAGGGCTTGCTCGCTGCTGCCCTCCGGCTCTGGCTCTGGCAGGGCTGCCTCCTTCCCCACTTCCGGCTCCGGTTGGGGCAGGACTAGGGGTGTGTCGGCCTCATCAAGGGCTCCCGCCAGCCCAGAGCTTCTGGAAACCATAAGACTGTTGGTCCTGTGAAAAGAAGCAGCAGCTCGTGCTCAGATCGCCGCAAGCATCTGGCAAGAGGGGAAAAGGGAGCCTCAGGAGCTCTGCGGTCCCCTCTCTCCTAGCAGGCCAAGGAGCCACGCCCCAAGGGCAGTGTCCACTGCCTTATTCCCATCCGTCTGCCCATGGTCCACTCCCAACAGAAGACACCCTCCCAGCAGACCTTGGTTTTCAGAGGCCAATTCCCTTTCTTTACCTTATTCAGAGACTTGTCCATTTCACAAAAGGGGAAACTGAGGCTTGGAAAGTCATCTTTTCCAGACCCCTACCACTAGCAGTGCCAGATGCCTGCAGGGTGATTTACCTTCGTAAGTCTTGGCTTCTCTCTTCCTCCTGGATTGTAGGTTCCTTGCTCCCATGGCTGCCCCTGGATTCAAGATCTTTCTCGCCTTCCGTGGGCACGCCTTCGTCCAGACTCCGCTCTTGGCTGGCTGACCGGCTCCGGGAGGACGAGGAAGGCTCCTTGCCTTCCAGGCGGACACGCCGGTGCCGGCTGCGCCGCTGGCTTTGTCTGTGCCTGGCCCTGTCCTCGAAGGCCACCACAGTCTCCCCTCCACCAGCCTCCTGCTGGGCTGGGTCACAGTTCCCGTGACAGGGCCTGGCCAGCCACGGAGGCTCCCGTTTGCCCAGGGACAGGGGGCTTCGCTGGTTGTCCAGGGCACTTGACAGGTCCCCTCCGTCCCCTTTGAGGGACCCCCCACGGCTGATACGTTCCTCCTCACACTTCTCCAGGCCCAGGCCCAGAGTGAGGCCTTCAATGGGCCGGGGTCTCCGGTAAAGGCTGGGGTGGGCGTTGAGTGGATTGAGAGGGCTCAGTGGGTTCAGAGGGTTCAGGGGGTTCATGGGTGGGGCCTCCTCTTTGTTGAGGGCCTCCTGGCTGGACATCTGCATGTGCCTTCGCAGCTGGCTGGTAC
The DNA here is from genome assembly GCF_000260355.1 of Condylura cristata. Classification (NCBI taxonomy): domain Eukaryota; kingdom Metazoa; phylum Chordata; class Mammalia; order Eulipotyphla; family Talpidae; genus Condylura; species Condylura cristata. Next base: position 24,318,695 of record NW_004567125.1, on the reverse strand, counting down.
GTTGCTCCCACACGGACATGTGGTGTCGGCGCCGACGCTCCCTCCTGGCGAAGGGGACAGGGCTACAGTCAGAATGGGTGGCTGGAGGCCAGAGGGCCGCCACACGGGCGCGGGCAGCCCTCATGGCCATGGGCAAAGGGCAGGACGTGAAGGGGCGTGAACGGGTGAGCCCAGCCCCGGACCTGCATACAGGAAGCACAGAAGACGCAAGGGAGCGAGTGGGCGTGTGTGGAGGAGTGCTCAGACCAGGGCCCCCAGTCCGTGGGGTCGCTCATGCCCACCCCTGCCCTGCCGCAGCAGCAGAAGGCCGGGCTGGGGTGGGACCAGAGTGCAGAAGACCTGCCAGGTTGTCATCCCGGCTCCCTTTGCTCTGTCTCAACTCTCTGCCCCCACCAGTGGCCTGAATTCCCGGTCAGAGAACTTTCTCCCCTCACTCACTCTCTCCTTCCCCTTTCAGATGACAGCCTAGGACAACAAGGGCTGGGGAGGACAAAGGTTGGTTACTACCAAAGGGTGATGACGATGGAGAACCATGTTAGGAAAGGCTTGGCCTCACCCTCAAAATATGAGCTCTGGGCGTCTGCCACGACAGCTAATAATAACCACAGAGGATGGCGTGTGCAGAGCGCACCAGCAGCTCACGCTCGAAACTGTTCAGGGGGCCTGGCAGAGCCCGCACGTGGCAGCAGAACACACAAACGTGACACACACAAGCGCACACCCGGAGCAGACTCACACGCGAAGGGGAGTCACCTGCTCCTTCGCTCACAAGTGCCTGTGGGCGCACACCTGCAGCCGTTCGGGGGACACTCACGTGCCCACACACAACCTCGCAGGGGCCCACACACAGCTGCACGCCAGCCACTGCCTGCACAAAAGGCGCGCTGGCCAGCACAGGTCCCAGCGCAGACGCCCACGTGGCGAGGCCCACTCGCGGGCCACACAGCAGAGCGACGCACACGGGGTCACGGACCTGAGACACACACTGAGAGAAGCACGTGCCGAAAGGCGTGATGGGCATGTCCACAGACCAGGTGCACAGACGCACACACACACACGCACGCGCGCCGGGCCCGTGCACGCCGACAGCACGCCCGGCGCCACACCGTCCACGGCAAGGACAAAGACACCGAGTCCCCACACCCACACATGACCGCGCACACATACAGGTGGCTGCTGCGCGGCTCCCACATCGACATGTGGTGTCTTCTCCTTCTGTCTCTTCTGGGAAAGAAAAACGAACAGGTTCAGTGCATCCCGACCTTTCGGAACCACAAGCCCCACAGCCACCTGCAATCTGGGGAGAGGCACAGGGCCCCCCAAGGTGCCCGCGTGCCATCTGTTGACTCCTGACCTTCAATTCTCCAAAGGAGTGACTTTTGATTTTTTGCCTCGGGCAAACACAGGGGTCTAGTTTTTGAAGCCCCCAGGCAGAGGCTCAGAGGACAGAGGCCACCTCACGCAGTCACAAACTCAGCCGCTGCAAGGGCTCACACTTTCACCCGGAAACCCAGCAGACTCCTACATGGGAACCCTGTAGACGAAGAGCTGTAGTTCCCCAGCCATTTCTAGCATATTCACGGGGCTGTATTTCTCCGATCGGCAGGGAACACGTGATTGGCACACTCACCACCGAGGCCACAAGATAGTGTCAGGGCCAAACGCAGGGCCACCATGTTGTCTGGAAGGTGAATGGTGCCCTGTGCTTCCAGAGCACAGAGGCCCTGGCCAGAGGCCAAGCTGGTTGGTGGCTCTCAGCTGGGTAAAAATACAGTATTCACCTGCTTGGTCCTGCCAGGGAAAAAGCTCCTCTCTACACACACACATGCTGTGTCATTTCAAACAGAAAGCCAGAGGAAGGTTGGAGTGAGTGGCGGGGTGGGCGACCTTCACAAAGGTAGACGGGATGCTGGGAGTAATGAGGATGTGACCATAGGGTCAGCCCGCCCCAGTTCCCAGAGTAATGGACCTCAGCCCTCAGGCCTCACCTGGCCCCAGAAGGATGGCAGATGCTGTTTCCTCCCCTCATAAAACTGACACCCACCCACTGAGAGAGAGCACAGCAGCCAGACAGGCTCTGCTCTAGCGCCGCCTGGTCTTCTGTCCACAGAGAAGCCCAAGACAAGGGTGGAGCCAAGGGAGCAGAAAAGCTGGATGAGCCACGCTCAGGGTCTGGAAGAGGCGCTATATAACTGGTACCCACAACGGATGCAGATGCCATCGTGGGGTTATCTGTGAGCTCTCCAACTGAATGCACCCCTCAGCTTTGGCAGCTGCAATGCCAAGTGGCATGTGTGGGGTGGCAGTGCCATGAGGCAAGGGTAGCACATAGAAATAGAAGCACACATTCTGGACAGCGAGCACACCCACTAGAAAACACTTCTTACCATTTATTTGCAAATGCTCGAATATGCAAAAGCCCCCTGGAAGCACGTATGTAAGAGCCTAAAAGCATGGAAGAATGCTCAGTCTCTCTTTTTGTCACATTCACTCACTCACTCACTCTCACATCCAGCAAATGAGAGACCCAGGCTCTAATTCTCATGTACATCAAAAATGCACCTCAAACTTTTCTGTACCACACTCACAACTGCCAAGGTCCAAACTCAAGCCCCATCAGAATCACAAACCAGCCTTCATGCCCAAACCACAGAGAAACCGCCTCCCCTCACCAACTCAGGCACCTGCAACCTCACACAGCCACCATCACACCTTGCGAAGCAGGAAGGGCAGCTGGGATTCTCCCCGTTTCAGAGCTGGGGAACAGATTCCAGATCCTCTGTGGTTCCTCTGCTAAAGCCACAGAGCCAGAGACAGACTCCGATGTGCGTCAGGCTCTCTGTTGGGGACGAGGCTGTCTCCACGTTCTCCTGTGGACAGCTGCGCTCTCCCTTGGTTATACTGTAGTCCAGACATCACAGGTGAGGCCTGCAGCCCTGCGCCGCCTGTCCCGACACAGCTGCTGCCCACGGCACGAGCCTCTCAACCGCAGCCTCCCGCGGTGAGGACCTGCAGTCCAAGCCTGCCACCACCACTGATGCCATTCATCCTTTCACTCCACAAATAGCAAGCTCTACTCCGGGCAAGCATCGACCCGACTCTCAGCTCCAAGCCCACTGCTCCCCCAGGCTTCGTCTCAGTTACACAGCCACTTGCTCCCCGCGGCAGCCAGCCCACCCCGTTGGCACAATTGGATACCTGTGTGTATTTTTAACACAAACTTGTGAGTTTAGAGAGGTGGGATAGAAGCTACTTAAAGCCCAGAGAATATTTTAGAAGAGAGACAGCTGTTTTGCCTTTTTCCATCAATCTTTAAGGAATGGGATTTCCTCCCGCAAAGAGGAGGTTGTTTGGAGAGGCAACATCAAGATAAGGCTGTGCAGAGGAAGGACACTGGCATGTGACTCCAGGACACCCTGACAAGGTGAGGCAGATGGTATCTCACATACCCATATGGAAGCTCTGGTCAATGACAGGGTCTAGTGTCAGTTCACAGTTCCACCTCCCGGGGCCTGAGACCCTCCCCTCAGACACCCTCAGCCACTCACACAATTGGTTTTGCAGCCCAAAACCAGCAACAGGAATCTGGGGATGCTCCTTTATATCATGCAGAGGTGAACCCCACACGCCCTGGTTCTACCAGCAGCCCCAGACCTAGGCTGGATCCTGAAGATTCTGTACTCACCGCTCTCTTGGATGCTTCCATCCTCTCCCCAAATCACTCCAACTGGATGTTCTTCCCACCAGGCCAATGAAACCACTGAAGGTTACTTGAGCTTCCATTGTGCCAACACTGATGGTACATTTCTACCCTCATCTGATGTGATGCTTTGGCGTCTAATGTCACTGTCTGCACCCTGCACCCTGGAGGGTCTTCCCCACTAGGTCTCCAGATGACACACTACCTGACTCTTCCTCTCAGCTCCTGCCTGCTACCTGTCAGGTCAGCCACACCATAAGCCCTGCTTTTCTCCCCAGACCCACCCTGGGTCAGCTCATATATCTCCCTTATGCAAATGATCCCTCCCCCAATCTTTATTTCTAATCCCAGCTTTTCCTCTATGTTCCAGACACATGTAACCAATGGATGTGTTGTAAGTACCAAGATTTAACGTGACCAAAACAAACCCTGGGTTTCCACCATCCTCTGTTTCAGTATACCAGCACCATCTGCCAGTTGTTTAATCCTCAAACCTTAAAACCTGGGAGAAGAGCCCTCCCTGGTGGTGCAACAGGTTAGGGTGCAGCACTGCAAGCTGGCCCCAGTCGCTTCAGTGCTAGTTTGATCCCCGGCCCTGGAGGTGACTCACAGGGCCCAGCAGACCTGTCCTGACCTACCCACTGCTCCCCTCAGCAGTGTACTTTGTCAATCTGCCTGTTCTGCTCCCCCCTCTGTCTCTGGTGAAGCTCTTACCACTCCTGCACCTCTGGCTTATACCCTAGTTCTGTATGAATAAATAAATATTTTTTAAAAAAACCTGTTTTTCTTCTCTTTTTCATCCCCACCCCATTACAGTTAACCCAGAAGCTCATCCCATTCATTGGTCCTCCAGCCAAAACAAATGGAGAGGGATAACTCTCTTCCTCTGTAGCCACCACCCTTGTCTAAACCAGACTCAACTCTCACATACCCAACATGAAAAGTCAACTCATTCTCTCTGCCTCTACGCTTAGCCCCTGTAATCCATTCTCCAGAAAGCAGAGAAACCTTTGAGAAAGTAAAGTATGTCATATCAATCCTTCTACATTAACACCTCCCATGAGTGCAATCAGAATCAAAGCTAAGCAGGCCTTCATGACACCCCAGGGCCAGTTCCCAGCCACAGTGGGCTTTGTCCAGTCAGGAGGTCCTTCCTTCTTAATGCCAACGACCACCTCGACCTCTTACACATTTACATCTGTTTAAATATCCCTTTTCCAGAGACTGTCCTTGATTGCCCTATGGCACTTCACCACACTCTTCCTGCCCCCACCTTACTATCATGGTTTATTTATTTTGCAACAGTTGTCACTATCATAAAAGTATGTTCTCCTTGAGAACAAAGAAGGCACTGCTCGCCCCTATAGGTGCATGGGTCAACAGTCATCCTCTGATGATACAGTTTTGGTTGGTGACATGGCTGTTAACACAGGAGTGCAGGGGGCAGTGAAGGGGAAGCAGCCAACTCACTCGAAAGAAGGCATGTTGGGTGCAGACATCGGGCTGACCTCCTTGGCCTTCTGAAGTGCGTGCTTCTGGTTGAAGGCTTCCTCTTCTTCCTGCTCATCCTAGACACAAAGCAGAGATGGTTTTGCCTGTGTTCCATACAAAGGGGAGAAGTGTCCCTTAGCTCTCCCCCAAGGAGCTCTGAGGGCCAGCTGCAGTGAGGGAAAGAGGGAAGAAGTCCAAAAGGTAATGTGAGGTAAGGTTGGTTCAGAGACTTCAGACAATCAGGGAGGCTTCCTGGAAGAGAGGGTAGACTCCCACTCTACCCTTCAGTCCAGCACAGCTGGTGTTGGCTATGGAAGTCAGTAGTAGCAACTAACTTCTCACAGAATCTGCTGTTTCTGGAAGTGGGGGACAGGGTCCTTCTGGGCAGAGTTCCCTGGAGTATGGTGCACAACTAAGTGCCCCCACTAGGCTGCTCAGGTGGGAATCTCTACACCATCACCCAATATCTGCTTTTGAGTAGCTCCACTATGTGCAGACACCCAGTTCAGGTAAAGGGACCAGCGTTACTAAGAATACACAAATACACAATTTCCTTGGCAAGCTCTAACTCTCATAAGTTGTATTGGACTTGAGCTGCCAGTGATCCTAGGAAATACACAAGGCGGCTACATCATTCCCATTTTACTGATGAAGAAACTGATGCTAAGGAGATCAGAGACATTGGTCATGCTAGGGAACTGAGGCATGGCAGATGTGGGACTTGTGTCCAGATTTTCAGACACTAACGCCAATGTTTTCCCTCCTGTGCCTTGCAGATAAGAGCTCAGGGGTCTAGGAAAGAGCAGGAAACACAGAACACGTGGAAGAAGGTCAACAACCTCACGGGGCCATATACCTCTCCCAACCAAGTTTGCATTGTGTTGGGGGATGTTTCTACATGGTTCCCTATACCATCTCACTGCAATGAGTATTGTCTCTGCTCCTAGGAAAAGAAATCAACCAGAGAAAAGAAATAGCTCTTTGAGAAATACAGTCTCTGCTTTACTGGAACTTCTCCAAGTTGACCATGGGCACTGGAAGCCCCAGATTGACCCCTTTCATACCCAGACTCAGGGGGTAAAGCCAAAGGTCAAGTTCACACAGGCATCGTGCATAGGAATACTTTAACCCAGGGTTTTAGTGTTTTCTTCATCCTCCATGTTGTAAATCCACAAAGTGCACCTCCGAGGGTTTGTGGTGATAGAGCTGTGATTTCTAAATCACATGAGAGACCCAGGCTGGTCAAAAGCTCACCACTCAATAAAACAAACTGGGCTTCCTTCATGGATATGTGGTTCTCCAATTGCTCAGAAGCTCCCACAAGGGGCCTTCCTGGAAGACGTGAGCTACATAATGCAGAATTCTGAAGTAAGTCCCAAAGGCACAGAGAACCATCAGGTCCTCAGAGAACAAGGCTTACCTTGGTCAGTTCCTGGGCATTGGCCAGATTGTCCACAGCGATAGCCAAGAATACATTCAGCAGTGTGTCTGGAGTGAGGAGTTAAGGACAGACAAATAAGAAAAGTAAAAGCCTTCAGCAAGACTGAGAGGGCATCTCCATGTCTTTCCTGCTTCCTGTGGACCACCAGTGTGAAGAAAAGCTGCTCTAAAGAGCAGGGGCCAAGGGAGGAGGGCAAAGATGATATGGGAGTCTGAGAAAGAGTATGTTTTCTCTCCTTTCAAATACCATCTCCGCATAGAACAGATAAACACACAAATCAAACCACCCAGCAGGTCCAGATTGTATGAGGAGGGCTTTACACAGCTACAGCCTCTCTCAAAGCAATAGTGAACAGGGCAATTACTGAACAAAATGTTTGGAGGCTCAAGGTAGGAGCCCATTGCTCCTTCTGGGGAGCCTGATGTGAGGGCCACCTAGACACACCATGTTATTTTGTCCTTGTAGATAAAAAAGAACTGAGATTCCACAGCCCCATTGCCAGTCATCTCAAAAATGTTCACTGGCCTCTCACATTCTCCTTGTCCTGGAAGACCCCCATGTGTCACTGAACAAAATGACACAGAGAACACACCACTCTTATGGAGATCAGGTCCATTCCATACTCTCACCTCTACAGTCCCAATTTTCCAACTGTCTTTGAGACTCCTGTGTGGAACAGAGAACTGGTTTGAGCACAAAAGCCCAGCTCCGAGGTCCTCTGCTCAGGGCAGGGGGGCCAAGCTGGCGGTCCCCTCTGTGACTCACCATACCGCTTTGGTCTTCTCTTGCTTATAGTTTTGCCTGGGGCCCCTGGAAGACTCCAGGAAAGGAGCTTTCAGAGCCTTGCTTCTCTGTCAGATGGTGAAAACTACCAAACTATAACTACCTCAGGTGGCTGTTCGTTCTCACTCTACCAGCCCCAATCCCAATAACTCCTCGTCCACATTTGCAAGCTCATAAGGGGCATTCAAACAAATCACCTCATTTACTGTTGACAATAACAAAAGGAGATAGGTGATCATTGTCCGCCTTTACAGAAACGAGAATTTAAAGCTCAGAGAGATGAAGTGACTTTTCCAAGGCCACAAAGCTAGTAGGCAGAGCTGCTGGGGTAAAATCCTAAAGCTTCTTGTGCCAGGTCCTGTGAGAAGGCATTAGGTACTTGTTAAACAGCCGTGGGTGTCAAGTCTTCCCTTCCGATGTAGTGTCTTATCAAGTAAGGACCAAATGAAACAGTCTATAAACCACAGATACAGCACATTGCAGCCAATGTTAGCTATGCTGTAGTATTAGCAATAGTCATAATAGTCTGTTCTGTACTGAAATGTAGTTAATTTACTAGTATTAAAATCTGATTTCAGTCTACAACAATCTCTGGCCTCTCTTATTATCCCGTAATAGTACCTCCAACCCTTCAATCTGACAGCTTTGTAGGACATTGTTTGTGTATACTATAGACTTAGATAATACTCAGTTCTGTTGTTTACTTATCTTCTTTACTCAATAGTGTACCAATTCCTTAAAGTCAGGATCCTGATTTCCCTTAGTCCACCGAGCAGTGTCCATCCTCCTCCCCGGTCCCTCCATGCCCCATCCCATCACTACCAATACCACCCCCTCATGTGTCCATCCAGGCAGGCAGTCAACACAAGCAGGAACAATACAGAAGGATACAGTTGCCGAACAAGGTGAGCACAATGAAGTAGATGGCTGACCACATGCCCGAGCTGACCCCGCCCTGGGAGCGAATCCCATTGTACATCACCTCGTTCCAGTCCTCACCTGTCAGGATCTAAACAAAGCACACAGCAGCCAAGTGAGAGGCCAGGGCTGGTTGAGAAGACAGGGCCCGTCTAAAAGGGTCTGGTCTTTTCCATTTACCCCCTTCCTTGGCCAGTGAGAGGGAAAAATGTCACTCCATGAATAATCCTAACCTTTCTTCTAATATGGAAAAGGCACTGAAAATGTGGGAAATTATCAAAAGGAAAGATCCCATTCCCCAAACTACCCCTCTCTACCATTGGCATTGCCAGGCCTGTGGGAGTCACACAGATCAGGCGGTCTGATCATCATCGCCTTTCCCTGGAGATGCTAAGATACAGTTTCTGAGACAGCAGTGTTATAAGTAAGAACTTTGGGGCATCAGTGCAGAAAACCAGAGGTCTGGTTCAGCCTCAGGTTCTAGTTAAATGGTACTTTTGTTTAGCTCCAAGACATTGAGCTAAAAATTATCAATTTTTAATTTCCCCCATGATTTAGAAAGGTATTTTTTTTGGGGGGTAAAGAATGGAAAAGGTACTTTATTAAGTAGGAATGGGTTAGAAGACCTTTCTAATTTCAGAAAACCAGGAAGGCAATTTGTTGCTAAATGTTTTAGTCTTCCAACTTTTACAAAAACACAAGTGCAGAGAAAGCCAGTGAGGTCATCACAAGGAGAGGCATTATTTTGCAGTATGTGGCTCAAGGGCTCCATTTTTTTTTTTTTTTTGTTATTCTTCTTTTTTTTTTAATTAATAGTTAATTTTTACATCATTTTGTGCCTTTTCGCATCTCAGTTGTAATCCCTGTGGGCTTCTCATCACCAAATCACCTGTGTGCCATCACCATAGTCCAGGGTACTTCCCTCCCCCCAGCAACATTTTTGATGCCGTTCCACACTCCACCCCCACAAAATGTCTCTGGTATACAGTTTTGGATCATTATTATTATCCCCACCCCACCCCGGTCCTTTATGCTCCTGCTGTGAGTGAAACCATCGGTATTTTTCTTTTTCTTTCTGACTTATTTCACTAAATATGATCCCTTTCAGCTCCATCCATCCAACATGGTGTTTTTTAATTTTTAATTTTATAATAGATTATTTTTAAATATTTTTGTGCATTTTTCCATCTCAGTTGCAATCCCCTTGGGTTTCCCATCACCAAATCACCCATATGCCATCACCCAACATGGTGTTCTTTAACTGCCAGTTGGCCTCATACCTGGAATACAGTCATGATGGCTGCAGGGAAAGTGTCAAAGTTTGCCGAAGGAGTGCCATCATTAAAGTTAAACCTGAAAGGGGAATTCAGAGAGAAGACTGGAATGGAAGCCTCATACACCAAGTTTCCTTTCCCTAAAAGTACATGTTTTCATCACTTCCCTTTTCTACATCCTCCTCTTCCTAATTTTCCCATTTCATGAAATTTTCAAAGATGACATTAGTGACTGCTATTGATTTTGAATGCTATGGGGAAGGAAATGGGGTTTTGACTAATCCTGAGCTATAAGGTCCCATGCTATAAATTTCAAGTGTTGCTCCAGAGGGGATAGTCCCTGGAACAAAAATCCTACACATTGTCAAAATATTTAAAGCAAAGGAATTCCTTCCATCTACACACTTAGCTTCCGATTTAGGCCATGGAAAGAATAAGATGGTAACACGGTGACCAAATGAATGACCCTTGTGCTCACAGGCTAAGGCTGGGCTTTAAGTCCCCTTGGGCTGTAAGCCTGCTGGTGCTTACCTGCCTCCAAACAGCTGCATGCCTAGGAGAGCAAAGACAACGATGAAGAGGAAGAGGAGGAAGAGTAAACTGATGATAGACTTCATGGAACTCATCAAGGAGACCACCAAATTCCGTAGGGATGCCCAATACCTACAAAACCCAGATGGTAGTGAACACTGAATCTCATGTTAGCCCCAATTCCAGCCAGATAGTGATGTGGTGGCCTGTGAACCGAGGTGCATTTGTATACTTGTGAGGGGGTGTGATGGCTGTAATCTGTGGCTTAAGATCTGGAGTCACAGAAATTCTTTGGAGGAAGAGGAGAAGAAACCGAAGGATGGGTTGGAGCTGGGGTAGAGAAGTGCGAATGTGGAAAGGGGGAATAGCAATGCAAGGAAATATAAAGCAGAACGTTTTCATTCTCAAGCATGCTTGGAAAGAGTCCCGATTCTGACCACTTACTTGGTTATCTTAAATATCCTTAGAAGCCGGAGAGCTCTCAAGACACTGATTCCAAAGGATGTCCCTGGTCTGAAGATTGCCCAGACCACTTCAAAGATACTGCCCACTGTGACCTAAGGAGTCAAATCCAGCCATGGTGAGAAGAGGAAAAGCAGGAGTGTTCTGGTGTCCGGTGACCCACAGCTGTCATCAGCCAATTTCAGGGCTGCCTATTTGTGAAGGCTACTGAAGGAAAGGGGGGCCTGTGCCATCTCTCTCCCAATCTTCTTCACTAACTTTATATACTGCTTGCTCTTGTGCTGGTGAAGACTTTGAGAACCAGACACTACTTTTGCACAGATTTCACATCCATGGCACATCTTAACATTCTAGCAAACAGACAAAGGAGTGAGACTCAGAGCCAGAGAAGTAACTGGAACAAATACAGGTTGCATTCCAACACAATCTCTGAGGGCATCTGCATTCTCTCATCATCCTAGAATCGAGGGCTAACAAGGATGCTGTAGTCACCTGCACACTAAATATCTTTCAGTCACATGGGCCCCAAAGCCCTCAGGGTGATGATCCAGCCTGGTGGCGTGGAATCTGACTGCTATGGGAAATAGCAATTTCAGATTAACAATTCATTTTTTGTTTCAAGGATGTATTTATTGAATGCCGGCCGTGTGCTACAAAAACAACAGATAACAAAAAATAATCCTCCCATCAATAACGAAAAATATGTACATGAGGAAACCAAGGTTAGAATGGTTCACTAGCTGTTATGCCTGAAATTTGCCTGTACCCAGAACCATATGTTCTGAGTTAAAATGGAGATTGGAGAGAACTCAAAACCGTTAGCACCTAACTGAAGATTTGGCAGAAAAAGAGGTGGGTTTGGCACAAAAAAAAGTGGTTCAGGAATCCAAAGTTTTGCAATCTAGTTTTGTTGCTGGTAGACTGTAAGACCTTGCACACAGCATGCTATTTACTCCTGCATAAATGGGAGGTTAACTCCTGGTATGTGATAAAGTGGACAGGACTCCAGAAAACAGCAGAGGTCAGAAACAGATGTGACAGCACCTGAAAACTCAGCAATGTACATATTTACACATTGGTATCGTGTAGAAGAGTGTGGACGCTGAAGGGGAAGTTCTAGTCCAGAACTTGTTCATATAAGAGCATTAGTGTCTGTATGTGTCCACATGTGTATGGCTGAGGATGTAGCTAGGCAATTTTAACCAATTTTCCACTGAAGTAAAAAGATACAGCAGCTTCTCTTTCTATTGAACAACTCTCTGGAATGAGTCCTTTGCCCTCCTCTCCCAGGCTTAGCTCTGACATTTTGTGAAATTCATTGAGTTACACACTTAAGTATGCACTCTATGGTATATGTGTCATACTTCAATGAAAACGTTAAAAAGAAAGAAGCTTAAAAAAAAAAAAAAAAAACCTGAACAAACTCTTGCATGGATTCATTCATCCTGACCTCCCTTTAGCAACCTTATCTATCCCCCTTTAATACCTTTAATAAATTCTGGTTTCAGAGCTGCATGCTCAGCAATGGAGCAAGCTGCTTATCTCAAACTGTGGCATATCAACATGAAGCAGAAAGACAGGAGGCTCTAAGCACTTACCCCAAAATCAAAGCAGTTGAATGAAGAGTGAAAATAGAGGCGAGGCCCCATGCCATACATCTTCAGGGACATCTCCAAGAGGAAGAGTCCCAGAAACAAAAACTCTGCATAGTCTGAAAGCAGTGAAAACAAAAGCAGCAGTTACACAGGCAGCAGGAACTCTGCACCCCTCAACCCAACACATCATCTACAGAGGAGCCCTCACACCGGACCAAGACGCCCACACATAGGCACTTTCAATCACCATCAGGCCAATGCCAGGCAAAATTAATGTGTTGTTTGACCTGCTTCCCCCCAGAGGAGTCCCAGACACAAGTCTCTTTTCACAAGTGACGAGTCATGGACACTGAAATAGGTGACAGCTCTCAGGAGAGGAAGAAAGGCTTTCCCGTGGCTGGCTGACAGCTTGGAATTCCCCTACACCTAGCAACCACAGTGCCGAGGCTCACTCACACCCAGTGGCAACCTCACCCAGAGCTGGCCTCTAAGCTCATCACCTTGAGAACTTTCTCCAGGACTCTGGCGATCCAAAACCCTCCAACCCCTGAATTTCCATAAGACACAGAGTTTAGCAACTTCTTGACTCATCAGCAGAGATTTGTACATCTGAGTTAATAATGAAAAGTTGGAAATGCCATGTGATCATCAAGCACGCTGCGGACAGGCTTGGCTTCCCTCCCAAGGGGCAGAGATGGGGTGCTCTGGGCTGGCCCAACCATGGCCAACATCAGGTCTTGCTCTCTACACTGTATCCCCATCAAGCTGCCACCATGAGGTCCGCAGTCACCGCTCACTTACAGAGGAGGTGGGTGAGCCACTGGGGCTGGTTGTGGTGGACGATGGCAACACAGGCGGTGTTGAGAGCCACAAGGCTCAGCACGATCCAGTAAAACACCTGGGATTTAACCATGTGGCGGATGGAGATGCGCAGAAGCCTTTCCTTGTGCCGGAAATATGAGGCCCCGTCCACCTTTGCACTTTTGATGCTGGCCCGGGCCAGAGGAGTGCCTATGGGGGTGAAGAGGAAGGAAGAATGAGGTGGTAGAACAGACACCCCTTCATGGCCAGGGGCGCATTCAAAAGACCAGGTGGGTAGTCTCGGTGCTAGAGCTGGGTGACTGTCATCACGCAGTCAGGGATCCCCATGTTCTGGGCTAAGTAGTCCCCACAGCACAGACCCCTGCTTTTCATGGTGAGCACTCTCAGTCCCAGGAAATGGAAACATTCCCCAGGTGGAAACACAGTGCAGAGAAGCCTAATAAGATCATGTTTATGTTTGTAACAGATTGGGCTTCCCTCTGGCCTTTCCTATTAAATGTGCTTTAGGCACCAGAATCATGTGCCACATTTCTGATTCATTCTGCCATGGGCAGCCTAAACGGGCTCTGTCATTGCTTTCTGGGATGATGACCAACTTCCCTCTTTCTGGAGAGGGAAAACCTGCCATCAGTCAGGATCTCCAAGAGGGTCTGGGACAAACGGATTCAGCAGGAACTTCAATGTCAGACACTAGAAGTGGGTGGGCGCCACTATGGTCAAGCCGATGACTTGAGGGTCTTGCATGGAGGTCCCCGCAGGCAATAAGTTCTCAGGACCTTTGAACAATGTCTCATTATTTGATCCAGGACAGATAGGAGCATACACAAATGGGTATATTTGCCAGGCCTGAAGACACTGGGATGGACTTTGGCCATAAACCCCATCTTTCCTCTAGATAGCTTCCCCTGACCAAGTTTTTAGGTCACATGATTAGATCAGTGCACTTTTCCCTAATTACATCCCCAACTTCTGGATTCTTCAGAATCATCTTCTTATGGCACTGTTAAAAAGCCTTTTTTTCCGCGTGATTCAGAGAAGAGCTTGGCCCCACTCACCCACAGAGGAGATATCGACGCAGTGTTCATCGCTGGAGTCACGTGTCATGGCCTCTGTCCGGCTCCTTTTGATGGTGGCCCGGCGAAGCACTACACAGAGGCAGGAGGAAAGCAGTGAGAGAAGAGGAGACAACTCAGCCTGGTCGCTTGGGTCAAAACTGACGACCATGGGGAAGAATTCCCTGGTACACTGGTGCCCGCCTTTTCATAAGTGCCTGCACCAGGGTTCTAGAAATTGCCACTGTCTACGGAACATGACTGTGTTTAGTAGCACTTGCTGAAACGCAAGGGCTCCTGACGCCTAGCACTTCTCTAAATGCAGTAGGTAAACAGGCACCCTGCATGCAGTTGTCCTGGCTCTTCGTAAACAATACCACTTCCTGGTAGAGAAAGTAGTCCCCAGATGATCCTCAGGAACCTTCAAGGAAGATCCCTTAGTATGCCCTTGGCAGTATCACAGTCAATGCACAGTACCAATCACCCAGCCCGGAACAAAGCAGCCCCAGGATTTCATTTTCATCACTTTAAAAGCATTTAAATCTGTGACTCCATTCCCTTCATTTTAAAGCATGAGGGATTTTATGACAGAGACACTTGAGTTTCAAATCCCAAGGCGCCCTTCTTTCTTTCTTTCGCCTCTCAATCCAGAGAGGTTGCCACCACCGCCTACGTGGGGGAGGGAGGGAGGGATGGGGAGCAGCTTACCTTCTAAGGCTGATGTTCCTGCATTTTTATTTTCCTCAGCAAGCATGACTTCCTCTAGATGGAAACAAATGGTTTAGTAAACTATCTGTAATGGCAAATCATTCTGCAAAATGAAACCCTCCCAGGGACAGTTCTGGCTCCAGGGCAACAGAGAGAGGAAGGAGTTCCAACCGCAGAAAGCAGCCAGGGGTCAGGGTGGACACTCCAGAGCTCCGCAGAACAGGAAGGAAGAAGTTCTTTATTGAGGGGACTGAGAGGGTGGTTCACATAATTCAGCTTTGTGTCTGAATTCACCCCATTCTGCAGTAGGATACCTAGGAGAGGAAGAGTTGATTTTTTTTTTAACTACAATCATCTAAATGGAGAAGAATTTCCATTTCTGTATTTCCTTCTACCTCCTCTAGCCATGGGGTTTCTCTGGGCTATTGCTCCCAGCTCAAAACACTTGACCTCCCTCTCAGGCAAGACATTTGGGGGGACTCTGCAGGGCTCAGTGAAAGAAATGCTAGCTGCCCTCAGGTAGCTTCAGGGCTGGCGGGCTTGCCTCCTCCAGCCCATCAATCTGCCCTCCTGACTTGAGCAGATTTTCAGCTGAAGAGGACTGGGACATGGTGAATTTATCCACATGATATAATAAAAAGCAAAGATGTGGCTTTTGTGTGCCTTCCTGGCACAAAGCTCCCAAAACTCTTGGAATTTTATATGCCAGTGGGATGACTCATGGCGGGGAGGGCTAAATGCCTTAAGGAGGGAGGTTCACAAGATTCCAACTTCCAGCCTCACCCTGCTCCCACCTTCTAGGAGGAAAGAGCAACTGCTCAATCACTCTGCCAATAATTTAATCAATCGTGTCTTCTGACAGCTCTATTAAAAAAACCCTAAACTTGCGGGCTCATGTAACTCCTTAGTTGGTAACTGCGACCAAGTTGAGTGTTGGGTTGTGGCATGCCTAGCGCAGGCATGGAAGCTCTGTGCCTGCGGCCCCTCTCCTCCACATCCACATCTTGCTTACGTTTCCCATCTATTGGGCTGTTCCCAAGCTGTAGCTTCATAGTATATTGGCAATAGTAAGTTAAGATTTCTCTCATGTTCCAAAAGTCGTTCCAGCCACGTATCAAATCTGGAGCCCAGCTCTCACCCCTCCCATCCCCAATTTGTAGTTAGCCAGCAAAAGTGCAGCTCACCTGGGTGCCCATTTGCAGCTGGCATCTGAAGTGAGGACAGGCTGGTAGGCTTGAGCTTTCCACCTCTTGGGTCTGTGCTAACTAATTCTGACACTAAATACCACCGGAATTGAAGTGACTGGACACCTAACTGGCGCTGGAGTGACATATTTGGTTGTCAATATTTGGAAAAGAATCTCCTATTCCCTCCCAATCCCCTTTTCTTCTTCTCGGGAGTACCCCTTAGCTCCAGAGGTGTCGCCATTTCTATTAACACCATTTTCTAGGGCTTATTAGAATGAGCCTCATTAGCACTCTCCATGTGGATTCTGAGCTCCCTGTTGGGAGTGATGTGGATTAAAGTCTCACCCTGTCACCTCCGCCATAGGCCAGAGAGCCTATGCATCCCCCACAATCCCAGCTGCCGGGAAAAGCTGGCAGCAGACCAAATAAGACAGTGGTTTCTTTTAAGTCCTTGCAACAAGTAAAAGGACAGTTTGAAGAGAGGTAACAGATAATGTTGTTACCATAACTCCACCTCCACAGAAAACAGAGTAGATAATGTATTCGCTGGGAGGGGAGCATTTTGAGGTTCAGTGAATACCACACAGGATGGCCTTTATCCCAAATCATAACTGTGTAGCTTTCCTTTTTAAGTGTAGCCTCTGGCAAAACTCAAAGTGACTAGGTTGTGTTATTTGTAGGTAGAATGTCCCTAGATGCAGACGTAAAGGGTTTCAAAGTTATTGGACAGCCCAGGTTTTTGAAGGCCATCTCTTAGGTATTTGCAGCACTACCTCCTAGCAACATTAACTACTTCAGCCAGAGACTTGTTTTTGAGATCTGCCATGTCTGGGCTCTGGAGCTGGCAGATCTGAGGACCCCTAAGGCAGATGGAGAGGGTGTGGTCCTCATGAGTCTCTCTGGGAAACTCTCATGGGCACCGGAGGCACAGAAAGCACTCCCCCTCCCCCAAAGCCTTGCGCCAAATTTGCTTTCAAATTTGAGTGTGTCTTTCCAGGGAAATGTAACCCATATGTTTCTGATTCACTCACGCTCTATTTGTAAAGGGAAGGGCCAGGAAGCACAATTTGACATCGCAGTGCGTCTTTTTTCTTAGAAGGATTGCAGAGCGCTGGCTTTGCCAACTGGAAGAAGTGGTGCCTGGGAATTCTGCTTGTGTTTGGAAAGCAGAGCCAGGAGAGCCGCATCCTGAGACACATGACCTTGGGAAGCAGCGTGTTGAGGGCAGGGTCATCTTTTCAGGTTCTGTTGCTAGTAGGCACACTCAGGGGTCTGTCAGACGGCACCCCACCCCCCACCCCAGCAAGCCTAGGACAGTTGGGAACGTCAAGCTCTCTGCCTGGCCTGCAGGCAAATCTGCTGAGAAGGCTGGGTTAGCAATCTAGGAAGAGGAAGTGGGGGATGCACGTTATTCCCACAGGAGAGCCTGGGAGGAGAAAGGGTAAAACAGTGTGGCTAACAAGTGTTTCCAAGAGTGGCAAAGGATGCAGAGAGTCACAGACAGGAGTGTTTTTCATCTGACTTTGAATGGCAGACATAGGCTCTCCTACCCTCCATAGATAGTCAAAAGTTTACTCCAGAGCCAAGAAAGAGTTTTTGTGTGTCCGTGGTACAAACAGAAGGGTCACAATCTCATTGCAGAGCTCCTACATAAGGGTAAGGTCCAGGCAGCTAAGATTTAGTTGCTTTCCAGATTTTTCTGGAGAGACTTCACAGCCATGCTACTGGGAATAAAGAAAAGATGCTGACTGTCTTGTCTATTTTTTATTATTATTAAAAAATACAACTCTCTTCAGGAAGAAAATAAAGATCTATAACACTCCCACTTCCAAATAATAAGGAAAGCAAATGCATCCTTTTTACTGACAGATATGAGGTGATCGATGCGGCCCATGAGCAGCTGAGCCACAGGCAAACTTGAATCCGGTGGCTCTGGGTCAATGAAATTGTGCCAGTCCGGCCTTCTCCCCAGGGAGGGGTAAGAATGATCCCAGAAGCTGAGCCACAGCAGGGGCATGAGGGCAGCTCAGAAGCAGGGAAGCCAGTTATCCACTCTCTACTACCTGCCTGAGGCACAGCCTCACAACTGGCCCTCCTGATACTGGCCTGGTCTTCCTGCTGCTGCTTCTCAGTGTAGCAACCAAAAGCACCTTCAACATCCTAAATCAGAGCATGTCACTCCTCTGCTCAAAACTCTCCTCTGGTTCTGGCCTTGCTCACAGTAAAGTCCCAGCCCCCATAATAGCCAGGAGCGTTATGAAGGATCTGCCACCTGTTACCTCCATACATGGTCCCCACCCCATCTACTGCCCTACTCTCACACTAGAATATTCTTGAGATATTCTAAGCCTTGGAATATTATTCCCACAGATACTTCTATGCTGACTCTTTGATGCAAGAGTACCCCCTCAAATGGGTGCATCCTGACCTCCCCATTAAAAGTACCACTTACCCCATACTTAATAATCTTATCTTGCTGTTTTCTATTATACTAACAATGTTCTTGTACTGTTTGACTTATTATAACAAGAAGCTCTTAAGAGTTTTGGTGACTTCCTGATCTGTTTGGCTTACTGTAGTACACCTGTGTCTCTAACACAGGCCTTGATGCAAATTAAGCCCACTTAATAAATATTTGTGCACTGATTGTAACAGGTTGATCCCAAGGAGAAGGGGAGGTGCCAGGTTCCTTGCCACACACAACATCCACACATTTGACCTTCATCATCACAGATAAGGTGACAAACAGCAAAAGTGGGGAATGGTTGAGGGGAAAGGACATCCTGAAAAAATGCCACAGTCGGGTTTTAGGACCCCACCCCCATCCCAGATCGAAGAAATCCAAGACACCAAAGACTACAAATCTTGTAATGTTATCACCATTGAAAGGACGGTTTCTGGGAACTGAGGGCAGAATTAAGCAGCCAGACTTGGTATATAAGCAGACAGGTGGGCCTTGGGGGTCTTTCGTTTTTCATTGGCTTTCAGTGTGCTTTGAGCAGAACTGATTGGACACATTCACCAATTTATCTCTTTCTTTCTCCCTAAATTAGTCATCTCTTCATTTCCCCTTTTTTGGGCAATAAACCCTTTAGCAACCTTGTATGTGTGTGCCTGCAGTTGAGTCTCTCCCTTTAACACACCCGCAGTCAGGCCAACCTATTTCACACCGGGAAAGCCCTGTAACATGAGTAGGCTGTTATATAGCCATGGACAGTAGCAGTGTCGTGGTCTCTCATGTCACAGGCCAAACCCAGCTCTCACGTTGGCTAACTGACATCTTACATAGCCCACCTTGCTAAAAATGCCTGCCCCATGAAAGATGTTTGGTACAAGGGCAGGTTCAGTGAAATCCTAGAGGAAGAAAAGTGGAACCCACAAGAACCCCCAAAGCTACCAAGGTATCCAGAGCTTCTCCTGAGCTGGTTTGGGCTGCCCCTTTGAATAGAATTACTGGGAATGAGAAGACTGTGCACTCTCCTGGCCCTGCCCCCGCCCCGCCAGCTCACCTGCTTTGTCTATCCAGGCGCGGTAACCATTCAGCTCACGTTCGATCTGCTGCTGGCGCCGAAGTTTCATGAAAGCTCTTCGGTTCTCCACTCTCTCTCTCTCTTTGGCAAATTCCCTGTGGACAAGATGGATCAGATTCATTTAAGTTCAGATGGATATGATAGATAAATTTAGTAGTGCCAGAAGTGAGAAAGAAGGAGACACAAGTGAAAGAGAAAGAGGAGGCCTGCACAGGCATTTTTGGGTGCTCTGTGTCCCTGTTCCCTCATCCCAAGCTGTAACTGATCTTTTTTTTTACTTTTCTAAAAATACATTATATCATTCTTAATTTTTGTACAATGTATGATTTCCCCCTGAAATTCCCACCACCCATTTACCTGTGCACCATCACCATGGTCCCTTGTGCTCTTCCCACCCCTGCTCTGGTTCTTCTCCCTCCTCCTCCCATACTGAATGGCCTAAAGTTGCCTGATGATTTTGATTTTCTTATAAATACTTTTTTAAGAATTCCTTTTTTTGTTTTCTCTACATTCCTCCTATAAATGAGACCATTCAACATTTTTCTACTTTCTGGCTTATTTTGCTGAGCATAATCCCTTCCAGCTCCATCCATGTTGCTGCAAAGGGGATGAGTTTGTCCTTTTTCATTGCTGAGCAATATTCCAACCTACCTCTTTAAATAGCTACACAGAAGTGAGCTTCATGTAGCCCCAGGCAGGAAACCCTCCTGGAGCAGTTTTATTCCAATCAGTATGAACACCCTCTGCCTGCTCAATTTTGAAAGAAATTTCTTAATCAGGTGACAAAGAAGATGTCAAAATGTTATGTTCCATTTCCCAGCCACAGTGGATGCCCTTACCCTTTCCACAGGCACAGTCGCCTCTCTGCCTTTTAATTTTCACAGCCACCCTATGAAATATATTCTACTAGAAATCCTATTTAACAATGGGGAAACCAAGGCTTCCCTTGGGAACTAGCTTGCTGAACTCTCAACACAATGTTGGCTTCTCCTGTGTCCCGCATCCTGTGTTATAACAAGTGATGCTGACATCTTGAAGGGCTACTTGAAGGGCAGGTAGAGGCCATGAGTAAAGGGGCATGTAAGAGGCATGTGACTTTTATAGAAACATAGTGGGAAGGTTGGGTGAGAGAGAGAAAATGGAAGGAAAGTCAAGAAAGATGGGGTTCAAAAAGAGGCTACTGACAGACGCCCCAGAGGCACAAGATAATAAAAAGACTAAAGCGCTCTCAAAGAAAAAGGAGAGAAGAGGAACAAAGAATAGAGAGAGAGGAACATGATCAAGTTCCCTGGAGAAGCAAAAAAAAAAAAAAAAGACTGCAACAGCGACGAACATAGTCTAGTCATTTTGGTGTATATACATGATGGGATATGACTCAGTGATCAAAAAAGATAAACTTGTGCCATGTGTGGTGACACAGATTGAGCTGGAAGGGATTATGCCAAGTGAAATAAGCAAGAAGGAGAGCGATAATAGAGGTGGTATCACATACATGGAGAGAGAAAACAAACCAAGGGGCAAAGAGAACTTTAAACCCATCTCCTGAGAGCTGACCACAGAGCTGAGGCATTGGGGTGGGCAGGGGTGAGAATGGGGGCAGGAGAGGAACTACAGAGCACTGTGAGTACTTAGGTGATGGGAGAGCCACGGTGATACCACACCTGAGGGGTGGTGTTTTGACACCTGTACTGTCAAAACAGTAACAAGGATGGAAACCAGTGGTACTTCATTAAAAGATACTAAAAGAAAAAAAAAAAGTTTGCTTGCAAATGGCCCCTCCAGAAACTGCCTCCACACCTTTCACATCACCGAACACCCTTCCAACTAGAATTTTCCTTCCAGAACATTCCCCTACTGCTTTGGAAGCTGCTCTACCTTTTCAAGGTGGTTTTTTAAATAAAGGGTGACAGTTAAAAGGTGGAGAGTCCTGCCAGCCAGTCCCTCATATCCAAGAAAGAAGAGTCAGGGGCTGAGGGATGGGGCCCAGGCCCCATGTCTACCATGTTTTAAGATCACTCTGGGGGTAAGGGAGAGTCTGATAATGAAGACTGACCAGGGCCAGTTCAAGTCAGGGTAGCAGGCCAACCCATTCCTCAATTCTACTTTTTTTTTTCCCTTCCAAATTTCAGCTATTAGGAGTTAACAAAAAGCCACTTGGTTCGTGGCATCATCGTCTACCAAAGTTCTCACTGTTGGCTTTTTAGCATAGTCTACCCCTCCTATAGGAGCAGTGCCAGTATTCTGTGGTTTCTCTCTCCAAAAGGCACTTGGATTCACCCTTCCTCTCATCTTCACTGCACCGGGACCTCCTGCTTTCCTTCCTTACTACTGCAACAGCACTTACCTGGTCTTTCTGTCGTCTGTCTTTCCGTTATTTCGGCTACCCCATAGCTATTAGAGCTATTTTCCTAAAACATGCACTGGGTCTTAATAATTCCAACTTAAAATAATAGCCATAGTAAGGAAAATTGGTGGAGCATTCTGATTTCCAAGCACCTCCACATATTTTGTTCATATTAAATTTATGACCAAGTTTAAGGAAGAAACAGTCAGATTGGAACCTCAGACCCACCTTCCCCCAAGCTTGAGCTCCTTGTTCCCCCCACATCTACTGGCCCAACAGCACATTTATATCTTCCTTTATCTTTTCATACATATGAGTCTTCATTTTTCATCTGTGGTCTGAAAGGGTCCAGAAAATTCTAACATGAAGTTATATTTCAAGACCTCAAAAAAGTAACCTGCAATCAGGCTATGAATGGAAGAATACAAGAATCCTTCAGCACCAAGGGTGAGCACCATTACCGCCATCTCAATTTTCCAGTTCAGAAAACTGAATCAAAAGGGAGCTAAGTGGTTCCTCAGAGGGCAAATGTCCAAGGACACAGCCACTAAGGGGAACCAGGATTCTTGGACCTTCCAAATTCCATCTACTTTCTACTCTATTCCCGCCTCCCCATCTCACTAGCCCCTTCTCAATGAAGCACTAACACCTCACATAGCCCTCAAGTAGGATTATCTGCAGAAATGTCTTCTCTATGCAAGAAATCCATCTGTATTTGTAGCGCTAACGTGAAGTCATCACTTCAGCCTTTCTACACAACCCTCACCTTCCATCATTCTTACCCCTGCTGCCTGCATCCTGCAAGGTATCACTCCACACACAGTCAAATTTCTAGAAAGTACAATGTGGGCTTTGGGGCTCAGTCCACCCTGTTTTTTTCCTGTCTGGGCTTCAAAATCCTTCTCCCAGGCCAGGTTGAAAGGTTACCTCTTCTGGCTAGCTTTCCCCTCCTCCACCCCAATCTTCTGGCCTCCTTTCTACCTTTTCTCTATCTCTTTAGAGCACACCTCACAGCAAAAATCAATGTGGTAAGTTTTACATGTGATTTTCTTTCTCTTTTGGGAGAAAACATCATGTGACTTAGCTGACTTTGTGTTCCCCAGACTCAACTAGACTCATCTTACCCTCTTCAACTAGTCTATATGTTCAGACAATCTTTATAATTAATTTTATTAATTAAAATAAGCAGGCTGAGGCCCTCCCTGGTGGCACAATGGGTTAGGACGCAGCACTGCGGCCACTTCAGTAGGAGTTCAATCCCCCACCCCAGAGGTGACCCACATGGTACAGCAGACAGGCCCTGAGCTGCTACACCCAAGTAGAGGGGAAGAGGGGAAGAGCTATGGAGATGACCCTTCTGTTGCTCACCAAGTAACCTATCTATCTTTCCTTCTTCTTCTTCTTCTTTTTTTTTTTTTTTTTGTTTTGTTTTCCCATTAGGAGCCCAGGGCACAAAGCCTGACACTAGGTCCTTTATGACACATCTTACCCTCTTCTTAGTTGGTGTCTGTCATAACTGTATCCATGGCTTATCTCCCTGATTAGGTCCATAAGGTCTGAAACAGAACCTATGCTGTATCATATGCCAACAGGGGGCTGAAAAATTTAATCCAAGGCCTGGCAGGATAACAGATTCCAGCGATTATGGAGCTCAAATATCAAAATCTAATAGTCCTATAATGCTTTTTGGAAACTTTTAATTTAGAAATAAATTTCAAGTACATGATTTGACTCTATTTGCAAAAGCCGTGGGAAATTCAGATCTTCTAGCCCAAGATCACCCAATTATCAGGAAACTGAGCCCAAATTCAAACTAATGTCTTCCAATTCTAGGTTACATGCTATTTCCATAGTCTCAGCTATCTTTCCTGCTCTCTAGATTCAACATTTCAAAACTACAAAAGGGATTTAATTTCAGCCCAAGGCTGAAGAGAATAAAGACATAAGAATAGAGTTTTATGTTTCTTTTAAAGAAACTGTTTTTAATTGGACAGCAGCATAAAGTCCATTGCTCTGTGTTAGGCTATTAAAGACCTAGAATAAAATTCTTAGCAGCAGACAAGCTAGTGACATGCTGCTTGACTGTGTTCATATCACAGTCACTACTTACATGTATCATTACATTCTGGAGAGGAAAAGGACTAACAATATTCAGCTCTACGACCTAAAAATTAGTGACTAACCTAACCTTATATTCAAAATTTCCTGTTATTTTGTATATATATAAATACATGCTTAGACAGATCCAGGAAAAGGAAGAAAGCTACCCAACTCCCAGCCCTATTCTTCTTCACTGAGCCCTCTTATTTCCCCTTCACTAAAGACCTTGGGGATTCTTCAGAGGCTCATGCTTTTGCAAAGATTAAGGCAAATTATCATTTCTTTAGTCATCTAGAAGACACCTTCCAAGCTTCCCACTGGAAGGTACCTCAGAGAGCGGCTTGATGAATTTCTCAATTTATCCATTTTGCTTGGCTCAAGTAACAGAGTTTATTTCTTTTTGTTTTTAAAAAATGTAATATATATAAATATATGTATGTATGTATATGTATACACACACACACACACACATATATATATATTTACATCATTCTTCATTCTCATATAATATATGCTTTATCATCTTGTGTATGGCCCCCATGAAATTCCCACCACCAATTCACCTGTGTACCATCACGGTAATCTCTTGTGCTCTTCCTACGCATTTTGATCCAATTTCCTTCTCTCCCGATCCCAGGAATGTCTTTGGTTTTTATATATAGTTGCCTGTTGATTTTTGTTTTCACTTTATTGTAATTACTTTTTCATTTTAAATAGGGAGTTTAAGTTTGGCTTCTTTGAATGAGTACTCATGTCACCACACCCGCTTGGCATTGGTCTGTGGCTTAAGATAAGAGGATGGGAAGTAAGTTCCTTGCCATTTGCTTCATCCAGTGTTTCGACACCCACCAAGGGAACAGAACTCAAGCTGTACTGCATCCAGATTTTAGAATTCCAAGCAAGAAGGACAAAAATAAATGCCCATATGATGCAGCAGCCATATCACTAGGAAAACTACCTCAAAGGTAGGCAACCTCCACTGCTGTCCCTGGTTCCTCACTGGTCTAGAGTGATTTGGAAGGACACAAAGAATTCTCTGCTCATAAGCAGAGGGAGGACTCAATCTGGTTTACTCTAGAAGGGTCCTGACTTAGTTAATGAAAGACACAGACTAAAGATAAAAATCTAAGTTGTGTTTAGAAGGATTATCAAAGACACTCAATTCACCTACCTTTTCCATAGTATATGCATTATACACTGTATTCTTACATGAAAGTAAGCTAGGAAATGCAAATGTTACAAAGAAAATCTTAGAGAATAGAAAACACCCTTATAGGGCTGCATTATATTTACTGATAACATAAGTATACACTGTCTCTATATAAGAAATCTTGTGTGTTATTGCTATGGGAATGGGAAAAAGGCTCATCTTGTACTGCATGGTTCGTACAACTTTTTTTCTTATATCCTAGCAAATTTGTATTTTACTGCTTTTGTTTCTAGCCAATTCTATATTATTCACAATTAGATGAAGAATAATAATTATATAGATAATTTCAGAAACGTATGGAAATAATAAATCCATACCCAGAGAGCACGCACAAAGTAGCTAATCTGTTGTCAGCGTTTAGTCTATAGAGTGAAGTGAAGGGTTTTCGTCATTCACATTTCCAGAGTTTACCTTGAAACTCTAGCTCTTGGGGACTTGACATGAATCACCTGAAATTCCTGCCCACATAATGTCACCTCAGAGTATCGGGGCACCTGGACAGTTAACTCTAAGTGTCTCTAGTGAGGAAGATATTCTGGTAGGTTTGCTATGACAAGAAGCATGCTATTGGGGGATTGTCTCACTCCTGTCTCAGCATCTGGCTCCTCCCTTCAGCACACAGGGAGATTTGTTTACTGATGTGGAGGCCCTCACTGCTGTCATGACAACCAAAAGAAAGACAAAGCCTGCCAGGATGGGCTGGCCCTGTGTGACTCAAAGATCTGTTTGCCCACACTCCTATACACACTTGCACACTTCACCACACACACATTGGCAGGAATACCCATGTTCACACTGGCACACAGAAGCATATGTAGACAGACTTTGCCAAGCACACAAATAGCCACCTGATCATATTCCTATTAATCTTCAGAGTTCATATTCCCCCAGTGCTTCAGTGTCTCCAAAGAAACCTGGCTAGGGGCCTATAAGTTATCTGCTCTGGAAAGGAGCAATTTGGGTTTGTCATCAAGAAAAACCTCTGTGTCCTGCAATGTTCTGAAACTAAGAGAGAAATCAGGGGAGTCAGATAGGCAGATGTGTATTGGGAGTGATTTAATTTTCCAAGTTCCTTGGAAAAATGGGCTGAGAAGTGGAGGGAGAGCAGGAAAACAGCTTTTCAGTGTTCTCAGTCACCTGGGGAACATTTTCTCCCATTTTTCAGAGGCTCAAACACATCCCAAAGAAGATAAACACTTTATTGAAGGTCACACAGTTTATCCATGTTACAGTTATTTACATCTTACCCCTTGACTTGTTCCAGAAAGGATTTAAGGAGACTCAGGTTGTCAATAAATAAAGGCCAAAACTGCACCTAGTCCTCTAAATGCCATTCAGTGTTGACAGTAATAACAGTATAGCTGGGTATCTGGGAGGGAGTGGGGTCATAGCGGACACTGCAATGCACTGTCACTCCTCCTTAAAGGTCAGGGCTTTGGGAGGGCTCCTCCCATGAGAAAAAGTCTTTCCCTAAAGCAGTTAAGGCAAATAAACAGTCTTAACCAGAGTGCCATACTCTCACACCCTGGCACCTCATAGTGGTCGCCTGTCTGAATCTGGCATTTCACTGTGGGGAAACCAAAGCACAGAGAGGTCAGACTGCGGGCTGACCTGGGACTGCAGTGTGACAAGCAGTCCTGAAGTATCTCTTGTTCTCTGAAGGATAAAGCCAGTGTCGTTCCACATCTTTCTACCACTTCAGTTATGACAACTCCAAGGGGAAACTTCTTTTAGTTCTTGGGAACAGATGTATTTTTCTCTCCTTTCCCTGGCACTGAGATCTCATTTATTTGTTTGAGAAGATCTGGGGAAGGCTTGGAAGTTCACATAAAGGGGATAATCAAGGAGCTGGAACATATTTCTGTTTGAAGATGTTAGCCGTGAGGTTGGCATAATCCAGACTACTAGAGTTTAGGAATTAAGAGCTCTGAAACTGGACCAGACTAGGTTTAAATTTTGACTCCATTCCAGTATGATCTGGGGCCAAGTTCTTAACCAATGAGTCTCAGTTTCCTCATCTGTAAAACAGGTAAATACCATGCCTGTCTCAAATTGTTGTAAGGATTAATAGATGAAAGCAATCAAGTATTTTGTCTAGCACAAAGTATAGTGTCTAGCACAAAACACATGTTCCAAGTGGCTATTAAAACTAACACTCCCAAGAATATAACATAATACAGACGTTCTGATACTAGGCTACTTATGTATCTGTCTGTCCATCCATCAATCCATCCACTCACTCACTTTCATTCTCCCTCCAAAATATAATTTACCTTGTGCCTATGATGGGGTAAGCATTGTGACAGAATATGGAGCACAACAGCAAAAAAGAACAAGTGTGTCGGACGAGTTTACATTATATACTGATAAAATGCTAATGGAAAATTAAAATACAGGAAATACATGTAAGTACAAGGAGGAAGGCTAGGCCCTTGGGTACTGGCCAGGGAAGACCTCATTGAAAAGACTTGAGAAATAACAGGACATGTGAGGGAAGACCTCGTCGCAAAGCCTTGAAAAATAATAGGATATGCCTGAGGGATGGCATTCAGGAGATGACAGCTGTGCAGGCTGTGGACAGCAGGAACATCTCAGAGGACGAAGGGTAGAGAGGATATCCTGAGAGCAGAAAGGGGCCAGCATGGTGAGGGTGAATGGACTGAACAGAAGATGAGTGAGATGAGGTCCGAGTAGCTGCCAGGCCCCATGGAGCTGGAGCTAAAACAAGGAGGGCCATGGAACGTGACAATGATGTGACCTTCATGTGGCACGATCTGGAAACCATTGGTAGGCGTGTGACACAAGAGTCACAGGACCAGATTCAAGTTTTCAAAGAAGGTCTCTTGTCACCCTGTGGAGAACAGAATGGCAAGAGTATGGGCAGAAGCAAGGACACCTTCCAGCAATATTCCAACATGGCAGCCTCAGTCAGAAGGTAGGGGTGGGATACTGAGAAATACTAGGGCTTGTGGTGTAACAGGTCTAGGTTGCATGGACTCCGCCCCCACTCCAGATGCTGGAACTCCAAATCCCATCAGTACTAAGGAGAAGCACGCTGGGACGTGAAGGCAGAGCTGAGCAGCCAGGTTGGGATAAAATCAGACATGTGGGCTCTGGGGGGACTTGACCTGGTGGTTTGCAGCTGATCGTTTTGGCGCTCAATCGGTTTTCAGTGTGCCGGTGGAGTCCAAGTCAGCAGAACTGGTAGGACATCCTAGTTAACCTGTGTTTTTCTCCCTCTCTCCCTGGGTTATTCCTTTACCTTTCTCCTTATAAATAAATCCATTATTTAACCTTTTGAGTGTGTCCATAATACGATTGAATTGTAAGCGCATCAGTGAAGACCCACAGACAGGCAACCCAATTCACATTGGGGTACCCTGTAACAGTGGTAGTCTGTGAAGATAGAGTTGAGAGGCCTTGAGGATGAGAGGACTCAGACAACTCTCAAGGATTTCTAGCTGGAGCATACAAAAGGAGGAGTTAAATTAACAGAGATGAAAGACACTGGGAGGAGCAGTTTTCAGGGAAAAGGCGTGGGGTTATCTTTGTGTTTGTCCACCAGGTACCTTGACACACATTTATATTAAAGATCAATAAGTTCCAAAAGGACCAATTCTTTGTGAGCCACATAAGATGTGCCAGCTGCTTCAAAGATCACCTGTTGTTTATGTAATAGTCACCTGGATGATGTCTCGACTGTCCTACCCACTTCCCCCTGCAAGCAAGTTCTAGAAACATGTTAACTGGTGTTGCAGCAAGATAGAATCAAGAAATTATTGCTACTGCTGCAAGCAATATTAAAAGTAAACCAAAATTAATCTCCCTAACACTCTATAACATTGTGTTATTTTATCCCACTACATCATTTCCATCATCAGGGGTGACAGTGTTACAGTATGTTCTGTTAAAAGTTCTGAGTTCTCCAATGCTGGTGCTTACAGCCTTTCAAGAAGAGGACAGGACACACTTGCAGTCCCATTGTGTGGATCCGGAAAATCAAAGCCTCCAAGAGCCCATGTGAGTTGTGGAAAGGCACAGAGCTATGGAGCACATTCTGATCTCCCTGCTCCATTTCATCCCCCAGAGCACACAGGCACCATCAAGGCTCCAACTCTGAGACACAGGTCATTTTCTCTCTTGCTCTGCATATAATAGTGTATGTTTCAGTCACAATATTGCAGTGGGTTCAAAGCCCCATGGTGTAGGAAGAATGAGCTGCAGGGAAGAACATTTCATATTCTTTCTCCCCATTTCTACCCCCCACAGCACTAATTACAGTATGACAGAGGCATCCTGATGCAGAACAAATAGCTGTTCTCTGGTAAGAGACACTTTCTGCCCAACTCTGAGTAGCTGCAGCAATTGCGCCCTCCGGGAAGGTTTGAAGGCACTGTGGAGTGGGTGCGGCTGTGTTCAAGGGAGTGACTATTGATTACCAAGTGCAGCCATTCTACAGTTAACACTGTGTTGGCTTTTGTTGTTGTTGTTAAAAGGTTTCAAGTTTGCCTTCCCCAGATGATTTAAATATGAGATATTTATCTCAGAAAAGTAAAGTCTCCATTGTTCAATCTCAAAAGATTTTCCCTGGAGAAACTGGCCCTTTCTTCGGAGTTGGGAGGAATGGTGGAACCAAATACTGACAAAATGGGGATGGTGGACAGTTGTGAGAGGAGTAGAAATCTGAATCCAGAGAGAAGAATCTGATGGGCCAGAGAGAAAGTGATGAGGAGAAGCCCAAAGGAAGGGAAGACAGTGTGAAAACATGGTGGAGATAACGGTACTGAATGTGGACCCCAGAGAGAAAGTCTGGTGTCCTCTGAACACCTCAGTGATGGACTTCTCACTCACACTTTATTCATTCACATCTTTATAGGGTCTCAGAAAGCCCCTCACTCTTCCATATATATATAGAGAGAGAGAGAGA